>NC_139709.1:9486453-9751453 GCF_964188405.1 Protomyctophum parallelum
ACACACACACACACACACACACACACACACACACACACACACACACACACACACACACACACACACACACACACACACACACACGTTATAGGAGCTCCATACTATACTTCACCTTTAACATAGCACAATTCTTTATTGTTCAAGTCAGGTTTTTGTCCCTGGAGCAAGGTACACATGCAGGGACCTTTTGATCGGTTCAACTAACCTGCCCACACTTTCGTAGGCGGGCAGAGGAGGAAGCTCGTCAAGGCCCAGCTTGGTTATGGAGCTCCAGTGTTGATTGATTCGCTCGGGGCCTTGACGAGGTCCCCCTGCCCCGAAACAGTGCCTCGTGGGCGGGCAGAGGAGGAAGCTCGTCAAGGCCCAGCTTGGTTGCGGAGCTCCAGTGTTGATTGATTCGCTCGGGGCCTTGACGAGGTCCCCCTGCCCCGAAACAGTGCCTCGTGGGCGGGCAGAGGAGGAAGCTCGTCAAGGCCCAGCTTGGTTATGGAGCTCCAGTGTTGATTGATTCGCTCGGGGCCTTGACGAGGTCCCCCTGCCCCGAAACAGTGCCTCGTGGGCGGGCAGAGGAGGAAGCTCGTCAAGGCCCAGCTTGGTCGCAGAGCTCCATCGCTGATTGCAGAGAAACAAAGCTATTTGAATGATTGTCTAATTAAATTCAAATACATTGCACATGGAAATAGAAATAAAAATGACTGGATGTGACATTTAAAGCAATTATTGGAACATCATTAACACCAGTAATGTTATATTATTTTCAAAGTAGTAATACTAATTAAGATTGGAATAGTTGTATAACCGTTTTCACAACAGTCTAGTTCATGGCATAAACTTAACTTAATATGCAGAGCGATTTAAAATCAAGAACAGCGTCAAAGCAACATTTTTTTTGTTGCTATTTTGATGAAAGATTTTAGCAGATAAGCTGAAATGAAATAGGATGACTGGGCGTGAATATTAACTATTTAAACCCTCCTGCTGGGGAGAACATCAGACTGACCTCATGTTTCCTTCAATGCATGAGGAGTCCAAGCCGGTTCTTTTCACCTGACAGGGGGGGGGGGGGTTTCCCCAGTTGGATGTAGCGCGTGGAAGGAACACGTTATTCCAACCAGTTCCTTTCCCCTCCATCAGGCGACCCGGCTGGCCAGGGGGAGGTAGTTTAGAGACCAGGATGAGACCACCATGTTTTTGTGAGGGTACCTACCCTAGGAGACACGGGGAGAACATGCAAACTCCACACAGAAGGGCCCTTTCACCAACCCCACCCAGGGTATGCACGGCCACAGGGTCTCCAGAGGGAATCGAACCCAGGACGTTGTAGCTGTGAGGCAACACCCAAACCCTCTATACTTTAGTCAAAACAGACTCTATTGGCTCTGTATGCCTGGTGTGCTCTTTTTTCTCTCTACACCAAATCTCTTGGCAGAAAATAGCCGATCTACAAGCCTTGCAATGCGCCTGTGAGCTTGTAGATCTGCTATTCTGCGAATATACTAGAATAGGGATGCTATAGGGTTCAAGTGATTAAAGCAAGTATTCAAGTGTCTTTGCCTGGTATCCTACTTTCACTTTGTTATAAATAGTTTTCTCTGCTTCCTATATACAGTACGTACGTGACCATTTGTTTGCCGAATACGGTTCATGGCATTCATGCCGATGTTGCACTTTGTATATATATGCTAAATGAGTAAATTGATTATCATTAGAAATCAACCTTGCTTTATTGCCAAGTATACAAGGCTCATGCAGAGCCACAATGGACGATATAGACTTCTGTTCTGACAAAGCACATTAATAAAAGTACAACCTTGCTTGTGTTGCAGAACAAACAGAATAAAGTTCATTGCACTGGGTGAGCACAGTTCAGCAGAGATAGTGCATGACAACAAACTGCTCAGGGAAGTAATGTAGCTATGTACTGTAGTACCAGACAGTGGCCTTGTGGTTAGAGTGTCCGCCCTGAAACTGGGAGGTCAGGGGTTCGATCCCCGGCCGTGGTCATACCAAAGACTGTAAAAATGGGACCCAATGCCTCCCTGCTTGAGGGATCAAGGGTTGGATTGGGGGGTCAAACCTACTAAACAAATGATTCCCGAGTGCGGCGTGGCTGCAGCTCACCCCTCCTTGGCTGCAGCTCACCCCTCCTTGGCTGCAGCTCACCCCTCCTTGGCTGCAGCTCACCCCTCCTTGGCTGCGGCTCACCGCTCCAAGAGATGGGTCAAATTAAACAGATTTCACTGCGGCAAATCGTGTGACTTTGACTAGCCAGCCAGCTATAGATTCAAGATTCAAGACTTTATTGCCATGTCAACAGAGTTGATTGGAATTTGTTTCAGTGCACTAAAAACATACATACGATACATACACATATTCACATCACATAATCAGACAGGACACGATACAAAAGTACTGACATCATATGAGGGGGACCAATAAATAAGAAGAATGCAAAACGTTACAATTCATGTTGAATAAATAAATAGCAAATTCATCACAGTTCATCGTTTTACAAAGCAGCTTCACGCTGTAAAGTGTGAGTGAAAAGAGCATTCAGGAGGCGAACAGCCTCGGGATAAGTGCTGTTCTTAAAACGGGAGGTATTGCACTTTAGAGACTTTATAGGGAAGCAGATCACGTACAGGACAGTTTTGGATCAAAGTTCTCTTCATTTTTGGTACTGTACAGTCTAGTACAGTGGTTCCCAAACCTTTTCATGTCAAGGACCCCCAAACTGACACCAATTATCCCACGGACCCCCTTTTGAAAAGACATGCCAGGGACCCCCATAATAAGAGAAGACTTTGACGGCTCTAGCAGTGATTCTCAACCCGTTTCATTTCAAGGACCCCCAGTTTGACATGCATTATATTAGTCTACGGACCCCCATTTAATGGCATTTCTATCTCTGGGACCTCCAATTTGTATTGTAAAATCAAAGTTAATTTAACTCTGACAGTGTACAAATGGAACCAAATGGACCCTAACGGGTCCATTTGGTTCCATATGTACACTCTCAGAGTTACAGACCCATAAGGGTCCATTTGGTTCCATTTGTACACTCTCAGAGTTACAGACCCATAAGGGTCCATTTGGTTCCAAAGTATAATTTAGCTGGGGACCCCAGTTTGGGAACCACTGGTCTAGTATAATTACAATGCATAGCTGTAATCAAACTCTTGAATAGTTTTCATTTAGTTTTAGTCAGGAATGTTTTAGTGTTAAGTCTAGTTTTAGTCGACTAAATATCATAAGATTTTAGTAGACTAAATCTACAGTTGATTTAGTCAAACAAAATGTATTTTACCTTGATGCCGTCACTTGCTGAAAATAGCCGATCTACAAACCCACAATGTGTCGCAGCGCAACGCGTTATGAGCTTGTAGATCGTCTATTTTCAGCATGCAACTAATTGAAAAATGACGTATACTGGATCTCTTTTCCACTAGTCCCTTCCTAACATTATAGTCTATAGTTTTTATTTGTTGACGAAATTGTCAGTATATTTAGTCTTAGTGTTAGTCATCATATAGCTTCGTCTTCGTCAGTGAAAAAAGGCAGTCGACGAGCATTTTTCGTCTTAGTTTTAGTCGACAAAATCAACACTGGCTAGCACCAAATGACCATAACAAGTCTGTAACTCTGAGAGTGTTCATGGGTCCATTTGGTTGAACCCTTACGAGTCCATTTGGTTCCATTTCTCAGTTAGTTAATGAACCCATTCTGACCGGGCACCCATTTTGGTGTTGGCATCATGTTATGCTTTAGCTATTGAAGAATAGCAGATCTACAAGCTCATATCGCGCCACCGAGTGGCGCAATACGAGCTTGTAGGTCTGCTATTTTTGAAAAATCGAAGACACTTTTAGAATCTGATCTCAGGTCAGAATGGGTTAATAATGAAACTGTCAGGATGTAATAGACATTTTTAGAATCTGATCTCAGGTCAGAATGGTTAATGGGGTCCTTGCAAATCAAACATTTGAGAACCACTAGTACTAGTTGGACTCCTAATCACCTAATGTGCCATAGTGTCGCAGGCTTTGACTTTGACTTAATCAGAAGAAAAACTGGAGACTTGACATTCAGTAATTGGGATCAAGATAATGATGTGTAATGATGTGCTACAGACAAGACCAATAGAAGTCTTTGCCAGGACACATTTGTCCGTGTACGGACATGTTGATGAACCCTGGTATTCACAGCATGTAGAACGCCACCATATATGTCCGTCAGTCCGTCACGACTCGTGACACGTCACGCCACCATATATGTCCGTCAGTCCGCCACGACTCGTGAAACGTCACGTCACCATATATGGACGTCAGTCCACCACGCCTCGTACGTGGCGCGCTCCATATATGGCCATCTCCATATATGAAGATCACAACACTGACCTCATCAAACCCTGGATAGCCATACATGGAGAAGACTGGATCATCACCTAGATCTGCATATATGGTGCCGGCCAGCAACTCTACATCTGACCTCAAACGTCAAACCCTTAGATCTCCATATATGGAGCTGACTTGTTCTGACATTCCATATGTTGATCCCTCCCCACCCATCTTTGTTGTATCCCTTTTGACTGATATCTGTCCATTTAAACTAGTCTAGACGAGTCCTCAGCAAAGTTAAAGTGCAGCCGTGCCCGGGAGCTGGCGAAAACTAGAGTTCTCCAACAGTTCCGAAAAGTAAGGCCTGGCCTCAAGACACGCTCCATATAATATAGGCCAGACCTCATCAAACCCTGTACACTCAAGACACTGCCCCTGCTGCTGCCACCCTTAGATCTCCATATATGGAGCAGCTGACCTGTTCTGACATTCCAATATGTTGATCTGACCTCATCAAACCCTGTACACTCAAGACACTGCCCCTGCTGCTGCCACCATTAGATCTCCTCTGACATTCCATATGTTGATCGGACCTCATGAAACACTCAACACACTCAAGTCAGGCTCCATATATGGCAAGTACAGAATTCATTCCATATGTTGATCCCCCCATGACAAAGTCTTACTGGTTATTGTGACTGCTACCAGCCATTAGACGGGGGTGGACATAACTAACAGTCCGATTGTTAGTTGTCCCTCAAGGGAGTTCCTGGCGGTCCCCAGCTAAATGATAGTTTGGAACCAAATGGACCCTTATGAGTCTGTAACCCTGAGAGCGTACAAATGGAACCCAATGGACCCGTTAGTGTCCATTTGGTTCCATTTGTACACTCTCAGAGTTAAATTAACTTTGATTTTACAATACAAATTGGGGGTCCCAGAGATAGAAATGCCATTTAATGGGGGGTCCGTATAGACTAATGCATGTCAAACTGGGGGGGGGGTCCTTGAAATTAAACGGGTTGAGAATCACTGCTAGAGTCTTCTCTCTTATGGGGGTCCCTGGGATATCTTTCTCAAATGGGGGGGTCAATTTGGGGGGTCCTTGACATGAAAACGTTTTGGAACCGCTGCTATAGAGCAACTGCGGAAGAAGAAGAATAGGAGAAAAGGAAGAAAACGTCACATAAACAACAGGGTTTGCGGCAGCACGGTGATCATGTCCAGTTAAACAGCACATAAACAACAGGGTTTGGGGCAGCACGGTGATCATGTCCAGGTAAACAGCACATAAACATCAGGGTTTGGGGCAGCACGGTGATCATGTCCAGGTAAACAGCACATAAACAACAGGCTTTGGGGCAGCACGGTGATCATGTCCAGGTAAACAGCACATAAACAACAGGGTTTGGGGCAGCACGGTGATCATGTCCAGTTAAACAGCACATAAACAACAGGGTTTGGGGCAGCACGGTGATCATGTCCAGTTAAACAGCACATAAACAACAGGGTTTGGGGCAGCACGGTGATCATGTCCAGTTAAACAGCACATAAACAACAGGGTTTGGGGCAGCACGGTGATCATGTCCAGTTAAACAGCACATAAACATCAGGGTTTGGGGCAGCAAGGTGATCATGTCCAGTTAAACAGCACATAAACAACAGGGTTTGGGGCAGCACAGTGATCATGTCCAGTTAAACAGCACATAAACAGGGTTTGCGGCAGCACGGTGATCATGTCCAGTTAAACAGCACATAAACAACAGGGTTTGCGGCAGCACGGTGATCATGTCCAGGTAAACAGCACATAAACAGGGTTTGGGGCAGCACGGTGATCATGTCCAGGTAAACAGCACATAAACAGGGTTTGGGGCAGCAAGGTGATCATGTCCAGTTAAACAGCACATAAACAACAGGCTTTGGGGCAGCACGGTGAACATGTCCAGGTAAACAGCACATAAACAACAGGGTTTGCGGCAGCACGGTGATCATGTCCAGGTAAACAGCACATAAACAACAGGGTTTGGGGCAGCACGGTGATCATGTCCAGTTAAACAGCACATAAACAACAGGCTTTGGGGCAGCACGGTGATCATGTCCAGTTAAACAGCACATAAACAACAGGCTTTGGGGCAGCACGGTGATCATGTCCAGTTAAACAGCACATAAACAACAGGGTTTGGGGCAGCACGGTGATCATGTCCAGTTAAACAGCACATAAACAACAGGCTTTGGGGCAGCACGGTGATCATGTCCAGTTAAACAGCACATAAACAACAGGGTTTGGGGCAGCACGGTGATCATGTCCAGTTAAACAGCACATAAACAACAGGCTTTGGGGCAGCACGGTGATCATGTCCAGTTAAACAGCACATAAACAACAGGCTTTGGGGCAGCACGGTGAACACACAGCATTGTGTCCAGTTAAAATAACACTGAGGATTACAGGTTATACTGTGTGGAAAAAGCGGTACTCACGCCGTTGGGTGCCTGGCTTCAGCAGAGGTCATTGTTTCGGAAGTCTTTCAGAAGAACCTGCATGGGGCACATATATAAGGACAATAAAAACTATAATCTAGTTATAGTTGTGTATCTTCCACCCACGCATCCTGGTACACACACACACACACACACACACACACACACACACACACACACACACACACACACACACACACACACACACACACACACACACACACACACACACACACACACACAGCGGGAACAAAAGGGAACCCCTTTTGGCGTTAGCTTTATGTTATGCTTTAGCTATTGAAAAATAGCAGATCTACAAGCTCGTAGCGCGCCACCGAGTGGCGCGCTACGAGCTTGTAGGTCTGCTATTTTTGAAAATTCGAAGAACCACTGACATAGAAACGTAGCTTTTTCAGAAAACTGTCAGGGTGTAGAAGACATTTTTAGAATCTGATCTCAGGTCAAAATGTATCATTTTGCATGATGCTCATGTACTGTATACTATAGGCCTATATGAATGCAGCATACTGTAATGTTAAAGAGAGCACCTATGTATTTACAGACAGTATATGTGCCTAGAAGACAACTGCTCCTTTTCCCCCCCATGTGTTGTTGTCTACATGTCAACCTTGCACAACGCTGCCCTTTACTTCCAACCCTCCCGTGTCTCCCTCCACTGGTCCCTCGGCTAGACTCGGAAGAACAAAAGGTCAGTTTGTGACAGGATCCATTCACGTTACATAAACCTCTAAGCCAGTCAATCTAAGATTTGACCCAAAAGAAATTGCAGACTTCCGTATCGTAATATCGTAATCGTAATAGTAAAATCGTTCAAGGTTTTTTATGAGCCTTATAGGCTCATCCAAATAACATTAAAAATAGATTATTATATACATTTTGGATCATTTGGATAATTTTAATTATGATTTAAGTAGCATATGTGACAAAATTCATGATTGTTTTTTGTGCAAAACTAATGCTTGGAAATGGGTTCAGAATCATGACTAACCCCTAGTTTGACATGTCACATGCTACTTAAAGCATAATTCAGGTTTGAAATCTTTGCCTTATAAATATAGGTTTTCAATGGTACCCCAACCTTCAACCCCTGAATTTACAAAATTCCAAATGTTATTTGGATGAAAAAACCTTGAACGATTACTATTGCAATTTCTTTTGGGTCACACCTCATTTTTTACGGGTCTGTAAGCGGGTCTGACTATGAATTTGTACCTTGACTATGGATTTATTTGTAAAATGGCGGGGGCTCGGCCTCGAACCTCCTTTCATGGACCCCAACGGGTCCATTTGGTTCCATTTGTACACTCTCAAGAGTCAGATTAACATTGATTTTACAGTATATAAATTGGGGTCCCAGAGATAGAAATGCCATTAAATGGGGGTCCGTAGACTAATGCATGTCAAACTGGGGGTCCTTGAGCCAAAACAATCTTCCCATATCGGGGTCACTGGCATATGCTTTCAAATGGGGGTCCGCAACCTAATAAATGTCTTAGATTGACTGGCCTATAGTGATGTAACTTACATCACTATAGGCCAGTCAATCTAAGACATTTATTTATTACAAAATACAAAAAAGTATTTCAAATACGTATTTCAAATACATGTATTTCAAATACTGCCCATCTCTGATTTTGCCCATCTCTGGATGTAAGTGGGGAACTCGACTGTTTACTACTACGCCTGCTAAACCAGTCCATGACCTAAGGTGACCATGGGGGGGGGGGGCAAATTAACATTTGTGGTACAGTGCACTCCCATGTTTCCCTACTACTGACCCCAAAGAAGCAGTTCAATTAGAACTAGAAAAAGTGCCCTTCTGGCCACAGGTCTCCACCAGGATGAGCAGATGTGAAGAATTCCAGGCAAAGGTTTTTCCTTGGTCTCTAGGGAGTTGGCATACAAAGTTATCCACAGATCCGTGCAGTTAGAGGTAAAAACAGTTTTTGGCCAGTTATAGCGCCACCTTGAGGCTGAGTTGAAATTGTTCATGTGGCATTTTGTCCTCGGCCTAGTGGGAATGTGGGTGCACAATTTCACGGAAATCACGGGATGTGTTCATGATTTGCAGCATTTTGTTTGAAACTGAGCACTCCTGTGAACTTTGGAAGCCAATCTTAACCAATCAGGATGGAGTGTGAGAAATCTGAAAGACCGGTTTCGTTGAATGGCTCTAGAGAGACTGTGTACAACCATGGGGAACTGCAACGCACATGGTCTATGTAAAACCAGAAGGCTTTCTTACCTTAATTTGTAGTTCTTACGTCCACACCAAAGTGGTCCAGGTGTTATTTTGTGCAAAATTGCATTATTGGCTATTTCCCGTACCAAAAAAACCCTCAATGGGGGTTGGGTTTTTGTGCTAATTCGCTTATTTCCATCGAAATAAGTAGTAAAGTGTGCCGCTTGGGATACTATTTACATTATGAAGAGAGGATATATACCAAAAAGATTTTTGAGCGATGGAAATAAGCGAATTAGCGGGTTGAAACATTTTCTCTTTGACGCAATTGGTCAGAGCTACTGTCAGTCAAAGGTCTCAAGCAAGGCCCAGGCCGTAGCGTAACGGTCTGGGCACCGGACTGGTAATCCAGTCGCAGTGTGCCGCGGGTTCGACTCCCGGACCCGACACGGCCTTTACTGCATGTCATCCCCCCATCTCTCTCCCGTTTCCTGTCAGCCTACTGTCTGTCCCTTCAAAAATCAATAAAAGGCGTAAGCCGCAAAAAAATATCTTAAAAAAAAAAAAAAAAGGTCTCAAGCATTGAAAGTCACTATACCAAAGCCCGCTCATATTGCATACCGTGTCCCGATTGGCCGCCCCATTTCTCTGGTGTAGGAAATGGGCGTACAATTGAGCCTCTCCAGACCGTAATCCGCCGGCAGGCAATTTTTTTTTTGCCAACGGCTGATTCGGTCTGGTTTATTAACCAGGCTAGGGGAAACAGCCAATTTTGCACAAAATAAATAACACCTGGACCTCTTTGGTGGGGACGTAACAACTACATATAAAAGGTAAGAAAGCCTTCCAGTCTGAAATAGACAGACTGACACACTCTGACTCAGTGTTGAAAGGCACTGTTTGAAAGCCATAGAAAAATGGGAAAACAGGAACAGAATCAGAATACGTTTTTCACTTCCACAATACACACTAGGCATACAGGGGAGCAAAATACCGGTCCCCACAACTCAATGTGCTTCAAACTCCTACTGAAAGATCTCCAGACAGAGTCCTTGGTGATGCAGAGAAGGAATAGGTTTTATTCACCTTTTTACAGACCAGTGATGTATAACCTCAACAGTACTACCTTAACTAACTGCCATGAAGGGAGTACAGGTAGGTCTCCCTTCTTAAATAAGCTAAGCCCCTCCCCCACTGCACCATACCAAACCTGAATTGAATTCTCAAATAACCAGCTAATTCCCAATGTCCAGAGACATCACCATTTATACACACTTTAAAGTGTCACATGTTACTTAAAGAATTATACCCCACATAATAATAATTAAAAAGTGCCCTTCTGGGCACAGGTCTCCACCAGGATTCTTCCTCAGCCTAGTGGGAATATGCGTGCACAGTTTCATCGCAATGGAACGCTGCGTTGAGGAGTTGTGGCGATTTGTACAAAGCGGGCTACTCCTGAAAACTGTAGGAGCCAATCGTGGCCAATCAGGATGGAATATGAGAAATCAAACAAACCTGTCTTGATCACATGACTATGGAGATCATGTGTACCGACTTGCGTGAAATTTGGATAAAATCTGAAGGAGTAATAATAGAAAATGTGTTTTACATATGTCGGCCTCCTGGTGGCGCTATAAAGAGCAGATGTGAAAAATTCCAGACAAAGGTTTTTCCTTGGCCTCTAGGGAGTTGGCATACAAAGTTATCTACAGATCCGTGCAGTTAGAGGTAAAAACACTTTTCGGCCAGTTATAGCGCCACCTTGAGGCTGAGTTGAAATTGTTCATGTGGCATTTCGTCCTCGGCCTAGTGGGAATGTGGGTGCACAATTTCAGGGAAATCACGCGATGTGTTCATGATTTGCAGCATTTTGTTTGAAACTGAGCACTCCTGTGAACTTTGGAAGCCAATGTTAACCAATCAGGATGGAGTGTGAGAAATCTGAAAGACCCGTTTCGTTGAATGGCTCTAGAGAGACTGTGTACCAATTTGCGTGATGTTTGGACAAAATCTGTAGGTGTACTGTGCAAAAACTTGTTTTGCACAAAGCGGCGTCCTGGTGGCGCTATAACAGGCCGTTCTGGAATGTTTGGGGCAGAGGTTCATCGTTGGCATCCAGGGAGTGTGTGTGCAAAATTTGGCATCGACCAGGTTAACAGTGGCCGAGATTAGCTGCTCACGGACGGACGGACACACGGACACACGGACGGACGGACGGACGGACGGAGTGCAAAACATACTCTCCCCCCATGCCTTCGGCCTGGTGGAGACAATAAATGCTTGAGTAGAGTACTCAATTTCCCAATTTACACAAACCCACTGTTGATAGATGCTCCCTACGCTGGAGTCAATCAGCAATCAAAGGGTATGCGAGTGACATCAATGTGCCTGGAAGTTATGCGGGAACGCCCACTGAGTGGCAAAAAACTACTTTCTGGCCTTGACAGCCCATTCATCCAAACAGAAAAGTCCTGTCTGATTGCAGAAAACTACTTTCTGGCCTTGACAGCCCATTCATCCAAACAGAACAGTCCTGTCTGATTGCATTAAGCAATGTTAAACTCAACAACATTGCAGCTGTATGAAAAGCTTGAATTATCCTCTTTTTATCTGCAAAGTTTCATAAAAATCCACCATAGAAACGTTATGAGCTACTTTCTGTCAAGAAATGCCCTGCATTTGCAAGTGTCAGAGTTTGGAAGTGCTTGTTTTCAATAACAACATTTTGCTGCCTCCTGCATTATGTGACATTTAGAAACAAACTCCAACTCTGCACATGCTGCTCAATGTTTTGCCACTCAGTCTAGATGAGGGGGGCGTGTCCTGATGGGAAAATCATGCATGTGCATACTCTCTATATCAATAGAATATAATCAAACAAATACCATTCTCTGCAACATAAACAATAATTCGAACTTTAGCATTGTTTGTGTGATATCATTCCTATTATAGGTTATTAAGGGGACAAATTAAATCACACAGGAAGCTTATTAAAGAATGTTAAATGCAGTGGCAGGGTCGAACTGACACACACTAGTTTCTTAATGTTACTGGCCATGCGTTGACACGGTAATGTATATTTTGGCTAACTGGATCATATGGCCTCTTATTAAAAATATAACTTTTTCGCCAGATTCTGGAGCAATGCAAGGAGTTGTTAATTGAAATTGAAATAACAAAGGCATAATAAGGGCTCACCAAAACCATTTAAGCGTATAACCTTTTCATACGACAAATATAAAAAAAAATAGCTCACAATGTGTCAAATAAAGCGGCTTTGGTGCTTAATTGCCTTGGACCCCTAACAAACAAAAACAAAGCACTTAAGACTTAATTATTTTTGAGTGGAGCAGATAGTGTGACTAAAGCCTAATTAATTTATATTGTGTGAATGAATTGCATTCCAGCCAGTCCTGGAGGGACAGTACTGGAGGGTATTCTGATTCTCAAACAAAACACACATACTACAAATATTGTTTGTAGTATATGTGTCACTTTGGGTCTGTTTTGAGCATAACAGACTTTTTTGTGCACCTTCTGGCTAAGCATTTGACTATACCAATTATGTGCATTTTTATGTTGTTTTGTGAATTATGACAACAACACCAATTATGTGAATTTTTATGTTTTGTGAATTATGACCATCACCAGCTGTTCTACATGCTCTTAAAGACCCAACATTAAGAGGGGGGAGAGGAAATTAATTTAAGACTCAAAGTAAAAAGATTGTGTATTCCGTCCAGATCACGATTCATCCGCTGGCTGCAGATATAACACAGCTCTGAGAACAAATACACCTGACAGAATCTCCCCAAATCGATGTAGAAAACACTGTTACTGCACCTTCGGAAACTGTAAAGTAATTCTCAATGTATACTCGCATCACATCACTTCAGGCTAAGCTCTGCCAAGATCCTTGGCATTATCAGGCTCCTAGCTGAGACAAGGTTGTATAGGATCGACCCCTCTCTGCACCACTGTGTGCCACTCTGATGTTAGTCTATTCAAAATACAGGCACTGCTGTATTCTTATTGATCCGTTCAGCATCCCGCCCGGACTTCTCTTTCATTCAGAGCCATCACCAGAGTGCTCTGTGGATGTAAGCTGGTACGAATCTGGGATTGATTTCACCAGAATGCAGCATTCATACGCCCAACCGTTATTACTTGCGCAAGCAGAGCGCGCAAGTAATAATTTCGCCCGGTGTCTTCCGCCGTGACAGCTGTCCCGCCATTCGATGTTTATGCAGAAAAACATCAAATCTGTGCCTGTTTTGCTGGGACCAAACGACCACAAATGACCATATTTCTTACGTCATCATTTAGAGCTAGTCATACGTATACTATATACATAATCAGTAAAAAGAAAATAGCAAATTGTGCCTGATCTGCTGGGACCAGAGTACGTGGTGTGTATATGTATGACTAGCTCTTAATGATGACGTAAGAAATATGGTCATTTGTGGTCGTTTGGTCCCAGCAAACCAGGCACAGATTTGCTGTTTTCTTGCATAAACATCAAATGGCGGGACAGCTGTCACGGTTTTTGGTGCAAAGTAACCACAGTATACCGCTAATCAACTTACAACTACACACTCTATATAGTATATGTATATGTATACGTATGTCCTACGTCATCATTTACAGCTAGTCATACGTATACTATATACATAATCAGTATAAAATAAAATAGCAAATTGTGCCTGATCTGCTGGGACCAGAGTACGTGTTGTGTATATGTATGACTAGCTCTCAATGATGACGTAAGAAATATGGTCATTTGTGTAATCTGGTCCCAGCAAACCAGGCACAGATGTGCTGTTTTCTTGCATAAACATCAAATGGCGGGACGGCTGTCATGGTTTTTGGCGCAAAGTAACCACAGTATACCGCTAATCAACTTACAACTACATACTCTATATAGTATATGTATATGTATACGTATGTCTTACGTCATCATTTAGAGCTAGTCATACGTATACTATATACATAATCAGTAGAAATAAAATAGCAAACTGTGCCTGATCTGCTGGGACCAGAGTACGTGGTGTATGTATGACTAGGTGTTTATATGCATAAAGTAGGTAGGTAACAAATAGTTACACCTACAACGGTCAAAAGTACTTGCGCGCTCTGCTTGCGCACTAGTTGGCCATTTATGGCCTACTAGTGTGCAACAAGCAAGTATGCACTCAACAGAGTGCAGTTCTAGTTATTATTATTAACAAGCCACATCAACATTTTGCTGAATTAGAAAGCGAAAAAGAAACCCCTCTTGGCCTCTTGAATCTTTATTATTATTATATGTATTCATCGTCTATTGTCTATGTGAACGCACAGCAGAGCAGCGTGAAATTAAATTCTTTACAGGATGGCATTAAATGGCTGTTCAGATGATTCATCATATTAGAGATTGGTATCTCGGTTAGAATAAATTGCGTAACCATGAAAAGAGCCATTCAAGTGTGTTTGTTCAGGATTGAGGAGACAGTTGTGCAGACTGAAGTGACAGGCCAGGGACCTGTCTTTGTGCTATCAAATTGCCCCCCTGAGCATGTCATGCGTGTGACGTGATGACAAGCACGACAGGCTGACATAGCATCTGACAGTGCTCTCCATCTCCAATCTCCAACAGACCTGTTGCTATGGGGGAATTGCAATAGGCAAGCTGGCACTGCACTATCCACTCATCAGTGAATGAAGTGAGGTGTAATTTCCCTTCTACTTGGCTCAGCAACAGGAAGAGACAGCGGATTGCTCGCAGGGGGCCCGGGCAGACGAGGAATTAAGGAGACAGTGGGAATCATGTAACGCACCTTACCGGAAGAGCTGTTGTTTACCTCGTGAATTTGTGTGGTATATATGGCTCTGTAAGAGGATAGCATAGGGTAGCTCAGTCTCTGTGTGTGTATTTTCTATAGAGCTATTCTCTTTACGTTTTTGAATTTACAATCAATGTAAATATTTAGTAGCACAGCAGTCAGAGTTAGAGTAAGGCAGTGTATACTGACAGTGTAAAAAAAAGAGTAACAGTCCCCAAAAGTATACACCCATGTACTGTACTGTAACTGTACTGTAGCCAGAGCATCACCAAGGAGATTACACATCGATGCCTGAGATGGCTAGGACATGTGCTGAGAATGAGGAGAATGCTATAAAGCCAACATGTTGGTCCGTAAATTTCACCATTGTACTACGGATGTTAAGGTAAACCTCTTTAGAGCTTATTGCACCCCTCTCTACACAGCTCCACTGTGGGTAAAGTACAAGAAGGAGAGCTTACGCAAACTGCAAGTAGCCTATAATGACTGTCTTCGTATCCTGTTAAAAAAACCCAGGAGCACTAAAGCCAGTGGGCTTTTCTGTTCATTGGGACTCACTACATTCATGGCTCTGTTGAGGAACTTGACATTTAAATTCATGAGCAGGCTGGATCGCTCACTGAATGGACCAGGCCGTAGCTCTGTAAGGTACACTTCTACCAGAGGACACTGGCATGAGTGCCTCGCCTAGAGTAGTAACCTGTGGGGCTGGGTAAATGTACTGTGACGCAGGTGCTGGAACAACCTGTCCTGGGGAGAGGAGAGGCGCCACATGCTGCCAGGGATGGGATGAAATGGAGAGTGCTCATTATGTTCCATATAGGGGACGAAGAGGAGTAAGTAAGTACAGTAACTGTACTGTAACTACCCTGCCATATGCAGCAAAAACATCATCACCAGGTGACAGCTGTGTCCTCGTCACACAGTCACACTCACAATATCCCGCACAAAACAAACAAAAAGGGTCTGTTTCGTCCAGCCATGCAACCGGTACAACCTGCATATACCATTTTTCAAAACCATTTTTGGAATGGCATACAATTCTCAGTAACGGCACATATACAGTTTTTTCAAAATGGTATACAATTTTGAAAAACAGTTTTAAAACCCATTTAGACCTGAGGCCAGTGGTGCTCAACCATTTTTCATTAGGAGACTCTGGAATGCCATCCACCACAATGTTGTTTCTTCTAAGTTGGCTCTCTAAATAGTGTGATTTTGAATCTATCGTCAGTAGAGATTCAGCTAATTTGTGGATATCTTTTTCATTTGACCCACAATTAGAGGAGACCTTTTTGCAGGACAATTTCAACTCATCCACCTCCTTTTGAGTGAACTGGAGGCTGGATTTTAGTTCACATACTTCCTTCATAAGTTCATCCACTCGCTGGTTTGTAGTAGCCTATTCATGATTATTTGCGTGACATTTTTATAACTGGTTTCCTGTTGCTGCATTAGTTCTTTGTAGTGCATTTTTTGCTGTTCAAACATTTCACGCACCTGCTGAATAGAGACCAGATCGTCATTGGTGTTGATGTTGCCTCGGGCCCGAGTCGACATGGTGCTCCTGTCTGGTGGCCAGCTGCTTGCTCCTGCCTGGTGGTGGTGGCTGGCTGGCTGGCCTGTTGGCCAGCTAGTTGCTCCTGCCTGGTAAAGGCTGGCATGGCTGGCTGGCCTGGTGGCTAGCTGCTTGCTCTGCCTGGTGAAGGCTGGCTGACTGGCCTAGTAGATAGCTGCTTACTCCGGCCTGGTGGTGGTGGATGGCTGGCTGGCCTGGTGGCTAGCTGCTTGCTCCTGCCTGGTGGTGGTAGCTGGTTAGCCTGGTGGCTAGCTGCTTGCTCCTGCCTGGTGGTGGTGGTAGTTGGCTGGCCTGGTAGCTAGCTGCTTGCTCCTGCCTGGTGATGGGTGGCTAGCCTGGTGGTGCAGCCTAGGCCAGGTTTCAGTCACAAATTGAACTTTAAAATGCAAATTTCCCTCTCATATGGTGAAGAAAACACTTAAAAACAAGTCAATAAACTTTGTTGTGAAAAGAATAAACCATTGTAAAAGTTTTCTGTCAGGTTGTCTGCTTGAAATTGTCTGCTGCCTCTGTCTGCTGCTCTGTATGGCAGTCTCTCATTCTGTGTCAGATTTCACAGGTGTTGTGACAGAGTGACAGGATTGTGAGGGATTGTGCGTTATAACGCAAGGTTTCATATAGTTAACTGTGACCTTCGGTTGCAATAACCATAGCCTACCCTAATGTGTCCTTGACTCCTTAGAGGTCTCGGTATCTTTTATTACAATTATTCCGTTATTGTGTATTAGAAATATATTTTTGTTCTAAATATCCACTGGTATGACATTAACCTAAATGTAGCTAATGTTCTGGGCCTTTCATTTTATATTGTGTACTGTAGATGAATGCACAAAAAGTACACAATGACCTGCACACCATTTGCACTTGAAATATGAACAATATTATTTTTTTAAGCAACTTTTCGGTCTAAAGAAACGCCCATGAAGGTCTATTGACCGAAACGTTGCTTAAATAATAAAAGTGTTCATATTGCAAGTGCAGTCTTTGTGTAGGCCTACTTTTTGTGCATTGTTTTAATTACGTTGATCCCTGCCTACGCACACGTCTCTGAGCCGATCAGGTGTGCATAAGACTTTGTTTCCTATATTGTGTATAGATGGATATCAATTCCGTAGACATTAAACATTAAAATATATTGCCCTAGCTGTTTACAAACAAAAGATGACATTTATAGATGAAACTTTACCCTTATAGGGGAATTACTACCCACAGTATAGGCTGGAGAGACAACATCCATTGTATATTCTACTGAAACTAAAGCTGCTCTGAAAGCATGTATTACTATTTTGCAGACCATGTAGTACAAAATAAATCACCGAGAGTGATTTCAACGTTCCGATTTACTGGTCTGCAAAATAGCTTTTACAGGTCAGGGTCGCAGATTTTCACAGATGGTATGGCGGTTTTTCAGTTGCTAATGTATGCATATGGTTCCAGGAGCAGAATGACTCATTCAATTAAGTGCACACATCTAAAGATTGTAATTAGCATTGTCACTGAGTGAGTTTATTGTTCAGTCACTCAATGGCCATGTGCAGAAAGAACAGAAATGATAGAGAATCTAAATGTGTAATTAGACCTTTCACCCTTTTTGAAAAGATAAATGTGATTATATAATGATCATTATAATTATGATCGAGTGCATTATCTTTTCATCAAAGCTTTTTTCTCAGTTTCTAGAATACAACGAGGGATTGGTGTATAAATAAAAGATTATACAGTCTAATATTTGCTATTAAATGGACAAACCGTTACTTAAGCCATTCTGAACGGGCACTATGTTATACTTTAGCTATTGAAAAATAGCAGATCTACAAGCTCATAGCGCGCCACCGAGTGGCGCGCTACGAGCTTGTAGGTCTGCTATTTTTTGAAAATCGAAGAGGGACTGACATTTTTAGAATCTGATCTCCGGTCAGAATGGGTTAATCAGACCAGTGTGTGTCCAGTGGAAACCTTGTATGAATCTGATCTCAGGTCAGAATGGGTTAAGCTGTCCCACAGTAATACTGGGCTTTGATCTGAGTGATGATGCCACCATCATTTGAGAGGATTGATTTTTGTTGGAATACTTCAGGGTCCTGGAATCAGCTCCAGAAAGTCATTAGAGCAATTCTTCATCCCGTTTGGAGGCTTTTTAAAGTCTGATCTCAGACAACATCAATAACTGATGTTTGTGTGGTTATTTTATAGCTTTGTATGATTTGTGTTTATGCATCGTTTTGTATATTTCATGTATAATTAATACTATCCATGCCAGGACTCCTTTGTAAAAGAGATGAATACATAAATGAAAGAAAGGTGTGTGTGTGTGTGTGTGTGTGTGTGTGTGTGTGTGTGTGTGTGTGTGTGTGTGTGTGTGTGTGTGCGCGCCCATAGCACTTTCCGTAGTACTTGCCCTAGCCTCTATCTCCTACAGGCGTATGCAAAGGCTCAACTTATGTAACTTAGACAGACTTAGATGGCAGTTTATGTAGCCGTAGCATTCATAGCACTATATAGTATATACCGCTATATGCATAGTTTCATTTTATAGATATTCCGTTCTTAGCTTGCGTATGATTCATGATAACTACTTTGTAGTATATATGATGTATTGCCATGCTTTTTGTTCTTGCTTAATGTAGCACTTATAGCACTTACCCTACCCCCTTAGATAGCATTTCTGTAGACTTAGATAGCATCTGATACAGACTTATAGCATGTTATGTAGACGGCACTATAATTGCATTGTATATAGTTATAGCACGCCATAGTACATATGTATAGCATAGTAGTATATATATATAGTTTATATGTATAGTCTCATAATATAGATATTTCACTGTTACTTTCTTAGCTTACGCATGTTTTATGATAAATGCTTTTGTGATGTATTCCCATGCTTTTGTTCTTGATTATTGTATGTCGCTCTGGATTAAGAGCGTCTGCTAAATGCCTAAATTGTAAATTGTAATTGTAATGTAAATCGCTCTGGATTAAGTCTGCTAAATGCCTAAATTGTGTGTGTGTGTGTGTGTGTGTGTGTGTGTGTGTGTGTGTGTGTGTGTGTGTGTGTGTGCGCGCGCGCGCGTGCTGGACAAGAGGGAAGCTTGCGTGCCTCCAGTCAGCTGATAGAATAGATCTTTATTTGTCATTGCAACGTGTACAACGAAATTAAAAGTGTCAACCAATCAGTGCATCATATCACAAAACAACATACAAGCTAAAACAAAACACACATGACTTCTTGTTATTGCACAACCCCTGTAGCACTAATGTACAAACATGTCATTTTAGCTGCTATCGCAGCAAGATAGCAGAAAAGAATGTGTCGCAGCAACAGATCATTCTTTAGCAGCATTGAGTGCAACTATACCGCTGTGGGATAGAAGCTGTTACTGAATCTGTTGGTCCCTGACTTGATCACTCTGTACCGTCGGCTGGATGGCAACAGTTCAAAAAACGCAGCGATTGATGAGGACGTTCTCATCCTCACAGTAAAGGCACGCCTCCTATAGTGCTGCCAACCAAACTGAATCTATCCATCTGGTATCCCAATAATCCTGACCCTCACTGTCTACACCATGGGGGGTGGGCAACTGGCAGCCCGGGGGCCACATGCGGCCCCAACCTTCACTTAATGTGGCCCTCAGGTTAATATCAAAACGTGTCGCAGCTTGTAGATCGGCTATTTTTTGCTATGACAGTAATATATGGCCCTATAGGGATTGAGTGTGGAAATATAGTGGCCCTCTCCATCGTCAAAGTTGCCCAACCCTGGTCTACACCATGGGTGCCCAAAAGGTAGATTGCGATCTACCAGTACTTAGATCACAAAGAGTGTGCAGGTAGATCACATGACATGGCCCCTAAAACATATATAATGTAATATAAAAATATATAATTTGGCATCTGACACTTGAATTAAGGTGACTTGATTGATTGACATAACAAAAATTGCCTGTTAAAACCCACAACAGATTACTTTGTTTTCAAGAGTGTTGAGCACAAAGATCAGTAGCATTAGAAAGTGTGTTTGTCATGTTATTTAAACTAATTTCAGCAATGAGATCATATTTTTTGGTGGGTAGATCTTTTTGCGCTGGTCATTTTGAAAGTAGCTCTCAAGTAAAAAAAAAGGTCTGGGCACGGCCTGGTCTACACCAGGGACAGCATCAGACCTATGTCTCATATATTAAACGGCTGTAATATTTACAAAGGACTGTATATAGCCAGGCATATGACAGAATTGTCAACATTATTGCCAAAGATGTGTCGCCTGTTTGTTTCCTCTGTTGTGTTTCACAAACATTCCTGTGTGAAACCAGAAATGTTTCAATGCAATGACCCAACAGCAGAGAGGTTTTTCTATTGGAAGTTGGCTGTGCTTCAAGTTTAGAGGAAGCTTTACTTTCCTTACTAAACAAGTAAAATATCAACCAGTACAGGCCATTATACAACTGGGCTATACGTGTGTGTGTGTGTGTGTGTGTGTGTGTGTGTGTGTGTGTGTGTGTGTGTGTGTCAGCACAAACTGACAGCACAGCAGAAGTAGTAGTAAGCCTGATGGAGGGGGGAAAGGAACTGGTTGAAATAACGTGTTCCTTCCACGCGCTACGTCCAACCAGGGAAACCCCCCCCCTGTCAGGTGTAAAGGAGCAACTTGGACACTCAGGCATGAAAGAAGCATGAGTTCAAGTCCGTTGCTCTCCCCTTGTCCCCCATATATGGGGTTGGCGGAGGGTGTGTAGAGCCCAGGATCACATTAGATGATTGACACAGGGGTGAAAAATGGGTTACAAAATCGTGGGAAAAGAAATATAAGTAGTAGTAAGGGACAATGTATCGTGTAGCCATTATGAAGTTATTGATCCTGAATTGAGTTCTGCTGCTTTAATCTCCTCTTTAATATCCAGTTCCTTTTGTGGACAAAATCTGAGTGTACTGTAGGTGGTTGTGCCTCCTGTAAACTCTCCCACTACGCAAAATGCAACTTCGTTCAATCAAAAAGCATTTTGTTCCCATATGACCTTCATCAGAGTGGAATGCAATGCGTGTATAATCGATAAGAACTGAAGCATTTACGTTTAAATTATGTGGTGTGTGTGTGTGTGTGTGTGTGTGTGTGTGTGTGTGTGTGTGCGTGCGCCGTGCGTGCGTGCGTGAGAGAGAGTGTGTAAGTAGCATTACTCCACCCTCACACATAGGAGTAGCAGACCTTCAGTACCATGAATCAATCAATCAGAGTAATTAAGGCTTGGGGAAATTGGAGGGGACGACTTCCTCGGCCGCGCCGCAAGGCGACACGGGCGGAATATTTTTGGGCGGTTAAATCCCCCGAAAACTAATCAGTAACTTTGAATGAGCAAATAAGGGCAGAGCACTATTCAAGCTGGTCGGCTATATAATAGGTGCAGAGAGTGTGGTCTTTCTTTTTCTTTTCAAAATCTTTTTATTAAAAGTTTTGTGACAAACCCAGGGGCAAGCATTAAACAGAGACATATCAAATATGAAAATAAAAAATAAAACTCCATCCCCTATCCCACCCACCCCCCCACCCACAATCCCAAGGAGAGAGTGGTCTGACTGCAGCATTAAAGTGTTGGGATGATGAGATGGTGTTGGTTTGGTGGTGCGACGGTTCTAGTTAGTAGTATGTTTCAAATACCAAGTAGTTGTAGTAAATATAAGCCCTTTAATTTGAAATATGTTTGGGAAATGTGGGATTTTTGCATACTACACACCATCATGTTTGGTGGGGCAGTCAGGGCATTTAGGGGGGCATTAATTGCATATATCCGGCCCGAGTTACAGGCAGAAACGAGGTTCTTTACCCTGACCTCAACAAAACCAAACCTATACGCCTGAACATAAACCGTCTCTAAATTAATATCTAAATTCAACCTCTAACCTAATAATAAAACCCATTCTGGGCGGGAACCCCTTTTGGTGTTATTATGTTATGCTTTAGCTATTGAAAAATAGCAGATCTACAAGCTCATAGCGCGCCACCGAGTGGCGCGCTACGAGCTGGTAGGTCTGCTATTTTTGAAAACTCGAGAGAACGACTGACATAGAAACATAGCTTTTTCAGAAACCTGTCAGGATGTAGAAGACATTTTTAGAATCTGATCTCAGGTCAAAATGGGTTAATATAATTGTAAGTGGTTACTGTAGATTGCCGTTACTGAATCTGCTGCTATAACCGCCTCATTCCATGGCCATCTCTTTTAACGATGCAGGCACAGTATATGAGGAATATGTTTTAATATGTTTCTCTTGTTCCATCTTTCTCCTTCCCATTCCTGAAAAACTGCAAATAACAGAACCTATAGTCTGAAAAACCAATTGAACCCACTTGTTTACACCAGGCTGTGAAGCTGTGATGCGTCGACCACGTACACTAATACAGCTCAGGCTGCTCGACAGTCTCCCTGGAAATAATAAAAGACGTCTGGGTTTCCGAGGCTATGCTCCTTCTGTGATTCCATAATAAGATAATACTACCAGACCGTGTCTATATGGTCGGTGTACGCCATAGCTTTGTGTTGTGGACCGCTGGGTTATTATTATATGAGAGATATCATTACCAGTGCCACTCACCAGACCGCCGGGAGAAGGACACACACGCAAAAACATGCACACGCACGCACACTAAAGCATAAATGCACAGCACAGATACACATTAATGTTGTATCATTCTCTACGTACATGCACAAACCCAAATAGACTCATGCAAATGCTTGCTTGTGCACACGCACACGCACACGCACACACACACACACACACACACACACACACGCGCACACACACACACACACACACACACACACACACACACACACACACACACACACACAGCGGCGGCGGCTCAGGGGTAGAGTGCCTGGATGGTAACCGTAAGGTTGCCAGTTCGAACCCGGGCTCCCCCAGAGTTACTGTCGAAGTGTCCTTGAGCAAGACACTGAACCCCTAATTGCTCCCGATGTGCTAGTTGGTGCCTTGCATGGTTTCCGCTGCCATCGGTGTATGAATGTGTGTGTGAATGGGTGAATGTAATGCACAATCTCTGTAAAGCGCCTTGGATAAAGGCGCTATATAAATGCACCATTTACCATTTACCATTTACCACACACACACACACACACACACACACACACACATGTATATATACAGTAGCCTACATGTAGTCAATAGCACTAGCACACAGTTGCACACTGGAGACAGATATCTAGTGAAGTGAAAATACCATGCCGTGCCATTGCAGAGGCAGAAACAACTTTCACTTCCTCTTCATTTGCAGAGGAAATGTGTTTTGCTAGTAGCCAAATTTATTGGAAGCAACCACCACAGCTCCTAATATTGTGGTTTCAGTTAAATCAATTTGAACTTGGTTTTTGAGTGTGATATCGCTCACAGTGTCTGTTTCTGCAGCTTCTTTCGGGTCACACCCAGCACCAGCAGAACTGTCAGGAGTCCAAGGAAACCCAGAAGGATTTGCACATTTTTCATGGTCATTTTACTGTGGCTTCAAAGGAAGGAAGATGAAAGGACCATTGCACATTATATTAGAAAACATACTGTATCTCCTACATGCACGTTGTGTACTGGCTGCTCTCATGGAGGAGGAAAATGAAAAATAAAATCAATATAATCCAGGATAGAATTAAATCCTCACCTTTCTCTTTTCCATTTGATTGTTTGTTATCTTATTGTCTGGAGAGACAAAAGTAATAAAAAGTAGTCGTTTTTTCAAAAACAAAATTCACCCAGTTTCACACTTGAAATTATTTTATTCAGAAAATACACCTTCTGTTCTTATTAAATTAGTAACAGATAATTGTATTACAAGCAGATATATTTGCTGGTCGACAGAAACAGTGGACAGAAATAGATTTAGTATCTGAATGATAAAGCACTATGTGCATAATTATATCTGTCCTACTGTGGCTATCTTTACAGCAGCTAGGGAACAGATTATTTTGTCTTCAAAGCAGAAAAAGTTAAATCTGTCATAAACCTTACTTTCATTATTCTAAGTGATGACTTGGTGTTGGAGTAATAAAGGCACTTAGCATCGATCGGCTATATTTGGATGTTTGTCTATTTTTTGCCAAATGTTTATCTATTTTCAAATGTACCACCTATTATGACATGCCCAGAATTAGAGATGTCCCGATACAGTATCAGCATGGGCCCTTATTTGTCATATCGGTTCATAACGGTATCGGCGAATATGCCAGTCTAACCACCGATCCGACACAGGGGTAAGAGGTTGACAATATGCCAGTCTAACCAGCGATCCGACACAGGGGTAAGAGGTTGACAATATGCCAGTCTAACCAGCGATCCGACACAGGGGTAAGAGGTTGACAATATGCCAGTCTAACCAGCGATCCGACACAGGGGTAAGAGGTTGACAATATGCCAATCTAACCACCGATCCGACACAGGGGTAAGAGGTTGACAATATGCCAGTCTAACCACCGATCCGGCAGAGGGGTAAGAGGTTGACAATATGCCAGTCTAACCAGTGATCCGACACTGGGGTAAGAGGTTGACAATATGCCAGTCTAACCAGCGATCCGACACTGGGGTAAGAGGTTGACAATATGCCAGTCTAACCACCGATCCGACACTGGGGTAAGAGGTTGACAATATGCCAGTCTAACCACCGATCCGACACTGGGGTAAGAGGTTGACAATATGCCAGTCTAACCACCGATCCGACACTGGGGTAAGAGGTTGACAATATGCCAGTCTAACCACCGATCCGACACAGGAGTAAGAGGTTGACAATATGCCAGTCTAACCAGCGATCCGACACTGGGGTAAGAGGTTGACAATATGCCAGTCTAACCACCGATCCGACACAGGAGTAAGAGGTTGACAATATGCCCGTCTAACCAGCGATCCGACACAGGGGTAAGAGGTTGACAATATGCCCGTCTAACCAGCGATCCGACACAGGGGTAAGAGGTTGACAATATGCCAGTCTAACCACCGATCCGACACAGGGGTAAGAGGTTGACCCTACGGCAGGTAAATAAAATGTTGGGGCATGTGGAGTTTGCTTTCGACTTGTCCAAACTGAAAGTGCACATTTGAGTGAGGAGTCTGCTATAAACACAACACGAGATATATAGCTAGATAGCTATAAACACAACACGAGATATATAGCTAGATAGTTATAAACACAACACGAGATCACAACACTGGTATCGGTATTGTCACAGAAATGGTGGTATCGGGATCGGATCGGGAACGAAAACATCGGGACATCCCTACACAGAATAGGAATGCTACAAAGTGACTACCCAGCAAGCCAAATGACGTCATGATAATGTTATGACGACGTCCTCCGGTGACGTTCAGGACTAGGCCAGATCACAGCCCATATGGGGATGATCTTTACGTCATTTCCAGGACGTCTTCACCAGATTAAATAATATAGCTTATTTTGTGCCAGATCTGACTAGTTGTGATATTACTTAAGTTGATCTGGGCCTCGATCGGACTCTCTCCGATTCATCCAGGGACGTAGGGTAGAGTCAAATGTATGTTGGTTGAAATCAGGTGATGTTCTGGGCCAGATCTGACTAGTCTTGGTTTCAGTTGATCTAGCCACAATCGAGACGTCACTAATTCGTCGAGGTCCTGACCGTGCGCTTGCTGGGAAAGATACCAGACAACATCAAACCCATCATCTGTCTACTAGGAACTAAGTAAACACCAGCCATCACTAGTCACCATAAGCACTTTGTTTTGATACGGTGTGTATAAATACATAGGCTTACCTGTGATCTTTGGGGGTGACATTGATGTACACACAGGCCGGGGGCACCATACGTCTGCAACAGCACACCACGCAGTGCCAGGTCACCTCCTGAACCCTTATCCATCCCATCCCTCAGCAGGTCGTCATGGTGGATCCTATAGTTCTACAGGTTACTGAATGTCTGCAGCATTTCTTCTCATGAGCCTAATATGAGTCACTGTAGTGCAAGTAGACCCACTGAACAGTGATGCTGCCTCCTTCTTCTGCACTCACATACAGACCTGGATCTGAACACAAAATCAACCTTTATTATGTGATCTAATCTATATGATTTATATCTCCACACAAGCTGCTTATTATTATAATAAATAAAAACCAAGAAAGTCATGTTTTAATGTTTGTTAATACGTAAATTCCTTATCTATCGATTAGAAAGAATGAAACGTTAGAAAAGACACACACACACACACACACAGTGGGTTTGAAACTATAGCCAACAACAACAAAAACTCCCATACCTATTTGGAGAAATACAACAACAGAGCATGTGTAGATCTGTTCAAGCTGTTACTTTGGGCTTGTTTATCTGTAAAGACAGACCCGATTAATCGGACCGATTAATTAATCGGTCTGATTGATTAGTCGAACTGATGACGATTCATCTAAAAACAACTAAAATCTGTGCGTTAACCGATGTTTGCCGATTAATCTCCCATCACTATAGTACACATCCGTATTGCCTTCACCTTCAGAGATATCCTTGCGTCGTGCAGTGCTGGAATAGTGTAGACCACAGCGAACCTCAGCGCAGCCTTACTCATCTGCGAAGAGAAGAGTACCTGTATATTGCAGAGAACCAGGACACCACAATTCCTCCATGCCTTTGCAGTGCATGCCTTTGCAACTAAAGCAAGGGATATATGGTCATTGAGCTTCTTACCTGAACTTCCATCTTTGATGTACGACATGACCACATCAGGAACGGCTAAAATAATGGGTCAGTTGTTCTCATCTTGGACGAAGACAACTAGCATCTGTGCAACGGTGTAAAGCTGCATAGTGTCAAATGCTGTTCACAGAAAACGAGTGACTGACTGACTTCTCATTTTCCTCCACATAGGATGTCCATGGTGATTGATTAGCAAAAAAACCTGAATTTGTTTCATGTTGTGGGTTTTCAGATGAACCCGTGCATAGAAATACACACAAAATGCAGACACGTAATAGTAATGACACACAACTAATGAGAGCACCTGAAGATTCAAAGGGGTTTATTTTTCACTCATTCATACGAGTGCATACTTGTGCACAAGCAGCGGAATGTTGGTGGAATATTTGCTCAGAAACAGCATATTTGTACAATATTTGTCCACTCCAGCAGCTTTGTCCCTGCACTGAAAATAATAACATAGTACATTATATGAGTACAAATTGCACAAGTACAGGATAGAAAGGCTTGCATGTACAGTAACACTTACTGAAGCGATATCCTCACCCGAAATTGCAAAAAAAAAATCATGACAGAGGAAAGCTTTGACTGTATAGTTCCACGAGGACACTGTGAAGGGAGGCCAATGAAATCCCTTTCATGACAAAGTATTGAAAACATCAATACATCTTATTTCATGCCAACTTTTGTTAGGGCTTCTGGCACTTCATTTAGCTTGAAGGACGACTTCACCCATTCTCAACCTACTGTATCTTCATATAATGAGTCCTCACTGTAATGTTCATGATAAAAACGGTACAATTATGTTTCTATACTCGTCTGAGTGAGGGCTGTGGACCAGTGTTGTTTTTGTCGGCACATTTGGATTTTAGTTTTAGTCATACTGTAGTCTCTTGAAAAGCTTTCATTTAGTTTTAGTCACATTTTAGTCACCTGGAATGTTTTAGTGTTTAGTCGACTAAATGTCTAGTTTTAGTCGACTAAATGTCATAATATTTTAGTCGACTAAATCTACAGTTGATTTAGTCGACTAAAATGTGTTTTTGGTGGGCCTTGATGCCGTCGTAATGACTGTTTATTTTCAGAATGCAACCAAGTGTAAAATGACTTCTACTGGATCTCTTGTCCAATAGTCACTTCCTAACATTTTAGTCTAGTTTGTATTGGTTGAGTAGTATATTTAGTCTTAGTTTTAGTCACCGTAGCTTAGTTTTTATTTAGATTCCATGTAGTTTACGTCAGTGGAAAAAGGTAGTCGATGAACATTTTTTGTCATAGTTTTAGTCGACGAAATCAACACTGCTGTGGACACTGCCTAACGAGTCTATTTAGATTTGTAACACGAGAACGATGGCTTCCTACAGTATTAGCTACAGCAGGGTACCCCAATAGGCGGCCCGCGGGCCATTTGCGGCCCACAGAGCGCCCCCTTGTGGCCCATGAAAGAATTAAAAAAAATATATATATATATATATATTATTATTATTTTTATTTTTTTTAAGGGTCCCAGATATAAATGGCATTAAATGGGGGTCAGTAGCCTATGCATGTCAAACTGGGCATCCTTTTCAAATGGGGTCTTGCCCTGAAAATGAATTTTCAGGGCAAGACCTCGACCTCGCGCGTGCAGACACGGCCCCCAGCCTGGTACGCTAGTCAAAATATGGCCCTTGAGGAAAATTAATTGGGGAACCCTGAGCTACAGTATAAAGCCTGCTGTTTCTACAGTATTAGCTACAGTATAAAGCCTGCTGTTTCTTAATCTACAGTATTAGCTTGGATTCTCCATCGATGATGTCACTGCAGGTGGGCAGGTTTCTGAACTGTCCACAGCCTTCCCCTGAGACATGCACAGACCGAGTAAAAAAAATATTAGATTATATATCGGTATAGTATTATATTATATATACACACTATTAAATATTACCCTATTTAATATTCATATTAAATATAATACTATTATACTACTGAGCATTAGTGAGGACCAATTATATGAAGATAGGTTGAAAAAGGGTGAAGTGGTCCTTGAAGATTATCAACTGATCCTTAGGTCAGATAACAATTATGAGACCAGATTAAAACATTTATCTAGGAAATAAAATGAGTGTGAAATATAGTGAATATTTGGCTCAAGACACATTCATCAATCAAAGTGTGAAAATGCAACGGTGCTGCACTGGTTCCCAAGGTCCGGGGACCCCCAGGGTTCCTTGAGCAGGTTCCAGGGGGGTCCGGGGACCCCCAGGGTTCCTTGAGCAGGTCCCAGGGGGGTCCGGGGACCCCCAGGGTTCCTTGAGCAGGTCCCAGGGGGGTCCGGGGACCCCCAGGGTTCCTTGAGCAGGTTCCAGGGGGGTCCAGGGACCCCCAGGGTTCCTTGAGCAGGTCCCAGGGGGGTCCGGGGACCCCCAGGGTTCCTTGAGCAGGTCCCAGGGGGTCTCCCGTATAATTAGAAACCAAATGGACCCTTACGTGGGCATGTCTGTAGAGTTTGGTCACAACTTCTCACGATGGACAGGAAGCAAAGAATGAAGTAAACTCACGTGAGGGGTGTGATCGTCTGTCGGTTATTATGTGGTTTACTTGTGCTTCTTGTAAGTAGGTCATTGTCAAGCTTTATAATTACATTTTAGGGTCCATTTGGTTAATTTGGTACACATTGACATATACAGTAGTCAGTATACCACATGCACAGAGAAACCCTGCACGTATACGAGTGCACGCTGGAATCGTTGGCTACGATTCATTTGTCCACAAAAAAAACCAAAAAAAAATTTCTTCTACATTCTCTAATTGCGTAGATTTCTTGAAAATGTATTTTGAGATACGTTTCCTTTACTTGTCTTGAGTATATGTCCATTTTTCACGTGGCTTGACCATATATGGATGTGTGGTGTCACGAGGCGTGACCATACTGTGTATATGGAGGTGTGATGTCACGAGGCGTGACCATATATGGATGTGTGATGTCACAAGGCGTGACCATATACGGATGTGTGATGTCACGAGGCGTGAGCAATATATGGAGGCGTGGGTGACTAACTAACTAACTGAGAGGACAGGAGACAGTCTGAGTACCTTCAACTTTGCACGCAAGCACGCACACACGCACACACGCACATCCCACACAAAGTGACACAAACCATTTTAAAGTGGGTGGACAGTGTTCTGCAGAAAAGATAAAAGACCATGATGCACCATGAAGGTCCTTCATCCTGGAGGCGATTCACAGAGAACAACAGAGAGAGAATGTACAGAATGAACACAGAAATGGACCACTTAAATCCTCCATTCCAGTGGTTTTTCAATCCTTTTCATATCTCAAGGGCTATTATTTACTCGGCATCTGAGCCCTCAGAAGCAAAGAGTTGAGTTAAAAACGTTCACTGTGAAACAATATACATTCAAAAGATTTGCGCCACATTTTCACGATTTTTCAAAAATAGCAGATCTACAAGCTCGTAGCTTGTAGATCTGCTATTTTTCAATAGCTAAACGTAATGCTTAAAACACCAAAAGGGGTTCCCGCCCAGAATGGGTTAAATTAACACTGCATGGTATTTCACTGTGCACAGTGATCGAAAGTGCGTATCAAACCAGTTAACCTTCGTAATCCGACGTAAACGCAAAACACATTTTCACGAAACTTTATAACATGAAGTAAAAGAGTCCCGTGTCATGTTGAAATGGTACCGTATATGACTTATCATATCCCTGGGTTTCCAGTAATGATATGTGTTAGTTATTAGTAACCTGATGTACTGCATGGATCGGTCGGTCACATGGTCAGATCATGTGTGCATTCTGTGAATCTCCGTTGAGGAAAATGACCGTGGCTCCGCTTTGCAGGTCACCTATGTCCCCTGGGTAACCCTGTGGAAGAGGACGTGAAGGTTAGAGTCGTTGTATAAAACCCCATTCAAACGTACATAATAGTGTGACATTGTTCAATAATTTGAGAGAGGCAGGCACAGGCAGACGGATAGTACAGTATATAGTACTTGTAAATGAGTCCGTTTGATGAAGGCTAGGTGCACAGAAAAATGACATACCACAAATCTCTACTGCCAAAGATTTATTTCTTCAATAGTTTCCAAAAGTAATGTTCCAAAAAAATGCCTCAGGAAAATATTTCTTGCACAAAAATAAAATATAACTTCCAATAATGATTTTTTTTAGATTAGATAGTTTATTTGTCTCGGTCATGGTTTATCCAACATTATTACATACAAGGAAAAGGGGTTGTCATGATACAATTGACCGAAAAGGAAAGGGCTGAAGCCGAAGCTTATTATGCCCACCTTTTTGAGATTTCAGTAATCTCATAAGGAAACATAAAAAATAAATAGAGAAATCCGTTTCCTACATTGCTGCATTTCTAATGAAAGGATTAAACACAACCATGTTGAAAGAAAAAATCTAAAAATTAATCTGATCAAAAATCACTATTTCTACAACTTAGTGACAATTGTTACAATGATGATGATGTTACTAATAATAATAATTATTCACTCGTTTCTTTTATAAACTTACATAGCATACATACATAGCATACATACATACATACATACATACATACGCACGCCTATGATACAAACACACATATACATATGGTCCTACATACATATGTGTTTACATGTATATGAAGTGGTTGCCTCATACATGAATACTGTTTTGGTTTGATTTTGAGATGTGTATGTCCTCGCACACACACTCACTCCTTTATACAGATAACGGTAGGTACGGGGATACACATATATACTGGTATGTATTACCAGACCCCTGCACCCCTGCAACATGGTGCAACCCAATTGAATCCTCCACCTGTAAAAGGAGCAGTAGATTCAGTAGTGACTCTTTTGTGAAACTTTGACCAGGAAATGAGGATGGGTGTTTGAGTTATCATTACTATGTTGTCAAACTGTTGGACTTTGAAAGGAATAAAAGTATGTTTGACCAACCCATTGTCTCTGTCCCAATTATGAAATGAAATGATTGGATATATGCAGATAAAACGGTAGAAGTCAAGATCAACTGATTGCTAACTTAGCCGGCATAGTTAAACAGCAAACTGTTGGATAATGACTAAATACGGAGGGCATGTTGAGTATGAAATGAAATGAGGTCATGATAAACAGAAAATGAAAAACAATTAAACATGTGTGGCTCAAGAGGAGAAGTGAGAAAGCAGTCTGTCTTTATCACACATCCCCCCCTTTAAGACCTGTCCCTCACATCTCTTTGCGGGACAGGAAGTCAGCCACCACAGTATCCTTTCCAGCACGGTACTTCACAGTAAAGTTGTAAGGCTGCAAAGAAAGGAACCACCGTGCTATTCTGCCATTTGTGTCTCTCATCCTGTGGATCCATTGGAGGTGATGCTGAAGAGGCGTGGCCTGATGATGGGGACCCCGCCCCCTGGTCAGCCAGACAGCAGGAGAATCAGCCATCCTGGAAGGCTGCAATTCCCTGCGGTCACCATGAGGAGGCGCTGCGGTGACATCAGTTGATGTGGCTCTCAGCGACCTTCGCTCCAGTCGCTCCAGCTGGATTTCTTGCTGTAGCTGGCCAAACTGGTGCTGGAGGATTCGTAGCCGGAGCTCCTGTGTCTGCTTCTCACGCTCCCTTCGTTCATCTCTGAGTTGTTGATTCTGGAGGTAGGCTTGGAAGGTTCTGCTCAGACTGTCCACCGTCTCTGGTGGTTGACCACCGGTGGCTCTTCCCTCCTCCTCTAGAATGGGTTCCTCTTCAACCTTGTCTGCAAACGAGGTCTGGTTGCCGCCGTCTTGATGTACTTTGGATCTGGTAGCCATGACGGTTTCTGTCACCCTTGACTGCCACTCATCCCACCACTGCCACCATGTGTAAATGAGTCCGTTTGATGAGGGCTAGGTGCACAGAAAAATGACATACCACAAATCTCTATTGCCAAAGATTTATTTCTTCAATAGTTTCCAAAAATAATGTTCCAAAAAAATGCCTCAGGAAAATATTTCTTGCACAAAAATAAAAATATAACTTCCAATAACGAAAATAACAAACTTAAATGACATGCTTAAATTCAAGCATCCAGTGTGGACATTACCAGTCCCTACACTGTCCTAGGGCAGAGCTTCCCGCATTGTGCCCCTTCTTCCCCATGTCTCACCATGGACTGACTACATGAAGTCAAACCCAGACCTCTGACTATTGGCCCATACCATCTGTCTAGAGACAGGTTTCCCCAAAGCATTCACTTATAAATCTAGTGAACATGCAACACAGAAAACATTTCCCAACAATTACAGTATATTCGTCGATATCAAAGTAATCAACAAACCAGGTCTTAAACAACCCGTCTCGTTGTAATCACACTAAATAGTATGTATTACCAGACCCCTGCACCATGGTGCAACCCAATTGAATCCTCCACCTATAAAAGGAGCAGTGGATTCAGTAGTGACTCTTTTGTGAAACTTTGACCAGGAAATGAGGATGGTGTGAGTAGTGGGTGTTTGAGTTATCATTACTATGTTGTCAAACTGTTGGACTTTGAAAGGAATAAAAGTATGTTTGACCAACCCATTGTCTCTGTCCTAATTATGAAATGAAATGATTGGATATATGCAGATAAAACGGTAGAAGTCAAGATCAACTGATTGCTAACTTAGCCGGCATAGTTAAACAGCAAACTGTTGGATAATGACTAAATACAGAGGGCATGTTGAGTATGAAATGAGGTCATGATAAACAGAAAATGAAAAACAATTAAACATGTGTGGCTCAAGAGGAAAAGTGAGAAAGCAGTCTGTCTTTATCACAGTACTGTATATATATATATATACTTACAGTGAGCCTCGCTTTCAGCTCCTCCGTCTGTCTTAGCCGTCGCTCTTTTTCTGGATATGGACAGGAATAACAGCTTTAATTGCAAGATAATAGATACAGTAGCTCCTACACATATGTTATTGTCATGTCATTTTATTGTCATATCATTTTATTGTTATATCATTTTATTGTTATATCATTTTATTGTCATATAATTTTATTGTTATATCATTTTATTGTCATATCATTTTATTGTTATATCATTTTATTGTCATCATTTTATTGTCATGTCATTTTATTGTCATGTAATTACGACTGACATAGAAACATAGCTTTTTCAGAAAACTGTCAGGATGTAGAATCTGATCTCAGGTCAAAATGGGTTAAAGTATATTTTAATACCAATACTTTTGTGCATTCTGAATTCCGTACATTTACTTGTAACAGAGTATTTCTACAATGCAATATTGACATACAGTTAAATGATAGAGAGGTGAGAAGCTGCCTTACTGTGCTGATTCCACATCCTCCTCGCTAACACAGCCATGCCCATGAGAAGCATCAGAGAGACACATATCACCGCCGTCTCCAAGGCTCGTCTGGGAAGCACAGAGCAGCCAAAACAGTCAAAACAAACCTTGTAAACTAGTGAGCGGTATCTTGAAATAAACAGCAGGGACAAGAATATTCCGTCAATACTTGATTTAAATGTCCTAGCTAGATAAACACTATGTCAATGAAAGCAAAGCAAACAGTGAAGTGTGGAGAGCGTGTAGGGAAGTAAAAAAGAAAAACACTTGGAGAAATTTCTTGGAGAGAGAAATGCTCGTGATAAGAATCATACAGTATTACAGGTGTTGTACGGTAAAGTACAGTATCCCGCATTTTATATTGCAACTGATTCCCCTAGTCAGCCCCTACTGTTGGAACAGAACGCCTGGTATCCAACCTTCACATCTCTCTCCCCCTTTTGTATTCCTGGCCTTCACTGGCTTCTGAATGCTGCACACTGGTGATGACCTACAACCCCCCCCCCCCCCCCCCCCCCCCCCCACAAGGACGTGTGTGTGTCCTAGAAAGGTCATTCCAAGGCTCTCCCAAGCTGTAGAATCAAAGTCAAAGGCATACGATTTGTCACACACGTTACCACAGTAAAATGTGTTCTCTGCATGTACTGTATTTTGAGTTGACCCATCTCTTGGATCGGTGAGCCGCAGCCAAGGAGCGGTGAGCTGCAGCCACCCCGCGCTCGGGAATCATTTGATTAGTATATTTGACCCCCCCATTGATGCTGAGCGCCAAGCAGGGAGGCATTGGGTCCCATTTGGGGCTATAGAAATGGCCATAGCCACTTGCTCAAAATGTGCCCAAAATGTGTTGACCTCATCAGCCCATGCAAGTGTTTTTTGTGCAAAACTAATGCTTGGAATGGATCCAGAGTCATGAAAACCCCCTACGTAGTTTGACATGTCACATGCTACTTAACCCATTCTGACCGGGCACCCATTTTGGTGTCAGCATCATGTTATGCTTTAGCTATTTAAAAATAGCAGATCTACAAGCTCATATCGCGCCACCGAGTGGCGCGATACGAGCTTGTAGGTCTGCTATTTTTTGAAAAATCGAAGAGCGACTGACATTTTTTAGAATCTGATCTCAGGTCAGAATGGGTTCATCAGACCAGTGTGTGTCCGGCGGAAACCTCGTATGAATCTGATCTCAGGTCAGAATGGGTTAATGGTAGGACCACAAACCCCTATAAAACAAATTGCTCAATACTGACAGCCGGTCAGCAAGTGGATTCATGAATATTTTTAGGCAAAAAAATATATATATACTATATACCAAATGTCCCAGTTCCCACCCCACAAGCCCGGCTGCCAGACTATTTGCCTTCTGGCTCAGCTCTCTTCTTGTCACAACAGTGCAGTGATCTCAGCACTGCTCCAATTCCCCGGCTCATCACTCACAATAACCAAGACCCATACGAGATACTTGAACTCCTCTTCACATGTTCACAGGTCTTTTTCTTTTTTTTTATCCCACGATTTTGCAACCCATTTTTTCCACCCAGTGTCAATTATCTAATGTAATCCTGGGCGCTACACCTCCTCTGCCAACCTGGGGGGAAGGGAGGGGGGGGGGGGGGTGGCAGCGGACTGACCTCATGCTTCCTTCTATGCATGAGGAGTCCAAGCTGCTTCTTTTCACCTGACAGGGGGGGGAGTTTTCCCCCGGGTGGAGGTAGCGCGTGGAAGGAACACGTTATTCCGACCAGTTCCTTTCCCCTCCATCAGGCGCCCCGGCTGACCAGGGGGAGGTAGTTTTTTAGAGACCAGGATTACGGCATGTTTTTTGTGAGGGTACCTACCCTATAGGCCAGGGGGACACGGGGAGAACATGCAAACTCCACACAGAAAGGCCCTTTTGCCAACCCCGCCTCTCAGGTACTGTATGCGCACTGATGATGACGAGGTCTTTGTTATTTTGATTTGTTATGTTAGGTGCACTTCAAATGTCCTCTTTTCACTCTAATGATGTGATTCAGTTGGTGCTGGCTAGTCCCCAGTTGGTGCTGGCTAGAGTAGACAGCACTCTCGCATCGCAATTAATATTGCCCTGTGGACTTCATACAATATTACAATCTACTCTGATCTCGCACTTAATCCATTTAGACCCGAGTTAAAAACATGCACTTTGAAAGAATATATATTCAAAGATTTGAGACACATTTTTACGATTTTTCAAAAATAGCAGACCTACAAGCTCATAGCGCGGCACTCGGTGCCGCGCTATGAGCTTGTAGATCTGCCATTTTTCAATAGCTAAAGTATAACATCATTCTTGAAACACCAAAAGGGGTTCCCGCCCAACAAAAATCGGTTAACGCATTCTGGGTATATAGCAAGATCTACAAACTCATAGCGCGCCACCGAGTGGCGCACTACGAGCTTGTTAGGTCTGCAAATTCGTGAAAATGTGGCACAAATCTTTGAATATATATTCTTTCAGAAGACTTTTTTTTTATTTCGACGTCAGGCCTAAATGGGTTAGTATAAGAGCATCTGCTGTATTGTTAATTTGCACCTGAAATGTGTGGGAATAAACTGTGCATAATGCATTCCTTTCAGACAGTCTCAGCATAATGCATTCCTCTCAGTCTCAGCTCAACATTGTTGCAGACAGTGTTACCGCACCTCTGAGTGTCCCCGGGCTCCATACTGATGTTCTTGGGCTGTAGAGGAAGGTAGCTGGCAGTGGAAGACGCCGGAGGTTGTGCCGACGGTGGAGACGATGATGGCATCATCGTAGACACAGCAGCTGGAGCCAAAGACATTATACAGAACTCTCAGTCAGGAGTAAATGTGAGGACACACAATTTAATCCATTTTGGCCTGACGTCGAAATTTAAAAAAATGTCCTGACAGTTTTCTGAAAAACCTCATGTTTCTCTGTATCAGTGGTATTCAATATTTCATGTCAAGGACCCCCAAAAATATATATGTAATTGGCCGCCGATCCACATCTGAAAATATGTTGTTCCAGGGACCCCCCCATGAAGCAAAGCTTTGAGTTAAAAACGTTCAATATATATTCAAAGGTCTGTGCCACATTTAAAAAAAAAATCAAAAATAGCAGAACTACAAGCTCGTAGCGCGCCGCTCGTAGCGCGCCACTCAGTGGCGCGCTATGAGCTTGTAGATCTTCTATTTTTCAATAGCTAAATTATAACATAATGTTTAAAACACCAAAACGGGACAGGTTTCCAAAACCTTTCCTGAATAGTTAACCCAATTTCCAGGCATTCAGTGCAAATAATGAGTCTCGGCTTACTCCTATATAGCAAAAAATAAAGCATAGAATAGAGAATGGTATAATTCCATTCCAAATATCGTGCCAAATCTTTGCTACACCACCTATCCTAGCTGATAGGATTAGGATCACGCTGCAGCACGTTGTGAGCTTGTAGATCTGTTCTTTGTGTTCCACGTCCGGTATAGGGTACAACAATAGGCTGCATTCACGCAAGCCGTTTGGCAGAAAACTCTTCATGAATCTTCATACATTCTAGGGCCCGTGATAAATTCAAAAACCTTTTCCAGAACTGGTCAAAGTAAAATTGTCCTTGAACAAGACGACACCAAATGAATAAGAACACAGGGGGGGTGTACTTATTCATCGCAAGTGGCAATGAATGAGATCATCAAATGCAGCGGGTCACGCAGAGGTTTTATAGCTTTGCTAAAAGTCTATTCTTGACATGTCATTCGTTAGAATTTTACAGCCTTCTCATAACCTTCTTTATGACCATAAAGCCATAGAAATAATCTACAACTGTAACAATCAACACAGATATGGATTAGGGTCCAAAAGCACATGAATATTTAGATTTTGGGACATCAATTTATTATTAACAGTTGCTTTGTTCCACATACTGTATTATAGGTCAGGATATACCTTACGTAAAGTAACAAAACTCCACAATTTGGTCACAATCTGAATTGAACAATAAGTGTTTAAAACCCATTCTGGGCGGGAACCCCCTTTTGTTGTTAGCATTATGTTATGCTTTAGCTATTGAAAAATAGCAGATCTACAAGCTCATAGGAGCTTGTAGGTCTGCTATTTTTGAACGACTGACATAGAAACATAGCTTTTTCAGAAAACTGTCAGGATGTAGGAGACATTTTTGTCTCCACCAGGCCGAAGGCATGTGGGGAGAGTATGTTTTGCACTCCGTCCGTCCGTTTGTGTGTCCGTCCGTGTGTCCGTGAACAGCTAATCTCGGCCACCGTTAACCCGGTCGATGCCATATTTTGCACACACACTCCCTGGATGCCAACGATGAACCTCTGCCCCAAACTTTCCAGAACGGCCTGTTATAGCGCCACCAGGAGGCCGCTTTGTGCAAAACAAGTTTTTGCACAGTACACCTACAGATTTTGTCCAAACATCACGCAAATTGGTACACACACTCCCTGGATGCCAACGATGAACCTCTGCCCCAAACTTTCCAGAACGGCCTGTTATAGCGCCACCAGGAGGCCGCTTTGTGCAAAACAAGTTTTTGCACAGTACACCTACAGATTTTGTCCAAACATCACGCAAATTGGTACACAGTCTCTCTAGAGCCATTCAACCAAACCGGTCTTTCAGATTTCTCAGACTCCATCCTGATTGGTTAAGATTGGCTTCCAAAGTTCACAGGAGTGCTCAGTTTCAAACAAAATGCTGCAAATCATGAACACATCGCGTGATTTCCGTCAAATTGTGCACCCACATTCCCACTAGGCCCAGGACAAAATGCCACATGAACAATTTCAACTCAGCCTCAAGGTGGCGCTATAACTGGCCGAAAAGTGTTTTTACCTCTAACTGCACGGATCTGTGGATAACCTGGTGGAGACCTGTGCCCAGAAGGGCACTTTTTCTAGTTTAGAATCTGATCTCAGGTCAAAATGGGTTAACATTCCAAAGAATTGGATACGAAATATATACATCAAATAAACAGACAAAAATCCTAGTTCTCAGAACTAGGATGTATACGAGTCGTCGGTGAACCTACTGGTGGTGGTGGTGGCGGGTGGCGGTGTGGTGACGGGTCGCGGTGCGACCTGCAGGTGCACGGCCTTCTGGCGCTGTCCGGCGGCGCAGAAGTACCAGCCCGTGTCTCTCATCCTCAGGTCTGTGATGGTGACGGTGAAGGACCCCCGCGCCCCGTCGTCCACCAGGGCCACCGAGGCGTCCTTGTAGCTGCCCGCGGAGTCCGTCGCCAGACAGGAGCTCCAGTCTCCACTGCGGCACCACTTCTTCTCAGCCTGTCTGTTTGTGTTTGTGTTGCAGCGAACGCAGTTATACGGAAAGGAAGAATGAAACGAAACATTGATTATTATTACACGGTAAAAGATTCGTCCATTTTGGGGGCGGGAACCCCTTTTGGTGTTTTGTTGTTATACTTTAGCTATTGAAAAATCGTGAAAATGTGGTGTAAATCTTTGAATCAATATTTTTTCAGAGCGAACGTTTTAAACTCAAATCTTTACTTCTGGGGGGGGGGGGGGGGGTCCCTGGAACAACATATTTTAAGATGGGGGTCGGCGACCAAATACATATAATTTTTGGGGTCCTTGACATGAAATATTGAGAACCATGACTGATATAGAAACATGAGGTTTTTCAGAAAATGTAGAAGACATTTTCTTTCAATTTCGTCCTCAGGTCTAAAGGATTGCAGTATAGCCATGGTAATAATACAACAGGAGCATTTCTAGGTGCATGTAAGGGTTATAATAACAATACACTTTACGTCCTCTTTCAAAGGCACAGATACAAAAGGGGCTTCACAGCACACTGCCAGGGAAATAAAAATAGATATCCTCTGAGAACAGTCAGTTGTAACTAGAAAGGAAAAGCAATAACCACACACAGTACGATCCAAAGCACAGCCTCTTGTGGATTATTTCTTCAATTTGTTACTCAGTAGGAGTTTACAAATGGAACCAAATGGACTCTTATGGGTCCATTTGGTTCCATTTGAACACATCAAATTAGAACACAAAGGGCCTTTCTTTTGCATGTTCTCCCCGTGTCCCCTAGGGTAGGTACCCTCACAAAAACATGCAGTAATCCTGGTCTCTAAAGCTACCTCCCCCTGGCCAGCCGGGGCGCCTGATGGAGGGGAAAGGAACTGGTCGGAATAACGTGTTCCTTCCACGTGCTACGTGTCCGGCCGGGGAAAATCTCCTCTGTCAGGTGATAAGAAGCAGCTTGGACTCCTCATGCATAGAAGGAAGCATGAGGTCAGTCTGCTACCCCCCCCCCCCCCCCCCACCAGGTTGGCAAAGGAAGTGTAGCGCCCATGGGATTACATTAGGTAATTGACACTGGGTGAAAAAAATGGGTTACAAAATTAAAATAATAATATTTTTTCTCTATATGAATCAAGTGGCTATAGCAACAAGATGTAATACCTGTATCTTTCACTGTAGTGACATTCAACAGTGACACTGTCCCCTTCCACTCCACTGACTCTGCTGTTGACCACCGACACGTCTGTGGAACGCAAGCACGCACGGAGACCTGCTCAGTAAACATGTCTGTGATAAATCTATCACATCTGCACACTAAAAACACACTAAAGAGAAACGTTACAGCCTATAGTCCCATCTGGTATAGAGAGTATGCACATGCATGATTTTCCCATCAGGACACGCTGACTGTCATCTAGACTGAGAAAATCACTCAACCGTCCTGCGTACACGTTTCTAAATGTCACAGGCAGCAAAATGTTGTGTTATTGAAAACAAGCACTTCCAAACTCTGACACTTAGAAAAATAATCAAATGCAGGACATTTCTTGACAGAAAGTATAGCTCATAATGGTGGATTTTTATGAAAAAAGACTTTGCAGATAGAAAGAGGATAATTCAAGCTTTCCGTACAGCTGCAATGTTGGTGAGTTTAACATTGTTTTAATGCAATCAGACAGGACTTTTCTGTTTGGATGAATTGGCTGTCAAGGCCAGAAAGTCGTTTTTTGGCGTTCCCGCATAACTTCCAGGTACCATGATGTCACGCGCATACCCTCTATCCATCCGTCAACTCAAAAATAAAAGCACACCTATACTTTATGAGCATTGCACGGCTACAGACATCAGATCACCTGATGATCATCGCAGTGAATAACTAGAAATGCAGCATCATAGTTATTGTACATTCGCCAAACAGGTTAATGTTTACAGGTTATTGTTAGTTTACATTACACGTATTGATATTACATTATACGTACATGTATGTGTGTGTGTGTGTGTGTGTGTGTGTGTGTGTGTATTCTCTTTGGAGTACAGACGAATGACCGGTAGCTTCATCACATGGTGCGACAATGACCTGAAGCTCAATATCAACCAAACGAAGCAGCTTGTGGCGTCCTGTCTGTCAGAGGAACAGGAGGCCAAACGAAGCAGCTTGTGGTGTCCTGTCTGTCAGAGGAACAGGAGGACTGTGGTGTCCTGTCTGTCAGAGGAACAGGAGGACTGTGGTGTCCTGTCTGTCAGAGGAACAGGAGGACTGTGGTGTCCTGTCTGTCAGAGGAACAGGAGGACTGTGGTGTCCTGTCTGTCAGAGGAACAGGAGGACTGTGGTGTCCTGTCTGTCAGAGGAACAGGAGGACTGTGGTGTCCTGTCTGTCAGAGGAACAGGAGGACTGTGGTGTCCTGTCTGTCAGAGGAACAGGAGGACTGTGGTGTCCTGTCTGTCAGAGGAACAGGAGGACTGTGGTGTCCTGTCTGTCAGAGGAACAGGAGGACTGTGGTGTCCTGTCTGTCAGAGGAACAGGAGGACTGTGGTGTCCTGTCTGTCAGAGGAACAGGAGGACTGTGGTGTCCTGTCTGTCAGAGGAACAGGAGGACTGTGGTGTCCTGTCTGTCAGAGGAACAGGAGGCCAAACGAAGCAGCTTGTGGTGTCCTGTCTGTCAGAGGAACAGGAGGCCAAACGAAGCAGCTTGTGGTGTCCTGTCTGTCAGAGGAACAGGAGGCCAAACGAAGCAGCTTGTGGTGTCCTGTCTGTCAGAGGAACAGGAGGACTGTGGTGTCCTGTCTGTCAGAGGAACAGGAGGACTGTGGTGTCCTGTCTGTCAGAGGAACAGGAGGACTGTGGTGTCCTGTCTGTCAGAGGAACAGGAGGATTGTGGTGTCCTGTCTGTCAGAGGAACAGGAGGACTGTGGTGTCCTGTCTGTCAGAGGAACAGGAGGACTGTGGTGTCCTGTCTGTCAGAGGAACAGGAGGATTGTGGTGTCCTGTCTGTCAGAGGAACAGGAGGACTGTGGTGTCCTGTCTGTCAGAGGAACAGGAGGACTGTGGTGTCCTGTCTGTCAGAGGAACAGGAGGACTGTGGTGTCCTGTCTGTCAGAGGAACAGGAGGATTGTGGTGTCCTGTCTGTCAGAGGAACAGGAGGACTGTGGTGTCCTGTCTGTCAGAGGAACAGGAGGACTGTGGTGTCCTGTCTGTCAGAGGAACAGGAGGACCCTTGTTCTCATGCAGTGAGAGGACGTGAAGAGGGTGGATTCGTACAATCAAACTCGATTGATTTTGTTTTGTTATTAAGCTTTGCTTTATACGATATGAAATAGGGGAATGGGAATTTCATGGAAGGTCATGGAAGGAAGGCTTCATGGAAGGCCGTCTGTCAGTCATGAATTGACATGCCCCGAGGCCCAAGTCTGCCCCAGTTTCTAGACACCAGTGTCTTTTGTTGACTCCCTGCAGGCTCCCCATCTTCAAATTAGTCCAGTGACTCTGATTAGTCCAGGCCAGAGCAGAGCATGCCGCTGGCTGGCGCCTGAATTCCCCCCACGTGATTAATAAAAGGTATCTTATCTGTCTAAGTAAACTCAGCAACAAAAGTTCTGAAACTTAACTTTGGTCCATTACTTCTCCATTTTAATAATACCAAATGGTATTGTATTTTATATCATTTTAATCGTTGATTAGTCACCTTTACAACGAGGTTGTAAAGGTAAAGATTTGCCAAAATGGCAAGTGGTTGGTATTCATCCTTTGAGTTGCTTAGTGGATTGGATAATTGTACACTCACACAGTAATAAAGGGAAAAAAAGCACATTTTGGCCATTTTTACACTCGCGCCTGGAAGATCCATACACAGCCACAACACAACAGCTTGAAAACCTCCTCCTCAAGCTGCTCACCATCCTAGCCACGTTTTGTTGTGGGGTGGCATCATGGGCCATGGCATCCCATCCGATTCCTCAACCACGTTTTGTTGCAAGTCATCCAACGTGGTTCTGTTGGTCACTCTAGCACGTACAGCACGGCCGAGCTGATCCCACAAGTGTGAAATTGGGTTGAGGTATGGATGGACTTGCATCACAGCAGGCCTGTGAGTCCTTTTTTTTCTTCTTTAAAAAAGAAATCCATTATTTACCCAGGGTAGTAGCTGAGCACAAGTGCTCATTTTCAGCAACGCCCTGCACATAGAGACACACAGACACACACATTAAAACCTGGGAGCTGACCAGTACAACCACAGTATTGGCCACTCAGCAGTTGGGGGTTCAGTGCCTTGCTCAAGGGCACTTCAGCGGTGTTGGGTGAGTGATGACAATCACTTCCCGACCCAGATTTTTCCTGCCCGTCCGGGGAATCGAACAACAAGGGCACTCCTCTAACCCTTAGGCCACCACTGCCCCTCTCGCTTCTCCACTCCCACATTTTGGAGGTTCTCTGTGATGACCCTGGCACTGTGGGGGTCTGGGGCGAGCGTTGTCATCCTGGAGGATAGCGTTAGCTCCCAGATTCTGAAGATATGGATCGCAACTGGCTCCAGAATCTCATCCTCCCGATATCTCACTGCATTGAGATTGCCTTCAATGATGACAAGTTGTGTCTTGCCTGTGAGAGAGATACTGCGCCCCATGCCATCCCAAGTGTTGTGGCTTCATTTATATGGTTCTTCCAGGCGCAACTGAGTTCCCCAACAGTGTCAAATTAATAAAGTGTAAGTGGCCAATATGTGTTGTTTTTATCCTTATTACTGTGTGAGAGTGCACTAATCCACTAAGCAACTCAAAACAAGGATGAATACCAACCACATTTCATGGAGGCGCTACCCACACCTTTAGCTGTGTTGCTCATTCCACGAACGCCTGATCCTTACACGCTATACCTAGTTGTAAAGGTGACCAACAGTTAAAATACAGTTTACATGAACCGTTGACTCGGGTTCCTACAAATATTGGTAATTTGAGAATACCAATACATTATTTTGTTAAATATACATCCAAATAAAACAAATGGCACATCTCCCACCCAATCACGCCGACCAATCACAATATGGGTCCTCACTTTTGTCTTCAATGTGTGTGTTTACACAAACACTCAAAGCTGGACATAGGAGGGACTAGCACCCCTCAATAATACTTATATACAGAGTATAATTGCAGTTGGACTTTTGCATTTGGATCACGTAAGCAGAATTGGCATGAGCAGTAAACCGACATGAATCTAAATTAAATCCAAACTGATTACGTTTATCGTTTCCTCAGAGGTATTTAGTTATAGTAATTTATCTATGTCGTCGTTATTTGTGCATTTTATCATTAATACCTTGCCCTTATCTCAGCCCTGGACAATATCAGTGGTTGGCGTTTATATTTGGCTTTGATTTTCACTTTGTTTCGTGTATATGAATATCAATTGTAACATTATCGATAAACTGTTTCTGTGAGGTGCATTGCCCTTTGACCACGGAAATCTATTCACATTCACCCATTCACACACCGATGGACGGAGGAAACCATGCAAGGCACCAACCTGCACATCGGGAGCAATTAGGGGTTCAGAGTCTTGCTCAAGGACACTTCGACACCAACTCCGGGGCGGGAGTCCGCGGGATCGAACCGGGAACCTCATGTTTCCCCATCCGGGTTCTCTAACGGGCCAGTCTACCCCTCATGTTACTCACCATGAAGGACGTTGATGTGGACGGAGGCGGTGACGTCGGCGGTCCACATGTTCCCCACCTCCACGCCACACCAGTACCAGCCAGCGTCCGCCTCCTTCAGGTCCTTCATGGTGACCGTGAACACCTGCTGCACGGGGTCGTCAAAGATGTCCACCTTATTGGTCTCTCCTTCCCCGCCGTCGGAGCTGGCCGAGGCCGATCGAGGCTCGTCGGTTCGCGCCAGACTGGAGCAGAAGTTGATGGTTCTCCCTCGGCACCAGTACTTCACGTGGCCGGCATACTGAGGGTCGTAATGACACGGGACCGTGGCAGGGCTGCCCTCCAGGACTGTGAGCTCCTCTATTGTGGTCACTCTACATAGAGAGGCTGCAGATTGTGGCAAAAAAGGTGGGTTATTAAAAGCATTTTGAATCAGTGGTATAGGTTGGTTGTCCTCTTGTGTGTTCTTGAGATCAGATCACATCATCATCAACCACCACCCCCTGTGTTGTTTGTGGAAAAAGGAAAATCAATACAAATATATCTGTAGAAAATAGAGATTGCAACAAATTGAAGCAGTTATAAGTAGTAGTAGTTATATAACTGTGTGTGTGACTGTGTGCGCGAGTGTGCGCGTGTGTGTAAGTATTCCCAAAAACGGTAGCCTCAAGAACCGCTTTTTTTCCCACACTTCTGGTTTCGTTTTCTATGAATGAATACTTTCTGCCAATACTGCCATTTTCACTTCCTTGCCATAATGCAATTCTGATTTGGGGGTCTATGACAGTTCAAAAGAAAGTTGAAAGTTGAAAGTGGTCTTTGTAGCAACGAGACAAAAGTTACATAAAGTCTTGACTGAACTTTGTTCACCCTTTCTAAAAAGAAAAAAAAACTAAACAAACAAAAAACATGCAGTGTTGTGGAAAGCTCTGGATAATGAAAAGTAACAGCAGCAGCACAGTTTTTCTTTTGTCACAAGATTTCCTACCTTTCCCTTTTCCTTAAGAAGCGTCTGAACATGATCTGCAACTAATCATCAGTGAACGGATGAGCGGAATTACCTGGAATGTAGGCGAGCAGTCCAACGGCGAGCAGGAGAAGCTGCTGCATGTTGTTTAACTCCTAATCAGTTTGACGTTTGACGAGTCAACCTCAACTCTTCCCCCCCGTTCCGCAATCCTGACTTCCTGTTGGTCACATGACCACATGTGGAATCCAGATGTTTTGAATCATGATGTTAACCATATCGGTGCCGGAGGGGTTTTTTTTTGTGGAATTTTAGGAAACTAAAATGATCATTCACGAAACCAGACTTTTTGTTTTGCAACTGCTTCTTGCGGTCTGTGAACTGAATAGCAATGATTGTTTAGGTTTAGATTGACTTTGACATTTACCCACTATGAAAAAACCAATCTACACATTTAGTGCTCCAGATATAATTCAGAACATTTGCAATTTATCTACTGAATATCGAAATGTGTTAAAGGTTCCCTTGCCTCTTATCTACAGTAAAATGTGAAAGCCACAACAATACAAAGAAAATGTACAACAAAATGCACGTAATTTAAATGTGTTACAAAAGCTTAATATATTTAAGTTAGACGTTTTATAAACACTTTATATTACTCTTGGCAATAAACAGGTAGCATTTGATTCAGGGGAAATGCCTTCAATATTAAAATGATAACAGCATATAATTGCAATTGTTCACTGTATCAATGCCATTGGTGTAAATAAAACAAAGTAGCTAGTACACCAGACCTCTGACCAGTTAGTTGTGGCCAGTTTTGGCACCTGTGGCTCAAGAGGTAGAGCAGGTCGTCCAATGATCCATAGGTCGGTGGTTCGAATCCCGGCTCCTCCTGTCTACATGTCGAAGTGTCCTTGGGCAAGACACTGAACCCCAAATTGCTCCCGATGTGCTGGTTGGTACCTTGCATGGCTTCCGCTGCAATCGGTGTATGAATGAGTGTGTGAATGTAATGCACAATCTATATAAATGCACCATTTACCATTTATATAACCACAATACACAATTAATGCCATTGCAGTAGCCTTTATTTCCATTTCTGTGCAAAAGGGAATGCTTTTAGAAAAAAACAGTATATAAAACAAAACAAAATCAAAACATTTTCAATGGTTTTGTCAATAGACAAAAGTTGTCTTGTATGATATAAGACACGTTGTTGCAGCAAATTCCTTTTGAATGGTGGGCTTCAACTGTCCAAATTACTGGCACGGATGAAGAGGTGGCTTCACGTCTCGGAGGGGAACCATTAAATCATCTCTTCTGTTGAGCGATGAGAAAAGAAAGAGTTAATCAGTACCACAGAATTTTTTGTAAGTGTTAACCCATTTTGACCCGAGATCAGATTCTAAAAATGTCTTCTACATCCTGACAGTTTTCTGTCAGATTTTTCAAAAATAGCAGACCTACAAGCTCGTAGCGCGCCACTCGGTGGCGCGCTATGAGCTTGTAGATCTGCTATTTTTCAATAGCTAAAGCATAACATAATGCTAACACCAAAAGGGGTTCCCGCGGAAAATGGGTTAAGAACAACAATACTTTACACTTAGTGGTGACTGTCGGCATTCTGAGATAATCAACATTGGCCAATGCACACACTCATGAGGCCAATAACATAATAAGACCTGCGGACATGATTCTACAAATGTCTTCTAAATCATGACAGTTTTCTGGAAAAACCTTGTTTCTATGTGTCAGTGGTTCTCAAACTATTTCATGTCAATTGTCAAGGATGCCAAAAAGATTTGGTTGGCCGCAGACCCCCCCCCCGAAAATATGTTGTTCCAGGAACCCCCCCAGAAGCAAAGTTTTGAGTTAAAACGTTCACTGTGAGAGAATATATATATTCAAAGAACTGCACACATTTTCATGATTCATTTTTTTTTTTAGATCTACAAGCTCATACGTAGCACGGCACTCGGTACCACGATATGAGCTTGTAGATCTGTTATTTTTTCCAACAGCTAAAGTTTAAAATAATGGTTAATTAAAAGCTACAAGGTGACACAGATACTGTACATCCTCAGGTCTAAATGGCATAAACAGAAACATCACTGCAGACAGACTGTAGGCTTTTACACTGTTTACAGTGTGGCTGCGGTCTGTGGAACAAGGTTAGTGCTCCCTCTTCTGTCAACTTTGACATTCTACACAGTATAAAGATGCTTCATTTGAACATTGGACTTTTGAGCAGGCAGCCATCATTGGGTGCTACAGTATGTAATGGAACAGTGGGGAACATGCCCAATGCTGGATGTTAACGTTAGCTTGAAGAAAAGGCTAATCGGCCATTCTAACCCATTTAGGCCTGACATCGAAATAAAAAAAAGTCTTCGGAAAGAATACATATTGAAAGATTTGTGCTGCATTTTCACGATTTTTCAAAAATAGCAGACCTACAAGCTCGTAGCGCACCACTCGGTGGCGCGCTATGAGCTTGTAGATCTGCTATTTTTCATTAGCTAAAGTATAACATAATGCTTAGTTAAAACACCAAAAGGGGTTCCCGTCCATGAATGGCCCGCTAATGAATGTATACCGTTTATTCAGATACTCTTTGAACAGTGAGACATTACAAAAAAGCATTTTATTTTAGCCAGATCGAAAAAGGTATAGGCAGAAGCTTGTGGCTTATTAGTGCCCATCCTTTTTACATTGTTACTTTTTAACAAGGAGAATCCAACATGACAAACAAAACAAAAACATAAATCCATAATGTACATAAGAGCCTGGGGTGGTCAAAATTAAAACATTTATCAGATTTGTCAAGCAAGTGTAAACGTGAAGCCAATCATTGTTGGTGAGCCAGCCATTTTAAAGCATGTTACATATGTTAAATATTTTCTTAATCAATGACGAGCAGTAAAGTAACATTAACAGCCAGCTAGCAGAACTATTCTCTAGTGCAGTGGCAGTGGCAAAGGCCATCGGGATCGGGAGTATAAGAAATACACTAAAAGACTTCCACCACGTTCAGTTTCAAATATACACAGACATCATTGATGTCATTTACGGACTCAGATGCCCTACACAAAAATCTCTACACGAGACTGTGTAGGTCGACACCAGTGGCGGAAGGTTCTTATAAACGGCATTATTTATTTATTTATTTTATGGCTCTCTACAGACGGGCTGATGGCACAGAGACAGCAGCCTCTCCGCTGTCAGTGTAGTGTGAACGAACCGTGCGGTCACTGGAACAAAGCCTGTTCCTGTTCTGTGAACACCGTAAAGGTGTGTTCCTACGTGACAATTAATGACCAGGGGGATGGGAGCTTCAGCCTTCAGTCAGTGGGTGCCATTTGGCTAACTATTGTGTCAGTGGGTGCTATTTGGCTTACTATTGTGTCAGTGGGTGCTATTTGGCTTACTATTGTGTCAGTGGGTGCCATTTGGCTTACTATTGTGTCAGTGGGTGCTATTTGGCTTACTATTGTGTCAGTGGGTGCTATTTGGCTTACTATTGTGTCAGTGGGTGCCATTTGGCTTACTATTGTGTCAGTGGGTGCTATTTGGCTTACTATTGTGTCAGTGGGTGCTATTTGGCTTACTATTGTGTCAGTGGGTGCCATTTGGCTAACTATTGTGTCAGTGGGTGCTATTTGGCTTACTATTGTGTCAGTGGGTGCTATTTGGCTTACTATTGTGTCAGTGGGTGCCATTTGGCTTACTATTGTGTCAGTGGGTGCTATTTGGCTTACTATTGTGTCAGTGGGTGCTATTTGGCTTACTATTGTGTCAGTGGGTGCTATTTGGCTTACTATTGTGTCAGTGGGTGCTATTTGGCTTACTATTCTGTCAGTGGGTGCCATTTGGCTTACTATTGTGTCAGTGGGTGCTTCAGCCCTCAAGCACTCCCGGAGTTGACGCCGTTGCCAGACACTAACTAAACATCTGGCTTGCACCAGAGCTTCTTGGCGCTCTCAGCAGCAGCCTCATGCAGTCATTATAAGCCACTGTGAGTCATCTGATGTTGCCTTGTTTGTAGTGACACCACAGGTGGGCAGTATACAGACTGAGGTGTACAGATTACAGAAATAAGAAAGATCTAAAGAGTGGACTCTTCACCGGTTGAATACATCTAAATCTGTGAGACAGCATGTTCACCTTGAGCATACTCATGAGCAAGCTCGTAGCTACGAGCTTGTAGGTCTGCTATTTTTGAAAAACGACTGACATAGAAACATAGCTTTTTCAGAAAACTGTCAGGATGTAGAAGACATTTTTAGAATCTGATGTCAGGTCAAAATGGGTTAAACGAGAGGCCTTACGTTAACAGGAGTCTAAAAGTTTCCTACATTTTCTCTCTCCCTCTGTGCCCGTACATCTGTGCGTTTGTTTGTGTGTGTCTTTTTTTTTTTTAAGATACCATTTTGATTATGTGTGGATATTTGTTGTCAGTGCAGGTCTAGAAATGATAGATTTTCCCCAGGGATATAAAGTTGAAGCTTGACCATCAAAACGTTTGAATTATTACAAAAGATGCGTGTGAATGATCACGCTCACCTGCTGACACGCGGTTCATTTGTAGTTTCAACCAATGAAGTTCATCACGACCAGGTGGAGGACAGTGTGTGCGAATAGGAAGTCGGCAAAAGCCCTCTCTGGGGAGATGGACATGAACTCTGTTTTGTTCGTTGGGTTGATCTGAATACGAAGACACACTAAAACAAAGGAGACAGAATATGCACCGTTAGTTCTCGCCCCGCATAATGTCTTGCCACACGCTCAAAATGGTGCTTAAAGGTATATTCAGTGATTTCACTTAATTCAAATATCACTTATTTTTTTGTTTTGTTGTGATAATCCTCCCTACTATAGAGTGTGCTGGCCATATAAGGAGTTCCTCCCTGTCCCCAGTTAACCCCTGGGGGTCAAAAAACCTTAGGTTTCGTTTTTGACTCTATACTGATTGGACGAAAGGCTGGGTCCCACAGCCAAAAACGAAACCTAAGGTTTGTTGAGTAAAATCACTGAATATACCTTTAACAATGCTTTCAGTCTGAAATGAACATAGTGATACATTATTTCTGGCATGCTTGTGGTGGTGTAGCCAAGACAATGGTTGTAAATAGAGAACTTTGTTCCAAAACCAGCATGCCGTTTAAGAACCTTGAATCTTTGCACAGGGGAAAAAATACTAAACTGTATAGGCTAGGATTTGACTCCACCACGGTGCATCCACTTTGGCTGAGCATCGTCTACAAACACAATTGACTGTGTTCAGGAATGGAAGCCAGGTGGAGAGGTTGATCTTTATCACTGCACAACAAAGGGATGGCTTCCTTCCTTGCAGTGACTTTTGTGACCAATTGTCTAAAAACTGTGATCAATAATGGCACTTATCTAAAAGGTGGAAAAGAGACAATACGGGTCTTCCTGAGGTGTGCTTAGGTGTGGTTACTGGGTTTGTTTTTTTAAATGCACAAAATGTACACAATGACCTGCACTATATGCAATATGAACACTTTTATTCTTCAGGCATCTCACTATGACCGAAACGGTGCTTAAATAATCAAAGTGTTCATAGAGTGTCGCAGTCCCTTCATTTTCCTCAGACATTTCAAAAAGACCCTTTAAGCCTCGTACAAAGCCAACTGGAGTTGTGAGAATTTTTCGGGCCGAACAAATAATTAGAAAGAAGAAAACGGCAGGTTACAAGACTTTTTTTTCTTGTTTTTCTTCTTTGTAATTATTTGTTTGGTCCAAAATATTGTGTTGTGTATTGTCATGATTGGTCACAACTCGGGTTGGCTTTGCACGACGCTTAAAAGGTCTTTAAATAAATACTATTTGAAATGTCTATGGGAAAAAAATGCATTGGGAATTATTTCCTGGGCCTGGCGTCGTCATGAAAGGGGGCGGGACTGCGACGCTCCATTGCAAGTGCAGACGGTGTGGTCATTCATTGTGTACATTGTGTGCATTTTGTTTATACGTTGATCCATGCCTACGCACCCGTCTCTGAGCCGATAAGGTGTGCATAAGAATGCGTTTCCTGGAATTTGGTATTTAAAATACATTCAAATACTTGAGTGCCTCCACGGTGCCTCTGGTTTGGCCGGGCGGGAAGCTGGGTGGGGAGGGCAATTTAATTCTGTCACTGCACCAGAACGATGCCTGTCGGTTGGTTGTTCAGCTGGAAGTGCAACTAACTGGGCAGCAAAGTGTGTTCCTTTGCATACATTAGGCCTAACCCTAGGCCCCGCATCCTCCTGGTGAAAAGATCTGCATGCATTAGGCATTAGACTTTGTCAATAAACGTATTTCTATGCGTTTGAGTTTGACAAAGAATAACTCATGCTTTCCAATACAGCTGCAAGATTGGCGAGTTTAATACAATCAGATAGGACTTTTCTGTTTTTGTGAACGGGCTGTCAAGATGCTATAGTGCTGTCAGGCTTTGTTGCAATACGAACCCTTGACAGCCCATTCATTGAAAACAAAAACTCCTATCAGATTGTATTAATTAAATGACTTTAAACACACAAATACTGCATCTGTATGGAAAGCTTGGGTTATCCTCTTTGTATCGGTCAGTGAAGTCTGAACTTCCGTCAATAGATTCTGTGCATGATGTGATTATTTTTCGAATAGTTTGAGTTTGGAAGCGTTTGTTGTAAATCACTCAACGGTCCAGTGTAACAACCGTTTCGAAATCACACAATGCAGGAGGCAGCACTGCAGCAGGACGCTCTTTTGAGTTATTGAAAACGAGTGCTTCCAAACTCTTATCAATTTGAATAAGAATCACCTGCACAGAATTTGACAGAGGTAAAAAAAACAAAAACTTGACAGATACAAATGCTAGAGCTGCGATATTTCTGATTTTAACATTGAATAAAATCAGATAGGACTTTTTGGTTTTGATGAATGGGCTGTCAAGGGTTGGTGTTGCAACTTGGATGCCAGATAGCATTATTATTATTATTATTATTTTTATTTATATTTTTTGACCCACGATTTTATAACCCATTTTTCACCCCTGTGTCAATCATCCTGTGATGTGATCCTGGGCTCTACACACCCTCCGCCAACCTAGGGAGAGCAACGGACTTAACTCATGCTTCCTTCATGCTTGAGTGTCCAAGTTGCTCCTTTACACCTGACAGGGGGGAGTTTCCCTGGTTGGACGTAGCGCGTGGAAGGAACACGTTATTCCAACCAGTTCCTTCCCCCTCCATCAGGCGTCCCGGCTGGCCAGGGGGAGGCAGTTTAGAGACCAGGATTACTGCATGTTTTTGTGAGGGTACCTACCCTAGGGGACACAGGGAGAACATGCAAACTCCACACAGAAAGGCCCTTTCGCCAACCCCGCCTTCGGGTATGGGCACTGATGACGCGGAGGAGGAAACACGCCGCCAGCACCCACAGCGCCCCGAGCGGGAATCGAACCCAGATAGCATTATAGCATCCAAGTTGCTTGCGGCTATGCAGATTAAGTTGCTATTTACACGTGGGGCAACTAACATAATTGGGAGGGTAAAAATATATTTAAGAATAAAACATTAAAATAAAATATAGCCAACTCCCAACTTGTTTGTAAATACAAGTTCTGTGCGTTCCCTACAATTGTCTATATAGTATCTCGACTCGAACCTGGGCTAACCTTGGGTCACATCACAAAATAACCTCAACCAATTAATCTTCACACCTGTGAATGATGAGACAAAGTTTATTCTGATTCTACACTACAGTGCCCTTTGGAAGAGAAGAAGGAGAACTGTAATGTATGGCACTGTACTATTATTTACATACTCAAGAGCCAAGACAATATACCACAACACATCTTAAAATAAATAATGCATACATATATAAAGCGGGGTCAGCGTTTATATTCAAGCTGGGTACATTTGCATTTATAGTGCAGCTACTTCAGGTATAGGCCCACCATAGCCCAAACACGTTTGATTGATTGATTGAAATATTTATTAACAGTTTGTAGAATTTACAGTACATTTTAAGCACAAACTCAATACAAAGACTGTCAACTGTGAGTGGACGACCCAATTAAGCATTACACTTGTTTACAACAGGGTCCACATTGTTCAATTCATCAAAACATTTAAAGACATACAGACATTTAGAGACATACAAATAGACATTTCTATGTAGCTAAAGTACAGAACAGGAATTCATCATATGGGAAGCAAAAAAGGGAAAAGATACAATATACAGTGAGGGAAAATGGGGGGGGGGGGGGGGGGGGATTCAGATTTTACAGAGGCCAGTTTCGAATTGCAGCCATCCGTAGGTGCCCTTTGAGAGCGGTTTTGAAGGAGTCAAGGGATTCACATGTCTTAATGACTGTTGGTAGGGCGTTCCACATTTTGGTGGCATAGGATCGAAAAGAATTTAGTCCCTTGTTTGTGCCGAATCTGGGTTGTACATGCTGGTTTGTTGCACTCCCTCTGGTGTTGTGGGTGTGGACTTCGTTTACATTAAGGAAGTACAACATCTTAACCACTAGACCAAAGGGATATCGCCCTGGACCGGAGGAGATATTAGACTTTTGAGGCCATCAGAGAGGCTCTGAGCCACTCTGCTACACAATGCTACACAGCTATAGCTGTTGAACTTGAACTGCATGTCTGGACGGGGCCACAGACACACTGTCTGCAGGTCAACAACAATAAAGAACGCCACCACCACCTAAACAAACAAACAAACATGTGTGTATTTACCTCCCAGAATGAAGGCTCCCACGCAGGAGATGAAGCCGGACAAGAAGCTGTTGAAGGGGAACGTTCCGACCAGCAGGCAGTAGAGGAACTGCAGCGCGCCGGTCAGCAGGATGTACAGCAGGTAGGCGTCCACCACCTTCAGCTTGTTGGGCGTCGTGGTGGTGTATTCCTCCAGGAAGCGAGACACCACCGAGATCACGGAATTGGACATGTTTGATTTGTTTTAGATTATTATGGCTTTCTCTCCACCGTCCGTTTCTTCAATGACTGACGTGTCCAGAAGGAACGGAAGTGGGTTTTTTTTTCTTTCCGGGCAGTGTTGCCAGATTGTGTGAGAGATATAAGCAACCATCCATTCATCCAGGCCATTTGAAAATAGCAGATATTCTTTGAAACATTTTAAAGGTATTTAAAGGTATTCAGTGATTTCACTAAAAAAAAAAAAAAAAAAAGTGATATTTGAATTAAGTGAAATCACTGAATATACCTTTAATCTGGAGGTCCTTGACATGAAAATGTGTGAGTGTGAGCATCACTGGTTTAAAAAACGACATTTGGAAACAAGAGACCAAATAAGCGAGAATACTTTTTTTTTTGATTGATTGAAATATTTATTAACAGTTTGTAGAATTTACAGTACATTTTAAGCACAAACTCAATACAAAGACTGTCAACTGTGAGTGGACGACCCAATTAAGCATTACACTTGTTTACAACAGGGTCCACATTGTTCAATTCATCAAAACATTTAAAGACATACAGACATTTAGAGACATACAAATAGACATTTCTATGTAGCTAAAGTACAGAACAGGAATTCATCATATGGGAAGCAAAAAAGGGAAAAGATACAATATACAGTGAGGGAAAATGGGGGGGGGGGGGGGTGGGGGGGGATTCAGATTTTACAGAGGCCAGTTTCGAATTGCAGCCATCCGTAGGTGCCCTTTGAGAGCGGTTTTGAAGGAGTCAAGGGATTCACATGTCTTAATGACTGTTGGTAGGGCGTTCCACATTTTGGTGGCATAGGAGCGAAAAGAATTTAGTCCCTTGTTTGTGCCGAATCTGGGTTGTACATGGTTTGTTGCACTCCCTCTGGTGTTGTGGGTGTGGACTTCGTTTACATTAAGGAAGTATTTAGACAGGTACATGGGTATCTTGGTGGTGTATCGAATCTTGTGGACCAGACCCATTGCAAGATGCTGTACTCTGTCGTCGACCCTAAGCCATCCCAGCCTGTCAAAGTGGGCAGGGGTGAGGTGGGTTCGGGGGGTGAGGCCAAGTAGGAGCCTGACCAGTTTGTTTTGGGAGGTCTGGAGCCTTGTTTTAAGGGCCTTTGAGGTGCTGTGGTACCAAGAGGTGGATGCATAGTCAAAGAAACCTTGTACGAGGGCTCCTGTTAAGGTCTTCAAGGTGTTTTTGCTGACCAGTGAGGAGATCCTGTAAAGGAATCTTGTTCTTTGATTGACTTTTTTGATTACGTTGGTGGCCATTTTATCACCGGAAAGATTGGCCTCCAGGATGGAACCTAGGTAGGTAATTTCATCTTTTCGTGTGATAATATTGTCACCCACTCTAACCAAGAAGCCATCTGCCTTGCTGAGTTTACTATTTGATCCGAAGAGGATGGATTCAGTTTTTCCCAGGTGTAAGGATAGTTTGTTATCAGCGAGCCAGGTGCAGATTCTACCGAGTTCAGAGCTGAGGGTCTTTTCAACCTGCAGTTTGTTCCTGTCCGAGACCAGCAGTGCTGAGTCATCTGCGAACAGGAACAAGTTGCAGTCACAAGCTGAAGTCATGTCGTTAACATAAATTAGGAACAGTAAAGGCCCTAGTATGCTTCCTTGTGGGACGCCACAGCTCACTGGGAGGGGAGGGGACAGTGTTCCGTTCACCTCCACCATCTGTTCTCTCCCCTCCAGGTAGGATTGCATCCAGCTCACTGATGTGCTATCAAAACCAATAGCTTTAAGCTTGTTAACCAGTATGGAGTGGTTCACGGTGTCAAAAGCCTTTTGGAGGTCCAGCATGACCATGCCGCAGTATTTTCCAGCATCCACCTCGTGTTTGATGTGATCGCTCAAATAGAGGAGGCATGTGTCAGTGGAGTGGGATGTTCTGAAACCAGATTGGAACTCGTACAGCAATTTATTAGAGGCAAGATACTTTTCAACCTGTTCATAGACTATTTTTTCCATCACTTTCGAGATGGAGCTTAGAATAGAAATAGGGCGGTAGTTGCCGGGTTCTAATTTACTCCCTTTTTTGTACAAGGGGGTTACTTTGGCCAGTTTAAAATCTTGGGGGACCTGTCCCTGTTTGATGGAGAGGTTAACTATGTGGGTGATGACTGGAGCTATGGAAAAGGCTGAGTCTCTGAGAAATTTGGAGGGAATATTGTCATGGCCAGTGGCCTTGTGGGGTTGGAGGGCACTCAGTTTTAGTTAGTTTAGGTAGGAACTACTTTTTGATGAATTGAAAATGGTGGTGTAAACAAGTGTAATGCTTTATGGTGTCATCCACTCACAGTTACGTTTTTTTGTATTGTACTTGAAATGTACTGTAATTCTGCAAACTGTTAATAAATCAATCAATCAACAGAAAAAGAAGCCCACAGTCGCTTATAATAAGCGGACATGGCAACGCCGGTTTCGGGGTGTTACACAGAATACAGTCCGAGCTTAAACTCCGCCCGTGTTCCAGTGTCTTCAACAGTCAATCAGCTGCTCTGATGTTACAAAACGCACTGAAGGGATCAGCGGACGCTCGTCAAGGACTGTTTATTAATATAATATATTGATATATTATTATATACACCGGAATATGACATTGAATGGATCCTGTTTCGACCACCACCTCTCCCGCTCCTCCGATGCAGAACGATTGTGAGACAGAGTAAGTATAGACAGTACTATATTGATAATTACAGTAGTGTGATGTTTTTGTTTACATTAAATGTAAGGTGAGTTATGTAACTCACCTTCCTTTGTCTTTTACAACCTCATTGCATCAACCTCGGTAACGTTAATACTATTTTATTATATTATTATTATAGCGTGTTTAATACAACATAAAGTTGGCTAAAAAAATTAAGACATCCATTATTCTAGGGACCTAACAGGAAGAGTGGGCACTATAGGGAGAGTCGGCAAATTGTTAAAAAATAAGAAAGAAAAAAAAAGGTTTGTGGATGTATTTTTAAGTATATTTATATGTAAAGTACACATGATTAGAACACGATTGAACATTATTGACATTTAAGGTCATTAAGGTCATTTAAAGGACAACTTTAGTTTTTTTCAACCAAGGTTCATGTTTTAGGTTATTATTAGAGAAACTAAAAGGTGAGTGTTAATTTTCTTTCATTTGCTGCTTTCTTTCGTTTTAGGGATTTTAGCTCTTTTTGACAGGGGGGCGGGGGCATTCGAGCATGGGGCTAAATATGTATTTTTTTACCAAATTTGATGGTGATTTATTTATTTATTATTTACTATAGTCCTAATAAACCCCAGGAAATTACATCTGGCCACAGAAGATCACATGATCTACTGAATGTGAAGGTATAGCCTACTGTGGGAAGGCTTATACTGTGTGTATAGGCTCAATATGTCAGTTTGTCACATTCAATAGATCCTGTGATCTTTTGTGGCCAGATGTAATTTCTTGGGGTTTATTAGGACTATAGTAAATAATAAAAAAATAAATCGCCATAATATTTTGCAAAAAAATACATATTTAGCCCCATGCTCGAATGCCCCCGCCCCCCTGTCAAAAACTGCTAAAATCCCCAAAACGAAAGAAAGCAGCAAATGAAAGAAAATTTACACTCACCTTTTAGTTTCTCTAATAACAACCTAAAACATGAACCTTGGTTGAAAAAAACTAAAGTTGTCCTTTAAGGTCACAACACCAAATACAATGCTTGTAACAACTTACAAGAATGTTCAAATCATGTATAATTTACATTACTAAAGACCATTTTTCAAAAACTAAAATAAATATCATCTCTCATATATATACAGAACAGATTGTGTGGCCCTGGTTTGGGACTAATCGAGGGTAGCTACTGCGACGTAAGTCGGGACTTGATCACCCCGGCTGGGTCACCTGAGTGAGGGGTATGATGTTGAAAGACCCGAAACCAGATGACCTTGGGATACATCACTGAGGATACGTCCCAGGTGCATCCATGCGATGTATTTTTGTTTTAGTTATTCTATTTATAGTGAATCATAGGAATAGACTACGTGACAACCAGGAATAGTCTGGTGACCACCGGAGAGACGGGTGGCAGCCGGAATGTAGACGGCAACTGGGAGCAGTATGGTTTGGTGCAGAAGAAGAAGCCCAACAAACCCACGGTGAGGCCTTTAGGAGGGCCATTCAAGCTGCAAGTGGAGCCTGCGGCACCACCATGGGCCAAGTGGAATCCACGTGCCAGATTGATGCGATCCTCCCGCATACCCAGTCCCGGCAGAGTAGTTCCGGAGGAACGGATTGTGTGGCCCTGGTTTTTCCCTAATGGGACTGATCGAGGGTAGCTATTTTTTGCACAAAATGCCAAGTTTTACATTGAGGTGCCCACTTTTCCTTAGTGCCCTCTCCTCTTGTACCCATCTTACAGAATCGACCATGGCATATTTTAGGACATTGTGTACTCCGTACTCTCAAACACTCATGTTGTGATCTTGACAGTTGCGGAGGGGTGTGACGCTCATTAGGTTCCGTTTGTTGTTGAAGACAACAAGAGGTGACATCTGTGTGAGTGACGCTCCGCTCAGCACGGGGGACACACACCTCATCGTGAGTGACTCAGCAGCAACAGCACTGCCTGTTGATTATTGACCTCCCCATTGCTTCATTTACTGTGTGCTCTGAGCTTCCACTAACTATAGTAGGGCAGTGGTTCTCAATCAGTGGTCCTTGAGGGGGTTCCAGGTGGTCCTCAGCTAAATGGAGAGTTTTGGTAACCGAATGGAGTCAATGGACCTCTTGAGTGTAAAATTAAACGTCCAAACGGACCATTTTACGCTCTCCAGAGTTAAAGTATTGTTAAGCATTTGCATTACATAATTTACAAGAAGTTTACACAATTAGAGAATGTAGAATAATTGATCAACGTTTGGCTGTTATCTCTCCTATGGTACCTACATCATGGAATTGTGGACAAAATCTTATCCACCGACAACAAAATATTCAGTTTTGGGTCTGAGAGGCTAAATGTCATCAAATGGTGGTCCGTGGCTCTAATGCCGAATTAATAAGGACCTTGATATGAAAAGGGTTGAAAACCACTGGTACAGGGGAACATTCTAGTCACTTATTTTGCTGCCATACATTACGGTATCTCCACTTTTCCAAACCCAACCAGAACAAAATATGGCTGACTTACAGAATGACACTGCTCTTTTCTTGAATCATTGCAGGCATGAAACGTCAAAGGGAACTATGGGTGTGTACTAGTGTGTGTACTTAACCCTGTAACACCCAGTGTTGCAATAATACATTTACATACCTTTTTCACCTAAACGTCATCATTGATGTTCATTGCAATGACATTGGTCATGATATTTGCATAGGCAGGCTGAAATTCACAAAAATGTTTTATTTATTATTGTGAAAGATATCCCCCAAATGTAAATTATACATTTATTATTTATTTATTTTCTTAAATTTTTTATAAAGTTGCATAACATTTGCAAAAAAGTTTTAAACATAATTTCCTCTAAGTCCTAGTAGTAAAAAGTAGTAAAAATCTCTTTTTTGCAAATATATCAAGGTGTTACAGGGTTAACATACAGTAACCTATTCCGTGCAGACCTTTACCCTGGATAGTGATACCCTTAACCCTTTGTGTGGATGCGAACAAGAGTTAACAAGCATGCACTGATATATGAGTTGTTTGGTTATCAACGTAGAGTCCGTGGTGCACCTCTGAAGGTTCCAGGGCGTCGCCAGGTAAGTGACTGAACGCTAGGATCAAATGCACAAAGTGTCTGTAACTCTGCGTACGGATGGAGCACTGTGGGGATTTTAGATTGGGCTCCCAGACGGTAAAAATCATAATGCATATCGAACTGGGGGGAGTCCTGAAATTAAAGCGGCCGGGTGAGAACCACTGGCCTACACAAAGGGTAACATGCTGTCCCTCTAAATTAAATATGTATTTTTTCTCTCTCTCTCCCTCTCCCAGGCCAGGTTCGTCTTGGTGGCCATCCTGGTGTCCAACATCCATGTCCCTGTTGAAAACCGTCGAAGCCAAGATCCTTGCCTGTAAGAGTCTTCTCTATCTTTCTAACCCTCAACCTGCCTTCTCTTCTCCTAGCATCCCTATTCAATCTGGGCATGTCATAAGTTAATACAGCGAACATTCACCGAAAATATCCAATCTGCAAGCACGTTGTGAGCTATTACGTAGATGATCTTTTTTTACAAAGTGATTTGGTTTAGAGGGGGGGAAAAAAGGAGGGGACCAAGTACAGACCCCTGGGAGACCCCAGTTAAGTATTGGGTTGAATTAGTTCAGCCGCAACATTACAACTGTTTCAACGTATTGTACAGTGACAAATAAAGTCAGCAGTGGCTGGCTGCTGGATTAAAAAATACAGCTAGGTTGAACTCAGCTAAATAAATAAACCACAATCACACTGACGTTATGTGATGTCTACAAGATTGTCACATATTTTGCCAGGTTTTTTTAATTGCTACCAATGGAAGGATGATAGAGGCGAGCAATTTGAGTACTGATAATGTGGCTCTGTTTTATGTGCACAGTGATTGACATGGACTCTCATTGCCCATTGTAAGATAAGAGTCACAATGTGGAAATATGGGATGATACTTGATAGTTTTTATTTCATTTCCTGCATGCCGTCTATATTCAATTTGCATAAAAAGGGTTTTAATGGAAGTGCAGCGATGCACAACTGCCTCATGCTGATTGACTGGATTATTATGATTGGTCCAACCTTTGATCACTGTGTCATTGGTCTGTTCTGTTCAGTGGTGTAAACTGTAAAGTAACTAAGTACTGTACTTAAGTACAATTTTGAGGTATTTGTACTTTACTTGAGTATTTCCAATTTCCAATACTTTTACTTGAAAACACCAAAAGGGGTTCCTGCCCAAAATGGGTTAAAACCTTAGAGTATATATATGAATAGAGAAGGCACCCAGAGGAAATCTTGAGGCGAAATGGACATAGTGGCCGAATGAAGGTATTGCAGCCTGGCCCCAAACACATGAACGCGCTGTCCGTTGACTAACATTGTACACGTTCACGACGGACGACGCTCGTGCGCGTTCAACGGCAGCGCGTTCATGTGTTTGGGGCCACTCACCATTGCAATCCGTCCCAGAATGCACTCTGTTCCTACCAGGAAGGAGGAGTGAATCCGCCTCATGCGCTTTTGAGCAACTTAATGCAAGTGGATGGGAGGAGAACTCGGGTGTCTTCTCTATAGATATATAACTCTATGGTTAAAACAAGAGACAAGTTCAGTTCAGTCTGTCAGTGTCACCAGACGTAGTACTTCTTCAGCAGTCTAATTGTTGACAAGTAGAAACTGTTCCTGGTGGTGCTGTTCTTGATGCTCTGGAAACGTTTGCCGTGGGTGCGGCAGTGGCTTGGACAGGCTATGGCTGGCTGGGGCGATGGATGTCCCTGATGATGTTTTCAGCCTTAGCCACACAACGTCTCTCGTGTATTTCCTGGAGCGGGGCAAGGAAGCTCTGAGAAGGAAGAGAAGTGGTCACGTGACTGGGCTGCGCCATGACACATTCATGGACACCTTCATGGGAGCCAAACTACACGGAAGTTTGGCAGAATGCACTGGAGTCAATGAGAGCTCAGTGACCAGCTCATGAACAAACATTATGTATGAATGACTGAGACCTTTTGTAAAGTAATCACTTCTGGAATATAACAGAAGACATGTAACACATTATTGTCTGCTGTGTTTGCTTTTCGATGTGTACACTGTGTAATTTGTATAGAGGTATGGTATCTAAAGACCTTTTTGAACGTACCAAGTATCGCGATTTGGCTGTCTGGCAGCCAAATCTCGCGATACTTCGGAGCCAGAAACGATACCTGCTGCTGTTTAGATCCTCAGATAAAATTATATACTGTGCACTCTGTGCACATCGAAAAGTAAGTGATTAGAAAACAACCTGTGATATGTCTTCTTTTATATTCCTGAACCGATTATATGAAAAAAGTCTCAATTGTTCATAAATAATGTTGGTCCAGCTGGCTCCATTTACTGCCATATATTCATTGCACTTCGGGTGTGAGTTTGGCTCCCATGAAAGTGTCCATGAAAGTGACATGGCACAGCGCAGTCACGTGACCACTTCTCTTCCTTCTCAGAGCTTCCTTGGAGCGGGGGAAGCTCCCCCCCCCCACGATGTGCCGTGCTGTTCGCACCGACCTCTGCAACGCTTTCCGTTCTGCGGCGGTGCAGATCCAGAACCAGGCAGTGGTGCCGCTCGTCAGAACACTCTTTGGCACTCTTGTGGAATGCTGAGAATGCGGGGGCTCACTCGGAACTTCTTCAGGCGGGTTTTCACCCCTCTGTGGTGTGTGTGTGTGTGTGGCCCACTTCAGGTCCCTTGAGATGGGTATTCCGAGGAACTTGAAGTCGCTGACTGACCTATACCCTGTGACTAAAACTTTAGCTTTTTTTTTCTTAAGTTGTCAATCGCGTCAGAATGTTAATGCATGATACAGCTCTTTTGTGGTACATATATTTTTGAGGGGCACTAGCCCCCTCCTATGCCCATGCAGCGTTCCGGGGTTTGTGTAAATACACAAACATTGGCTTGTGATTGGCTGATCACCCCATAGCGATGATTTGATTGGCTGAGCAAAATGAAGATAAAGTGAAGACGCCAAAAGCGTTTGGCCTGAATGACAATTGTGATGATACGAATGGTTGAGCACGGAATGTGATGTGTGATTGATGTATGATGATAATAATATGGGTGTGATTTGTTTTCAATAGTTTTAAAAGAAGACACATCTATAGACCTGAAAATGTGTTTTTTTTAACGGTTACAGGTATTCAGAATGATTTATGGGCCCGGTTCGTGACCCTTCCAAACCAAGACAGGATATGGACACTGACCCTAACCAACAAGAAGGCCCCGAAACCAGCAGACACGGGTACTACTTTTTAGTTAAAAACGTTTGCTGTGAAAGAATATTATATTCAAAGATTTGCACGTTTTCATGATTGCCGCTCTACGTTCGCTGAGCTCTGCGTTCCAGGTCTTAGCGGGTTGATCTATTTCTCTTTCTCCGTCTCTCTCATTGACCTCCATATACACACCTCTCTGTTGTTGTTCTCCTCCCAACACACCACCAGCTGCCAAGACTCCCCTGGTGATGGTGCATGGCTTCGGGGGCGGGGTGGGCCTGTGGATCAGGAACCTGGACGCGCTGAGCCACACGGGCCGGCCCGTGTACGCCTTCGACCTCCTGGGCTTCGGGCGGAGCTCGCGGCCCCCCTTCCCCGCGGACGCCGCCCTGGCGGAGGAGCAGTTTGTCAACTCCATAGAGCTCTGGAGGGAGTCGCTGGGCCTGGAGAAGATGATCCTCCTGGGTCACAGCCTGGGTGGATATCTGGCCACGTCCTACGCCATCCAGCACCCGACCAGGTAACATGGCTATGGTGGTGATGTTTCAAATGGATTAGATATTTTTATTTTAAGGCACTTTTGCTTAAAGGTTTTATGACATTCATTTTCATTTATTTTTATTTTTATTTTTTATTTTAGGTTTTATGACCTCAATTACACCCAAAAAACCTGAACTTTGAACATTCAGTGGATTTTCTGTGGTCTGAAGTTTTCTTTGGGGTTTTTTGGGCCTTTTGAGCTACAATGAAAACAGGCAACACAGTGAAACAGTGACATATATGGGATTTGCAGTAAGTGATGTCACTTACTGCCGGCAAATCAGAGCACCTGTTTGAGCCAGAAAACCCCAGATCACAGAAAATCTACTGAATGTTAAAAGTTCATGTTTTTTGGGTGCAATTGAGATTAGAAAACCTAAAAAAAACAAGAACAATTCCAAAACCTTTTTTTTAATGTCACAATCCCTTTAATCTAAACTAGAGCTGCAGAATACAGTATTACCAACCTACAGTATTTGTGGTGTGGGTAATGACTGATTTAACTAATTTTTGTGCGGGAACCCCTTTTGGTGTTAGCATTATGTTATGCTTTAGCTATTGAGAAATAGCAGATCTACAAGCTCATAGCGCGGCACCGAGTGCCGCGCTACGAGCTTGTAGGTCTGATATTTTTGAAAAATCGTGAAATGATGGCGCAAACTTTGAATATATATTCTTTCAGAGAGAATCTTTTTAACTCAAATCTATGCTTCTGGGGGGGTCAATGGAACAACATTTTCAGATGGGGGTCGGCGGCCAGATACATATATTTTCCTTGACATGAAATTGTTTGAGAACCACTGATATAGAAACACAGGTTTTTCAGAAAACTCATGATTTAGAAGACATTTGTAGAATATTTGATGAACGTAGGGGTTTGTATTATTTCAACAGAAATCAATACTTTATATTATATATTGTACTGGCCGCAGACACACAAATGGACTGGTCATGAATTGTCTGAATAATGTTTTAGCTTTGTAGCAATCTGCTAGGAACATTGGTAACCTAAATGATGAATATATGGCAGATCATTGATTCAGGATCATATTATATTCACCGTCTCTTCTCGTCAGGGTCACCAGTCTAATCCTCGTGGACCCGTGGGGTTTCCCCGAGCGATCCCAGCCAGAAGCCCAGAGCCAGGGCTCCCCCAAGGGCACGGGGCCCGAGGTGATCAAGAGGCCACCTCCTCCGCGCTGGGTGAGGGCCGTGGCGTCCGTCCTGTCGCTCTTCAACCCCCTGGCTGTCATTAGAGTCGCCGGCCCATTGGGTAAGAAATCTATATAAAGAGGAATATAATGCACACTTCTGGGCCGCGGTCCTACTTCCTACACAGGTGTTACAGGTGATATTAATTAAGGCTCTGCTCCATTTAGTGTGCGGTGGTTCTCAAGCCTTTTTAATTGCAAGGACACCCATAAGTCTGAGGGTACAAATGGAACCAAATGGACCCTTTACGGGTCCATATGTACACTCTCAGAGTTAAGGGCAGTCCATACCATCTCCGACCATCAAACTTTTCGTCGGAAAAACTACAATATGACGTCACTCGCAACTTCTGAAACGCATTCCTCCGAATTTTTGTTCTGAAAGCTGCACTCCCAGATGTTGTGACTCGCCGAACTCTACTTTGGAGAAAAAATAAGTCTGATCTTTCCGACGAAAAGTTCGGTGGTCGGAGACAGTATGGACTGCCCTTTAAGCGTTATTCATAGTCCGGATTTTCTGTGGTGGTGTGGTGAGGTGACCACCGAACATGACGTCACGAGCCGCGGTGAAGCGCAAACCACCGCCCCAGCCCTTCTCTCTGTTTTTACTCACCACCTGACAACGTTATGGTCACCTCACCACCGGAGCGGTTGTCACCTCACCACCGAAAATCTATGACTATGAATGAGCCTTTACACGCCCGCACAGGGCCATTTGGAACCCACTTAAGGACACTTTAAAGACCCACTGGTGTAGCAGAGTTTCCAGTGAGCCTTCCAAATGCACAATAGCAGCACCCTGACTCTGTTTGACCAGAATGGAACAGAGCCTTCATAATTAGTATCAGCGATAACACCTGTGCAGGAAGTCGGTAAGTGGCCCAGGTTCTTTCCAAAATGGCGTGTGTGCATATAGAACATTGGAGTGTATTTTAGGGTGTGTGTGCGTGTGTAGTCCTAGTCACGAATCATGTAAGTTGACCATTACTTTTCAGGAAAAAATGTGCCTGTATTCCAATGAATAAAGTTATCTAGTCACAAACTCTTGTGAATACTTTTCACTGGTTAAATATTTATAAAGCCCACAGACAGACTTAGCAAAAGTTTTGCAAAAAATAGCAGATCTCGTCTCACGATGCGTTGTTGTGAGCTTGTAGATCAGCCATTTCCAACACGTCATACAAAGCATAAAATAGTACTCAAGTGGTTAACTGCATTAACCCTGGCATTCCTTTTTTTCCATTTCATTATATAGGCAAACCCTTGAAGAAAGAAAATCACACTTGTGTGAAGTGAGGGGCGCTCTTATCATGCATCATCATACATCACATTCCGTGCTCAGCCAATACAATCATCGCTATAGAGCGTCGCAGTCACTCCCCCTTTCAGAACAACGAGTGGCCCAGGAAATGAATCCCAATACATTTTTCCCATAGGCATTTCAAAAAGTATTTATTTAAAGACGTTTACGCAGCGGACAAAGCCAACACAATTTATTGGGCCGAACAAATAATTAGAAAGAAGAAAAAAACAAATTTTTTGTTGTTTTTCTTCTTTGTAATTATTTGTTTGGTCCAAAATATTGTGTTTGTGATCATGAGTTGTCACGACTCGAGTTGGCTTTGTCCGCGGCGTAACCGTCTTTAAATAAATACGTTTTGAAATGTTTATGGGAAACATGCATTGGGAATCATTTCCTGGGCCTGGCGTCGTCATGAAAGGGGGTGGGACTGCGACGCTCTATATGGGGTACACACATTGCTCAGCCAATCAAATCATCGCTATGGGGGTACTACACACCAGAGTGTAGAGTAGGAGAGTAAGCAAAGCGGGTGCCTGTGGGCTATACACATGTTCAAAAGCTATGCTCCGATGACCTCTTATAGTAATAGATCATTACTACTACTAAATGGTAATAATTTGCAGGTCCAGGCTTGGTGAACAGATTCCGTCCAGACTTCAGGGAAAATTTTGAAGACCTCTTTGACGACGATACAATTATGACACAGTACATTTACCACTGTAACGCCCAGAGGCCCAGGTAGGTGACAATGAGTTTTCACACGAGTTGTTGTTGATACTACTTTAAAATGTGTTTGTTTATTTGATTGTTCCGTTTATGCCCAAGGGTGTGTGAAAGTGAGCGATTTCACATTGCGGTCTCTTGGGATTCCCCTAGGAGAAACAAACCCAGCCCAGCTGGTGGAATCAAATAAAACAATGAAAACAAAAAGCTTTGGAAGGCAATGTGGTCGAAAACACAGGAACGGTAGTTGTGTAACCATCATTAAATAATATTAATAACACTGAGGGGGTCCCTGCAATTCAAAAGGTTGAGAATCACCGGCTTAACCCATTTAGACCAAACACTAGATTCTACTAAATGTCTTCTAAATCCTATCTGTCTATAACAGTGGTTGGTGCTCAAACATTTTCATGTCAAGGACCCCCAAAAATATTTGAAATTGGCCGTCGACCCCCATCTGAAGATATGTTGTTCCAGGGACGACCCCCCCCCCCCCAGAAGCAAAGATTTGAGTTGGAAAAAATCGCTCTGAAAGAATATATATAAAAAGATTTGCGCTACATTTTCAAATATAGCAGATCTCGTAGCGCGGCACTCTGTGCCATTCAAATCAGCCATTCAAATCATCACATTCGTGGTACACACAAAGCTGGGGCACCCCTCAAATCGAAATATATATATATCTTGTTTAAAAAAGGAATCTGCCTAACAATGATGTCACTGGAAGGCAGGGAAAAAGAAATGTGTGTGCGGACCATTTATATGAAGATAGGTTGAAAAGTGGTGAAGTCGTCCTTTACTTAAGAATAATAATATAACCTCTCCGTGTCTCCCGCCTGCCTCCATCGCTCCCCCTGATCAACTCGTCTGGTTCTGCCCACGCAGCGGCGAGTTGGGTTTCCGGGCCCTGACGGAGTCCATGGCCTGGGCCAAGAGGCCCATGCTGCAGAGGGTCCACCAGCTGCCCTCCTCCATGCCCGTCACCATGCTGTACGGAGCGCGCTCCTGGGTGGACAGCAGCTCCGGAAACATGGTGGCACACATCAGGAAGGAGAGTCACACCGTAGTACTGGTGAGAGCAGCACTGCATGGGTTAAAATATCATCAATATATCAATATCATCGAATGGGCCTTGATGTGCATCATGCAAAGGGTTGAAAACCACTGCACTCTCCACCAAACGGACTACCACAGACACAGACTTGCAGTGGAATAAAGTGGGGAGATCAGTCGTTGGAAGGTGTGGAAGAAAAGGTTGCCTGAGAGCCGACACTGCTTTCCAACACTAACGACGTCGGCAGCGGTGGAGAGCTGCCTTTAAATGTCACACCACAGTAACAGAGGGGTTGACATTCACACCGTGGAGGGAACTACATCCAATTCCATAATGCATACATACTGTACTTACTATATAGGTTTAATATACATGTTTCAAACTTTGAACATGTACAACAATTCACCAATCGAAAGTGGACAAACTTCCACATACAGTAAGAGTGCCAAATATTGCTTTTTATTTATTTTCTAACTTGCGTGTATTTTGGCTGAATTTCCCACGTGGTAAATTATGTCGTTGTGGCATTACAGCAGTTATGAGACGCAGAACAGAAAGAAACAAAAGGAGGCTACAGTAGGAGTTACAAACTCATCATAGAAAAATAAAGAGTCCACAGTCAGTAACGCCGACAGGGGATTAGTAAATAATTATGGAGTATAGATAGGCCAGATAAAGACCCAAATGATCGGTGAACAAAACGACTACCGTGGGTCCTGAATTCAGTGCTGTTTTCGTCGACTAATACTATGACCAAAAATGTCCGTCGACTACCTTTTTTCACTGACAAACTACATAAAAATGAAGCCATGATGACTAAAACTAAGACTAAATATACTGTCGATTTTGTCAACAAATAAAAACTAGACTAAAATGTTGGGAAGGGGCTAGTGGACAAGAGATCCAGTATAAGTCATTTTACACTTGGTTGCATGCTGAAAATAGCAGATCTACAAGATTGGCTATTTTCAACAAGTGTAAAATCAGGTCATCAAGGCCCGCCAAAATACATTTGACTAAAATCTTATGTTATTTAGTCGACTAAAACATTCCAGGTGACTAAAATGTGACTAAAACGAAATGAAAACAAGAGAGACTAAGAGACTATGACTAAAACTAAAATGAAAATGTGCTGCCAAAAACAACACTGGTCCTGATTCTTGTTGCCAAGTTTGACATCTATTTTTCACTTCTCTTTCTAGTTGGTTGACAACGCCTCTCACCATGTCTACGCTGACCAGCCAGAAAAGTTCAACAAAATGGTGGAAAACATTTGCAACGGTGCAGACCCAGAGCAGAGGTGGACCAAGTCAAGACCGTAACGAACAGAATGGACAAATGAGAAGATTCTTTAGGTCTTGTAGTTGGAAGGAAGATCACATCATACATAGTAGGGCTTGAGAATGTGATATGGGATGATGTATGCTGTATGTACATAATACGTAACATGGGCATTAAGTTCCTCAAGTGCTGCAACATGCTAATGACCGTGTAAAAAATGAACACTTACTGTTGTTTTTAGTAGTTTCAATGCAATTTGTTTTGACAGGATTTAAATTTCCTGAATCCTCTACTCAAAAGTCAAAAGGTTAACTTGAAACACACAATGCAACAAAGGCCTGGTTGGTTGATCAATCAATAACTATTAATAACTTATTTTACTGTATATAGACCGTACACAGTAAATGTGTTAAAGCTGCAATCCTTATTTTATAAGAAGAACATTTATATTAATCTTTTTTTTTTTTTTACCAGTCTGTGTGGTAGAGTATGTTATATAGTATAGTAATACCATACAGTAACTAGCACAACTGTAGTCTCGCATAGCCAGACATTAATTCCACAATCTCCAAATGCTATGACGGAAGCAATTTTGATAATTGAGAGAGGGAACAGTCTGACAACGCAACGTCTGGGTTTCCGACAATGCGAGACTAGCACAACTGTAGTGGTTGCTTCCACTTGTCCTTTTGAGAAATGTAGACCCTGTGGGTCTCAAGTAGGACACCTACTGGCTGACAAGGGATATTGCTCAACGTGTTCAACGTTCCCTGTCTCTTAGCTTTATTTTCATTAATTTGGTCTATGTCAGACTTCTTAGCTTTAGCGTTCATTTGGTCTATGTCAGACTTCCAAGTTTGAAACATCAGTAGGACAGAAATATGGATATGGATTGTATCTTTGATTTTAACAAAAAATGTGATTCCATCTGTACACTTAAGAATTAAATGAACATTTTACTGTGTATACCAGTGGTTCCCAAACTGGGGTCCGGGGAGTTCCAGGGGGTCCCCAGCTAATTGATAGTTTGGAACCAAATGGACCCATATGGGTCTGTAACTCCGAACCAAATGAACCCGTGGTTCCATTTGTACACTCAGAGTTAAATTAACATTGATTTTTAGAATATAAATTAGGTTCTCAGAGAAAAAGAAATGCCATTAAATGGGGGTCTGTAGACTAATGCATGTCAAACTGGGGGTCCTTGAAAATGAATCTTCTCTTATGGGGGTCCCTGGCATACCTTTTTCACATGGGGGGTCCACAGGCTAATAAGTGTCAATTTGGGGGTCCTTGACATGAAAGCGCTTGGGAACCACTGGTGTGTACAGTATATGACAGACATTTATTTTATGTACAAGTTTATCACAATGTGGTTACTGCTCATTTCCTCATTGAGTTAAATGTGAATTGAACGCTGCTGTCTTTTTTCACACAGAATTCTGAATGTTTTGTTTATAGTTATACGTTACTAGCAATAACCTGTGGTTACATTAGTATACACTTACACTGTCTTTAGATAACGACCTACAGTATGTGACTACAGTATGTTGAAGCATGCTTTGAATGTTGTGACTTATTGTGCCTAGAAGTTTAACAGTGCACATGACAATGAATGTACCATTTCTGTTCCCTCTGAGCTTTTGTATTCAGTCACCGTTTCAAACTGTATACTCTACTGTATACTCTACTCAAACTGTATACTGTACTCTATATTTTATACTGTGTGAAATTAAATGCTATTCAATGATATGTGCCTGCTCATTTGGATGTAGATTGTATGAGTCTTTCCTTGTGCAAGCGTGGTATGAAGTATAGTGCTGCAGGACGATTCTTGCGCAAAGTGTGAATCTCGATTTTCCTCCACAAGAATTGAGATCACGATTCTCACACAATTCAACACAAAATGTGGTACCTGGAGCCCGCCAGCTACTGTGGCTTTATACAGACATCAAAGCTTGACTTAAACACTCTCTTGTAGCAAAAACATATGAGTAAATAGATTAATTGGACAGCCAACTATAGTGCTGCACCATTCACAAAATGAGATTAGATCTAGATCACAATCTTCTTTTGTTAAATTGTGCAGCACTGGTATGAAGTGTCTAAGCAGTATGTATGACTATAGATTAACTATAAACACACACTGGATGTCACTGAAAAAGTATCTGTCCTGATAAACACGTCAACAGAGATCACTCGTTACAGCCCAGCCTAAAAGGGGGGCTGAACTGAAACACAGTCAAATAGAACTGCACTCTGTCGAGTGCCAACATGCGCATTGCACACAAGTAGGCCATAAATGGCCTAGTGCGCAAGCATAATGCGCAAGTTGAAATTAAATACTAGTACTAAAACAAATAAATCTTTAAAGGTATATTCAGTGATTTCACTTAATTCAAATATCACTTATTTTTTTGTTTTGTTGTGATAATCCTCCCTACTATAGAGTGTGCTGGCCATATAAGGAGTTCCTCCCTGTCCCCAGTTAACCCCTGGGGGTCAAAAAACCTTAGGTTTCGTTTTTGACTCTCTATCCTGATTGGACGAAAGGCTGGGTCCCACAGCCAAAAACGAAACCTAAGGTTTTTTGAGTGAAATCACTGAATATACCTTTAAAGAAATCTGATAATATAAAATACAATTGTTTTGTTTAAAACAGTTTTGAACGATTCTGAAACGTCATTGTCCTATTTAATACTGAATTGGCTGTTGATGGTAACGTAACCAATCTATCTTTCAAAATAATTTGATGGGTAAAATTAATCTTTTTAGTTGTTGACGTAATTAACTTTCAAGTTGGGAGTGTACTAGTACACAAGTTGGCTATGTATGACCTAGTTATGTGGGTTAAATTGTTTGGGTGAGTATGTATGTTTCATCTGAAACTAGCAACTTGCGAGATACACACATCCTAATGGCTAAAACTGTCCAATAATTAGATATGGAGGTGAAATTATGACAGGCAGTTGCTGCTGTCAAAATATGACCCCCCCAGTCAAAAAACACTGTCATGGGTGTATCAGATAGGTATGAAAAACAAATGAAGTATGTAAGACAAATTAATTGTTATCTATTATGATTTGTACTGTATTGTGATACTGCGAAATAAAATGAAATGAAATGAAATGTCAAAATATGACCCCCCCATGTCAAAGAGGTCACTCCATATACAGTAACTATGGTAACAGGCCCAAGTTCTTGCATGTGTAAAGATTGAACCTCTATGAGGCATATGGTGGCAAGGTATTGTAATTTGTAACTGAAGTATACTTTCATATTATTTCATAAATTAACCGCCGTTTGCTGCTAATTCACATCTATACGACAGTCTAAATATAGTGCTTCACACTTTTTAAATTAACTTCATGACACAACTCTGTGTGAGAGAGAGCAGAAAATACTGAACAAATGAAACTCATTGAGAACGATTATCACTGCCCTGAAAAGAAGTATATAATTGGAGAGAGACATGACTGGTCAAATCTCAGGAATGGAACGAGCAACAAAACAGATGGTGCAGGCAGTGTTTTATAATCTGTCAAATGTACCCTTTTAATGATAAAACCCCTCTGGCCTATAGTCAAAGGGCGTAACCTCATAAAAATGCATTTAAATTGTGATGAATAGTTAAATTGCCACCCAGCCATCTTCACAAGCCCACACCTCTTCATGGAATAGATTGTTTGTGATGATGTAACAAAACAGTGTTGCAGTGATGGAAAGTTACCTCTGATTCTGATGTCATACCGCCTACATATCAAACCAGTATGTACTTGTTTGACAGAAGTAATTTATTTGGAGCTATTGCCCTCTATTCTTTTTTTATCTTGGCATTTGCAGCTCTATCAAGAAAGTACATGCAGGTCTTCATCAACAGCTGCCTGCGGAAGATCCTCCACATCCGATGGCCAGACACCATCAGTAACAATGAACTCTGGCAGAGAACAAACCAGCTTCCGGCGGAAGAAGAGATTAGGAAACGCAGATGGCGATGCCCTAACGTGGAACCCACAGGGCAAGCGGAAACACCTGGCGCAGAGACCTGGAGGCAGACATCAAGACCATGAAGACGACCTGGAACCAGCTGGAGAGAACAGCTCAAGACAGAGATGCTTGGAGATCGCTTGTTGACGGCCTATGTCCCAGAATGGGCAGTAGGCGTAAGTAAGCAGCTCTGCTAAATGTTTTGCCTGTCAGGCCGTCATATCGGGCCCCTCTCACAGCACTGAACAAACCATGATGATGCCCCCCGCACACACACACACACACACACACACACACACACACACACACAGTCACACACACACTGGAATGAGTTCCTTAACCAACACAAAACTGTAGCAGTTGAAAACCATAAACACATTCAGCAGCATTTCAATCAACAAGCATGTTTAAAAAAAAAGACCCATGCAATTTCACTGACCATTGGCGTCTTTGGATTGAACCTGCATGTAGATCTTCAATCTTCTTCTCTCTGGTCTGGTGTTTGTTTGACTGAATGTCTCCAGGTGCTCCTAAAGAGCAGCAGCTCTGGGAACTCTGGGAAGTGTAGTTATTTGAGGTGTAATGTTGACCATAATACTGTACCTGTATGGCTGTAGATACTTGGCAATAATTCTCCATACCTGAGTTTTGACTCAACAGTTTCCAAGCACATACGCTCCAATGTATTTTTTATAACATGTAGGCTCTACAGGGACACCTCCATTGCAGTGTTAATTTACGTTCAGGATTGTAACCAAATGGACGTTCCATTTTGTACCTCGGTGTTACAAAAAACACCCAAGACGGCTCGGTTCAATATATTTGACATAATTCCTGCTACTTTTTTCTGCGTCCCTGCGATCAGTTCAGTTGTAGCTGTAATGAAACCAAACACTACAGCCAAATGATGGAAGACAAACTCGCTGTACCGCTCTGTTGTAGAGAGAGCTGAGCCAGAAGGTAAAGCTCTCTGTCTACCGAGAAATCTTTGTTCCTACTCTCTCACCTATGGTCATGAAGTGTACGTGGGTATAGGAAAGGAAAGGTACCATGTTTACCCAGGGTAACTGGACTAAGCTCAAGAACTTGTTTACAGCCAGGCCCTGCTCATAGAACATTTCATGGTAGAGGTTCAATGCCTTGTCCAAGGGCACTTCAGCGGTGGTAATTTTAACGTGACAGTCCGGGGATACGAACTAGCGACCTTCCGATATCAAGACCGCTCCGCAAACCGTTCGGCCACCGCTGCCTCATGACCTGGTCATGATCGAAAGAATAAAGTCGCGAATACAAGCGGCCGAAATGAGTTTTCTCCCCGACGGGTGGCTGGCATCTCCCCTATAGAGATCGGGTGAGAAGTTCAGTCACACGAGAGAGACTGAGTATAGAGTCGCTGCTTCTTCACCGGCAAAGGAGCCAGCTTAGGTGGTTCGGGCATCTGGTTAGGATGCCTCTCGAGCAGCGGAGGTCCTCGAGGCACGTCCCACCAAGGAGGAGACCAGGGATATTCGTAGGATATTTGGGCTGATATTTGTTTTCGAGATATGCTGCAAACAAGATCTGGCCACATACAGTAGGCCTACATACCGGTACACATATACACGTACACGCACGCAGACAGACAGACAGACAGACAGACAGACATATCATCACCCTACTTGCGCTCTGCTGGCGAAAGTAATGAGACACAGATCGAAGTATAGCTCCCGGATTCAGAGGTATTAACGACGTATAGGTTTCACCAGGTCTAAATGGGTCAAATCAGTATCCACATGACTCAGACTCACCATAATCTTATCATATTTGTTTTATCTTTATTATCAATACAACAGTCAATACAATACAAAAACATGAGTAGATAAATAGTATTAAAAAAAATTGTATTAAAATAGTTTCCTTCACATTGTACGTTAAGTGCAGGAGCAAAAAGAACACTAAAAACTGTTGAAATTGAAAAATGAGGCTATTGTGGTACAGTTGTGACCAGTATACAGTAGGTCTCTCTTTCCCCTGGCATAATTTATTCCTGCAAGAGGCATTAAGAGGGCACACCTTGAGGTGTAACATAATACTGACCTCACTCGGTCTTACACATATTCACATGAACACACCAAAGTCATTCGGGGCAACCTATAAGGAATATCAATATTGAAATATTGTCAATATTGCAATTCACAAATTATTGTTAAGTTCCCGCTAGGGGTGAATATGACCTACTGAAACTCAGAACGCAAGCCCATTCGGAGCGGGCCACTTCTGTAGAACCGCTCATCCAATCCACACTCAACACTGCGCTTCCCTCTATACTGCCTCCCCCTGGCCAGCCGGGTCGCCTGATGGAGGGGACTGGAACCGGTTGGAATGACATGGTCCTTCCACGTGCTACAGTACATCCAAACTGGGGAAACTCCCCCGTCAGGGAGCCTTGGACTCCTCATGCATCGAAGGAATCATGAGGTCAGATGCTCTCCCCAGGTTGGCAGAGGGAGTGTAGACAATTGACACTGGGTGTAAAGACAAAAAATAAATAAAACTGCACTTCTTTGGGGTCCTCACTCAGTACCCGCCAACGGCGCCAAATGTAAAGTTGATCGGATGAGCGGTTCCTGAGAAATACCAAGGACAGGCAGACTGACGGACAAAGAGACAGACAGGGATTCCTGGAATTTATAGATTATTATTATTATGTAATTTTGTCAGAAGTAGACATCCGACATCATGAAATTCCAAGTGTTTTGTTATTGGTTCTTACAGCATTAAAACACTGCACTTTGTGACATCTTCAAATCACACTGCCTGAAATGGTTGGGAAAACATGGGCAGTTTATTCAGGGACTTTTGAACATTAGACAAACATTATTTAATAATGATAATAAATATTTATTTTGCCTGATATTCTTGTTTCAACCATTTCAGGCAATATACAAAAATCATCAATGATCTAGCTTTGTATTTACTTGATTACAAATGCAAGTAATTAAAGGTATATTCAGTGATTTCACTCAATTCAAATATCACTTATTTTTTTGTTTTGTTGTGATAATCCTCTCTACTATAGAGTGTGCTGACCATATAAGGAGTTCCTCCCCGTCCCCAGTTAACCCCTGGGGGTCAAAAAACCTTAGGTTTCGTTTTTGGCTCTCTATCCTGATTGGATGAAAGGCTGGGTCCCACAGCCAAAAACGAAACCTAAGGTTTTTTTGAGTGAAATCACTGAATATACCTTTAATGTGACATCAAACAAAAACAAATATGAAAGATGGTGTCTTAATTTGATCCCATTTGGGGAAGATGTGCTCCTCCTTCATGTGGTGTTTAATCTATACCCGTGTGACTGAAAATACCACCCATTCTCGCCACACGACACAATATATAAACAGGCTTATAGTCAGTGGTGGAAAAAGTATTGAATTGTTTTACTTAACCCATTCTGACCTGGGATCAGATTCTAAAAATGTCTGTTTGAAAATGACAGTTTTCTGAAAAAGTTTCTATGTCAGTCGTTCTTCGATTTTTCAAAAATAGCAGACCTACAAGCTCGTAGCGCGCCACTCGGTGGCGTGCTATGAGCTTGTAGATCTGCTATTTTTCAATAGCTAAAGCACGACATGATGCTGACACCAAAATGGGTTCCCGCGCAAAATGGGTTAAAAAGTATCAATGGTAGAACTACTCCGTTACAAGTAAAAGTCCGGAATTCAAAATGTACTTGAGTAAAAGTACAAAAGGTATCAAAATGTATAGGCTATACTTAAAGTACCAAAAGTAGAAAGTACTCATTATGCAGAATGTCCCATTGTACAAGTTCAAAAAATATATATATACAAAAATATATTTAAAAGAATATCCGATCTACAAGCTCACAATGCGTCGCATCGCTAGTAGATCGGCTATTTTCAAATGGGCTCTATGTTTTGTAATAATAATAATGAAAAATCTACAAAGTAACTAGTAACTATAGTTTTCAAATAAATGTAGTGGAGTAAAAGTACAATATTTGGATCTGAGATGTAGCGGAGTAGAAGTAAGTAGTATTATAAATTGGAAATACTCAAGTAAAGTACAAATACTTCTAAAATTGTACTTACTGTAAGTACAGTACTTACAGTGAATGTACTTAGTTACTTTCCACCACTGCTTTGGTAAGCCATGCGACTCGCGAGGCACATTTTGTCAGACAATAATAATACCACAACAATACAAATACTGCAACACTAAAATATCTCGCATGCATCTCGAAATAGATTAATACAAAATAACACTCAAACATACTGAACTGTACATGAAGAAAATGGCTGAAAGCACCTTGAAATGTAGCCCCTTTCGGGACCCCCTCGTCTACCTTTTCTGAATTTTGGGCGGCGGTACCTTTAGGGTCCCTTGTAGGTTATTCCACTCTCCATAGGACGCAGCTTTACCTGCTGTCTGTTCACGGAGACCCGCGGGGTCGCTTGAGCGTTGATGAGATGTTTCACGATGCATCCAACAGCAGTAGGAGACAGCGGAAAACGTGTGCGAAGCCGCGTTAATCGGCGTTGCCGTTTTGGCTTCTCTGAAATTCTCTCTTCCTCACTTCCCATGTCCCGCCCCCGAGGACACGACAGCATTAAAAACATCCTGCATGTACGCGGTTGGCCAATCAGAGGCAGCAACTAGGACGTGCAGCTAGCCAGTCGCGGTGCGGGAGGCGGGACATGTGAGGAAGTGAGGAAGAGAGAATTTCAGAGAAGGCAAAACTTCAAAAAAAGAAATTAAAATAGTTAACGGCAACTCCGATTAGCGCCGCTTCGCACACGTTTCCGCTGTCTCCTACTGCTGTTGGATGCATTGTTGAAACATCCCATCAACGCTCAAGCGACCCCGTGGGCCTCTGTGAACAGACAGTAGGTAAAGCTGCGTCCTATGGAGAGTGGATTAACCTACAAGGGACCCTAAGGGTACCGCCGTCCAAAATTCACAAAAGGTAGCCGAGGGTCCCGAAAGGGGCTACTTGAAATGATGCGTTCAGTGTTTTAAAAAAATTCTATTATTAGAAAAGTCCATTGAGATAAATAGTAATCATATCGCAATGTTCGCTACAGTAGTTTAACGACTGTTTCTCATGAAAAGCATTAAATGCTTTTTCCGCATTATAGTTTACAGTAAAAAAGAAATAATATATGCTGCTTCAGAACACGGCAGATAACGATTTTATCGTGCTACAAATTAAGGGAATTTATAATACTGGGTGGTATCACTACAACAGTTGATTGTCTCTCGAAAGTTTCAAGAAATGTCTGAATTATTATTAGTATCATTCAAAGGCACTTCTGTGAAATTATTTGTTTAGTAAGTAACAGAGCACATCTACTTTGCACTAATTTCTGAATTTATAAAATAAATTTCAATACAGCAATGCTTTGTTATTAAAAACACTATTATAGTTTTCTACTATAGTAGAAAATGCAGTAATTTGTACTTTTGAATACTTAAGTATTTAAAAAAAGCATGCACTTCTGAATACTTCATTATTTGTTTTTAACAAATACTACAGCACATTAACTCAAATACCAATTTCACAGTGCAACTAATATTGGACTGTAGTATATCTTCGCTGAAAAGCTCACGACGTGTCGCAACTTGACACGTTGCGAGCTTGTACATCCGCTATTTTCTCCACTAAAGTTTCCCTCCAGAATATGAACGCTGGGGGTTTAATGGATAAGTGGTTAAGTACACTGCTTCTCATTGGCCACCCCATGGACCTGTGTGAGTGAGTGAGCTGTCTTCTCATTGGCCCAGGACGTCAAGGACGATGATGTCAGCCACCCCGTGGACCTGTGTGAGCTGTTTACAGTCCAGAGACGCCACCAGTTTCCTGGACCCGGGCTGGGTGGGGACGAAGTGCTCCGTCAACGTCACCGTGGCGTGCCCTCCGACGTCACTGAGAGAGACAAACACGGGTTAACATCAATTCAATTCAATTGAGCTTTATTGGCATGAGAAAACATACGTTTACATTGTCAAAATACAATAAAAACTGAAAATGGGGAAAGTATATACAGTTGGCGGGGGTACAACATTTTGTAGACTTATATACTGCTTATATACATGCTTTGTAGGGTATAACGTTTTTTCGAAACAAATAGCATTTCTTTTTCAGTCACTTTGGGACAAATAGCAGCATTTTATTTCTCAAGACTATTTAAAATATACAAAGATCTGATTTAAAAGCTAAGGTGACACGGATGCAGGTATTAATGGGTTAATGAAGATGTGTTCAACACAAGTTCAGGAGTAGAGAGACCACCCCTCTGCTTATCTCCCTGTTCTCAACTGCCTCCCTAGAATCCGCCATCACACCTGGCTTCACTCATTCGCCCTGTTCATAATCACCGCTATCTGTTCTCCACTCACCACCACAGCCAATCCTCGTTGCAATAGAGCGTCGCAGTCCCGCCCCCTTTCATGACGACGCCAGGCCCAGGAAATGAATCCCAATGCATTTTTCCCATAGGCATTTCAAAACGTATTTATTTAAAGACCTTTTAAGCGTCGTACGAAGCCAACTCTTGTCGTGACAAATCATGACAACACACACAATATTTTGGACCAAACAAATAATTACAAAGAAGAAAAACAACAAAAAAGTGTTTTCTAATTCGTCTTTAAATAAATACTTCCTGAAAAGTCTATGAGGAAAATGAACGGGGATTTATTTTCTGGGTCTCTCGAGGGTGCGGGACTGCGACGCTCTATTATCCCCACAGTATAAATAAAACCTGTGCTCACTCAACCGCCTTGTTCGGTCTGCTTTGGGTCCTTCTCCTCCTCCTCCGACCCAACCAACCACCTCCTCCATTCTAATTTCTCACTCTTCTTCCTTCCCTCTCTATTTCTCTAGGAATCCAGGCTGGGCAGTGACGACGACCGCTCCCCGAGTAAAGCAACAATGACCGCATGGATTAAAGCAAAAAAATTATCTCACGACTGAAAAACAATTGTCAGGTCAAGTGCCGAAGTCCTGGTGTAAAACTGGTGCAAATCCAGGAACTGCTCTTAGCCTCCTAATTCGAGCTGAACTCAGCCAACCTGGGGTATCTTATAAATTAATATTATAATGATGTTAACTTCCACAAAAGTAAAAGTTTTACTGTAAATAAAAGGTAAAATCTTGGTTTAGGTCTTCAGTATTGTGCTATGTCTCACTAGCCCCCCCCCCCCCCCCCCCCCCAACACACTAGCGATGTGTTTCATAAATGTAGTATATTATATTTAGTTTTTTCTTTGCTTTTAGGAAATCTGAGGTCATTTAGGATTTCCGGAAGATTTAACATGCATTATATTGCTAGTTTGACCACTTTAAATACTCCTTAAAAATAACGAATAACCGGAAATTATGCTATCTACGTATAAGCTGTGTTGTGTTTACGTGTTGTAAGCTTATAGACGGCCTATTTTCTGTGCATGACATGCTTCCATAGAAGACTTGATGACTTCTATCATGGAATCAGTCGTGGCGACTGAGAGCTTCATAAATCCATGTGACCATCAGCTCCTGAGACTAGGGGTCTGCAACCTTTTTGACATGAAGTGCCGTGTCTTTATTTTCTTGATAGTCGCCGTGCCATATCGACATTACTTTTAATTATGACACCACATCCAAATTATATATTTCCATCCGATTTCGATTGTTCATGCACACATAGCAACCTTTATTTTTTCTCTTCTTCTTTAGAAACATTTTCTTTCACATCAGCATGTATGGTTTTTAGACTCAATTATGATTTTTACCACTGTCTCCCCAGTCAGCGAGTTCAATGAATGTGAGTTTAAATGAATGTAGAATTATGTGCAGGATGTAATTTGCATACAGATGTGAGTGGACTTAATTTAACTGTAAACCTTTTTTATATACATTTAAATTTAAAAGAAAAATCATCTCTCTCACACTTATGTCAGTGTGCCAGTGACCACCCTCTGCTGTGCCAATGTTGGCACCCGTGCCTAAGGTTGCCTACCCCAAGTTATGCGCCCAACCTCATCCCGTTTCACATTCGTCTCATTTGCATTTCAATCCGTCGTTAAACAAAACGTTTAGAGGTCTGGTGTCTTTCCAGTGAATTAGTATTTAATAATGCGATTAATGTCCTTTTCGTGTCATTAAGAATGTCTTACCCAACGATGACTTCGTGGCCCGTCTGCAGACCCAGTCCCTCCACCCTGAACACCACGCCTCTCAGTGTTCTGGGCAGAGGGTTGGTGAAGGTGATCTTAGCTGCCATCTCCTTGCCCACCACAGCATCTCCCAAAGGCTGCAACGCACGCCCCACACACGCACACGCACACGCACACACACACACACACACACACACACACACACACACACAGACACACAAGTGTTAAGCCAAATGCTAACGGACAGTGATATGATTCAGCGGTTCTCAAAGTCATTGAGGGGATGGGGGGGGGGGGGTGGGCTGTCATGGACATGGAAACATTAACGAATCACTGCTATGATGAAGAAGTGTCTCAGTTGATGATGTCTCACCTTGATGTTGAGGTCGGGCGTGCGCAGTCTGAAGCTGGTCTGGTTGGCCAGGACCTGCTGGGTCTCTGTGACCCGTCCAGACAGGGTCAGCATCAGGGCGGCCTGGTCCACCAAGTGGTCCTGGTACTGTTGGACCGGGAGCACCCAGTCCATGCTCTTCTCTGTGGAGGTAGAACACTTTAAATATACCTTTTTTAATCTGACCAGGAGCACCCAGTCCATGCTCTTCTCTGTGGAGGTAGGAGAGTTTAAATATACCTTTAGTTAATCTGACCAGGAGCACCCAGTCCATGCTCTTCTCTGTGGAGGTAGGAGAGTTTAAATATACCTTTAGTTAATCTGACCAGGAGCACCCAGTCCATGCTCTTCTCTGTGGAGGTAGGAGAGTTTAAATATACCTTTAGTTCATCTGACCAGGAGCACCCAGTCCATGCTCTTCTCTGTGGAGGTAGGAGAGTTTAAATATACCTTTAGTTCATCTGACCAGGAGCACCCAGTCCATGCTCTTCTCTGTGGAGGTAGGAGAGTTTAAATATACCTTTAGTTCATCTGACCAGGAGCACCCAGTCCATGCTCTTCTCTGTGGAGGTAGGAGAGTTTAAATATACCTTTAGTTCATCTGACCAGGAGCACCCAGTCCATGCTCTTCTCTGTGGAGGTAGGAGAGTTTAAATATACCTTTAGTTCATCTGACCAGGAGCACCCAGTCCATGCTCTTCTCTGTGGAGGTAGGAGAGTTTAAATATACCTTTAGTTCATCTGACCAGGAGCACCCAGTCCATGCTCTTCTCTGTGGAGGTAGGAGAGTTTAAATATACCTTTAGTTCATCTGACCAGGAGCACCCAGTCCATGCTCTTCTCTATGGAGGTAGGACAGTTTAAATATACCTTTAGTTCATCTGACCAGGAGCACCCAGTCCATGCTCTTCTCTGTGGAGGTAGGACTGTTTAAATATACCTTTAGTTCATCTGACCAGGAGCACCCAGTCCATACCTTTAGTTCAGCCATTAATACTGTTGGCAGCACCCATGCAGTTAATGGTTTTGTTTTGTTCATCTCTCTCAAGAAGGGGTGGAACTACGTACTGCATATGTACTTTTTGAGGTATTTCTACTTTCACTTCTACTCCACTACATATCGGATCCAAATACATTGAACTTGTGAAATGTGACATTCTGCAATATGAATACGTTTACTTTCAGTACTTTAAGTACATTTTGATGCCGATACTTTTGTACTTTTTCAATTCCGTACTTTTACGTCTAAACGGGTTTTAACCCATTTTGAACGGGAACCCATTTTGGTGTTAGCATTACATTATGCTTTAGCTATTGAAAAAGAGCAGATCTACAAGCTCATATCGCGCCACCGAGTGGCGCGCTATGAGCTTGTAGGTCTGCTATTTTTGAAATATCGAAGAACGACTGACATAGAAACATAGCTTTTTCTACATCTACTGATGTAGAAGACATTTTTAGAATCTGATCTCAGGTCAGAAGAAACACTGAACCTTCATTGGGCAGGAGGTCCACGGTCATCTGCTCCTTCTTCATGGTGCCCTTCAGCACGCCGGTGTAGTACATGACCGCCACCTGGCTGTGCAGCGTGGCGCTGCGGGCCTCCGAGCTCAGGTTCTTCAGCAGGATGCTGAGGCGGGCGTCGGAGCCCATCTGGGGGCCCTCGCCCTCCATCTTCACCTCCACGCTCACGTCCTCCGCCACGGGGGAGGAGTAGGTGTCCGGCTTGCTGCCGTAGCGGCTGGCCGTCTCCACCGCGATGCGCTCCTCTTCGGAACCTGATGATGAAGACGATCATGTAAATTATGAACCCATTCTGGACGTGGGAACCCTTTTTGGTGTTTTATAACCATTATTTTAAACTTTATCGATTGAAAAATAGCAGATCTACGATCTTGTAGCTCTGCTATTTTTGAAAAGAATCGTTAAAATGTGGCGCAAATTTCGAATATATATTCTTTCAGAGCGAACGTTTTAACTCAAATCTTTGCTTCTGGGGGGGGGGGGGGGGGGGGGTCCCTGGGACAACATTTTGAGATGGGGGTCGGAGGCCAATTACATATAATCTTTGGGGGTCATTGACCTGAAGATGTTTGAGAACGACTGATATAGAAATATAGCGTTTTTCTGAAAACTGTCAAACTGGATTTAGAAGATATTTGTAGAATCGTTCCCAGGTCTTAAATGGGTTAAAGGTTAAAGTTAAAGTCCTACTATTTGTCACATACATTGCTGTATGTGAGATTTGTTAATCTCCGGCATTTGACCCATCTCTTGGAGCGGTGAGTGCTCGAGAATCATTTGTAGTTGATCTATCTTTCCCCCCCAATCCAACTCTTGATGCTGAGTGCCAAGCAGGGAGGCACTGGTTCCCATTTTTACAGTCTTTGGTATGACCCAGCCGGGGATTGAACACCAACCTCCCAGCCTCAGTGCGGACACTCTAACCACAAGGCCACTGAGCTGATACATGCTGTATCTGCTGGTCTTATTCTGCGAGTAAATGGTAAATGGTGCATTTATATAGCACATTTATCGAAAGGCACTTTACATAAATTGTACATTACATTCACCCATTCACTCACACACACATCCATACACCGATGGCGGTAGAAACCATGCAAGGCACCAACCTGCTCAAGTAATTAAGGGGTTCAGTGCCTTGCTCAAGGACACTTCGACACTAACTCTGGGCGAGCCCGGGATGGAATGGCTTGGGAATGGCTGCTCTACCCCTGAGCCACTGCCGGCTCACATGAGTGAGTGTATATAGATATTTATTTAGATCTTTTTGACATGCTTATTTTATGTTTTCTCTCTGCTCTCCTTTTCCCTGCCCCCAAACTCTCCTTTTTCTTCTTTCCCCCTTTCATAATGGAGCGGTTACGTACATTTAAAAAGATAATTTCTGATTCTGACAGGAGAGATATGAGGATGGGAAGATGGGGGAGGAGGAGAGGGAATGTATGGACAGACAGACTCATACTTCATTCATCTTACTACCCCCCTAGCCCTAGGCCTACTCTAAGTATAAATTAATCTTAAGGAGATAGCCAGACAGTAGGTTAGCAACATCAAGCGATCTAATGCGAGTCACGGGTTAGAATTTAAGTTATGTGCTCATGTTTTATCCCCTATTGCCAGAGGAATGCAGTCCACTCCTTCAGCAACTAGTCATGATTTGTGAGACACCAGAGCGCGATACCTTCTCTCTCCTTCCAACCAAAGCAAAACTGTGAGAAATACTTTGACATGAGAATGAGAGCAGGTGAGCATGACGATGCACTCCATCAATAAATTAAGTTATATATATAAAAAATAAAAAATACATAAAGGGGGAATTGGAATGCTTTGCATCTGTTTTGTGGTGTTGTTGTTGTTTTACAAATTGTGCAATGCAGAACAAAGACAAATGCTGGCTGCGTTGTTCCTGTAAGTTTGCTGGCTATCAGGCTTCAGTTTTCTACTTGACAAGTTCCGAAAATCGTTGCTGTATGTCGGGGCAGAAACCTTGTATCTCCATTTCACCATCTTTCGTATTTATTTTGTAAATGAATGCACTACTCCGTCAGACTACATTGTCAAACAAAAAAGTAGCAAAAATGGCCAATCTACAAGCTCACGACCCGTCGCAACGTGGCACGTTGAGTCTTTTCGAGTTTCTGAGATGGTAAATGGTGCATTTATATAGCGCCTTGTGCATTACATTCACCCATTCATACACCGATTGCGGCAGAAGCCATGCAAGGTACCAACCAGCACATCGGTAGCAATTTGGGGTTCAGTGTCTTGCCCAAGGACACTTCAACATGTAGACAGGAGGAGCCGGGATTCGAACCGCCGACCCATGGATCATTGGACGACCTGCTCTACCTCTTGAGCCACAGTCGCCCATGGTATTTTGCCAGTGTCGTATGTTACCTTCAGAGTGCTTGTAGAGGTGGGTGATGTCAGACCTCTCATCAGACCCCACAGCCTTGGTGCTGATGTTGTGTCCCACGGCCTTCTTCTCACTGTGGACCTGGCTGAAGGTCCCGTCCAAACTCCTCTGCCAGTAGATCTTGTCACTGTTCACCTGGTGGTGGAGGGAGAGAGAGAGAGACTGACTCCAACAAACACTGCGTCACACTCTAATGATGCTATCACACTTACTCAGGACATGTACAGACTATTGCATAAGAGTTATGCCCCGTCTGGCATATGTTGCACGGCAAAACTAGCAGTTTTCTTTTTTCAGGGTTGCGACACAGTCAGACGACAGAAGTATGAATCAATCTCAAATCCATACAGTCATCTATTTCCCAAAATGTATTTGAAGAACACACTATAAACATGAATCCTGACCTGAATGCGTGTTGAAGTTTTACTGCCTGGTTTCACTGGTTAATTTCTAATACAGAAAACAGTTTTTCTTTGATTAATTAACGAGGTAAATCAAAGCGAGCCGAGTTCTCGTCTGAAATAGTGAAGAAAAATAAAGCAATATAATAACAAATATATATATATTTATAGAAAATGCATTCAAATGACAAAATATGTTATATTTAGGGTTGTCCCGATCGGATCGGGTGATTGGAAATCGGCTCCGATCACATGATTTTCACAAGATCGGAAACGGAGATAAAATATCGGATTTTTAATTGTCTAATGTAAATCTCAAAGAAAGATGTATAAGCAAATAAAGCAATAAGATTTTGTTAAAACCGTTGTGTTTATGCTAGTTGTTTTCCTTCTGATCCCAGTCAGAGATCATCAAACAAAGACTAGTCTCACTCAGAGGCGTGAAAGACACCTATGATGACAACAAAGGAAATGCAACCCCGCTATGTATGATGGCATACATACATACTCTGAATGAGAGAGACTCTCTTTAAGAGTTTTAACTTGACTTCACTTCTATAAGCTGTAGAACTGTATTCACTCTAATTAACCAATACATCATTACTTTGCTATGATTCCATGATTTCATAGAAAGAATAAAAATCACACCCGTGTGAACTGAGTGGTGCAACTCCCCTCCCCTCCCCCCCCTCTCTCTCTCTCTCTCTCTCTCTCTCTCTCTCTCTCTCTCATATACAGGCAACAGTGCAGCACTCTCTCTCTCTGTTTCTGGCACAACAGCACCCCTACTGGTACTAATAGTCATACTGGTGCTCATTAACGTCACATAGGCGGACACATAGGTGAACACGGACATTGCTGTTCCTAACCCTAACCCTAACCACTCAAAAACACACAATGACAGTCATTCTAATAAAAGTATAGTCACATTTAAGGTATATTATATAAATATACCAGTGTAAGATAAGATAAGCATTATTTAATGTACAACCCCACTGAACGTGCACAGCATACAACAATCACACCACACACACACAGGCATATCACATCCCAAACCCTCCATGCCCGGCCTCACCTCTGCGAAGACGAAGGGCGTGTCGTGTTTGAGGTAGACCTGGCCGGCGCGGATGGCGTGCACGGAGGCGGGGCCGCAGCGGAAGGTGCCCTGGCTGGTCTCCTGGGGCGTGGAGTCCACCGCCTGCCAGCCCCCGTGGCCTGGGGGCAGGTCCGGCCGGGCCATCCAGCAGTCGTTCCACACGTGGAAGTTCCTGTGTGTGGAAAATGTATTACTTTAATGCTGTGATCTGTGGTTTCAACTCTGGCTCCTATAGTGTAGTTGTTGACTTGAATTCCATTTAGTTGTAATCACGTTTTAGTCACCTGGAATGTTTTAGTGTTAGTCTAGTTTTAGTCCGGACTAAATATCATTCGTCATTTGTCTTTTACTGGGAAGCAGTATTGATTTCTAAAACTACAACTAAGACAAAAAATGTCCGTCGACTACCTTTTTCCACTGACGAAAACTAAATGGAAACTAAATAAAAACTAAATAAAAACTAAGCTATGATGACTAAAACTAAGACTAAATATACTGACAATTTCGTCAACAATTAAAAACTAGACTAAAATGTTAGGAAGGGACTAGTGGACAAGAGATCCAGTAGAAGTCATTTTACAATTAGTTGCATGCTGAAAATAGACGATCTACAAGCCCACAACAGATCGGCTATTTCAGGCAAGTGAAAAAAAACAGTCATTATGACGGCATCAAGGCCCGCCAAAATTTTGACTAAAATCTTATGACATTTAGTCGACTAAAACTAGACTAACACTAAAACATTCCAGGTGACTAAAACGTGACTAAAACTAAATTAAAACTATTCACAAGAGTCTATGACTAAAACTCAAATTTGCTGCCAAAAACAACACTGCTGGAAAGTCTGAGATTAAGAAATGCCACAGAAAAGAGAGTTAGAATCTCAGGTACCAGCTTGCCTGTTTGAGTCATCACTGTTATATTATTATGGGCACTAAACGTGCTCATAAAATATAACCATGACATCATGTGTCTGCTCATCAGTTAACCCGAGTTTAATAGCAGATTTTGTATCGACCTGTACCTTCCTTGAACTGTACCCATTCTGCAAACTGTTTATTCAATTAATCAACCAACCAACCAACCCCGGTGGAAAAGGGGCCTCTGTTGTGTCATTAATAAGGGGTGCATACTTAGACTAGTCATTGGTACTTAGTTTAGACTAGTCATTGGTACTTAGTTTAGACTAGTCATTGGTTAGACATGGGTTAAGGTTAGGATCTGGTGTGCTGCCCCGTGGGAGGTTAGGTTTAGGGTGAGGGTTTGAGATAGGTTGTAGTAGTAGGACTAATGATGACTGGTCTAACCAATGACTAGTCTGAACCAAAAACTGTCTAAACTCTAAACTAAGTACTGCACCCCAATAATAATAGTATTGATGATAATAATAATAATAATAATAATAATACATTTGTATAGCACCTTTCATGCCATAGAAATGCAGCGCAAAGTGCTTTACATGCAGCAAAGAGAAAAACAAGAATAAAAATATCATTAAAACAAGCAAAGAGCATAAAACCAGCAGCAAATACAGAACAATGGGTGCCTGAATAAGAACACAGAGGGTTTTTATTAAAAGCTCAACTAAAAGCAAAAGGTGGGTTTTGAGCTGTGCTTTAAAAGGCGTCTACAGAGGGTGCCTGTCTAAGCTGTAGCGAGTCTCCTCAGGGACCTGGGAGGACAGTGGGTAGGCTGCAGGATGCCAGGGGACTGTAACAGTCTCCTCAGGGACCTGGGAGGACAGTGGGTAGGCTGCAGGATGCCAGGGGACTGTAACAGTCTCCTCAGGGACCTGGGAGGACAGTGGGGAGGCTGTAGGATGCCAGGGGACTGTAACAGTCTCCTCAGGGACCTGGGAGGACAGTGGGAAGGCTGGGATGCCAGGTGACTGTCCACAGTCTCCTCAGGGACCTGGGAGGACAGTGGGGAGGCTGTAGGATGCCAGGGGACTGTTCACAGTCTCTTCAGGGACCTGGGAGGACAGTGGGGAGGCTGTAGGATGCCAGGGGACTGTTCACAGTCTCCTCAGGGACCTGGGAGGACAGTGGGGAGGCTGCAGGATGCCAGGGGACTGTTCACAGTCTCCTCAGGGACCTGGGAGGACAGTGGGGAGGCTGCAGGATGCCAGGTGACTGTTCACAGTCTCCTCAGGGACCTGGGAGGACAGTGGGGAGGCTGCAGGATGCCAGGGGACTGTTCACAGTCTCCTCAGGGACCTGGGAGGACAGTGGGGAGGCTGGGATGTCAGGTGAATGTAATGAACATTCCCCTCAGAACAGTACCAGCGTGGTTGAAGCTGTTGCAGGATATATGCTGGCAAAATGTTGCTCACAGAGACAAGCGTAGCCTTGTGAGAAAATGAGTATATAGGCCACAACCACCTGGCCACAATCAACCCTCTGCTATTTTACTCACCTTTATTTTAGGCACAGCTATGACTGTGACTTTTACGACTTGTTTAAAAAGTTGACACTGCATTCCAGTGATCCCCAGTGCCTGCACGCCGGAATGCATAACAAGATATGAAGTGAAAGGTCCTCAGTAGTACGCTGCATGCCTCGCACCCCAGCCCGGCCCGGTGGTCAGAGCCAGCATGTACAATAAACTGGGGGTCCTTGACATGAATCTGAGTCTGATATGGAGTCTATCTGAATACAGCCGGGGGAAGGGTATAGGTGACAGTGTGGTATAAATAAAGCTCTCCGTCACATATTTGGAGGACAGCAGGGATTTCAGAGCAGCATCATTCTAAATATGGTCATTTTGGCCTGGATTGACCTGCAGTGGCTGGAATTTCCTCCCGAAAGAAAGTGAGAGTTGTCGTCATCCCCCCTTCCTCTATGAAAGCAGTGCAGCAGCAGCATCTTACCAGACGGAGTCGGCGTTGAGGTACTCGATGGGTTCCATGTTTTCGTCGAAGTATACGTCCGTGGTGAGGGACACGTCGGTGTCGTGGGCAGACTGGAAGTTGGTGACGCTGCGAGCTGGTATGCCGAGGCAACGGAGCACTGTGGTGCAGCATTAGAGCAAAGAGACAGGAGAAGGAGAAAGGGAAAGTGAACATGAGATTAGAGATTAGTTGTGTGTTAGTTGTTTTTTTATCTTGTCTTTTTCTTTTATGTGAGTCTTGTGTATTTTGTATTCTTTATTGAAAAATCATTCAAAAACTTTGATGACAAAAAAAAAAAAGTATGCTGCCTGGCCTGCACTATCTTAGCTTTTCATCACTTTAACCATTATTTTAAACTTTAGCTGTTGGAAGATGGAGCTTGTATTTTATTTTATTTTTGAAAAATAGTGAAAACGTGTGCAAATATTTGTTTTTCACAGCAGCAAACGTTTTTTTAACTCAAATATTTGATTAATATATCGTCCCTGGAACAATATATTTTGAGATGCGGGTCGGGTAAAGAGAAAGTGAAAACGAGAAGAGATCGCAGAAGTTGAATAACATAAATTCAATTACTCCGCAAATACCTCACTTTAAAAATAGGCTTCCAACGCGGAACCTCACGTTATCCTGGCTGAGGGAAGGCGACACATGCGTGTGACAAAAGTGGTATCCCGTATAGGCATGGCAGGAATGCAGGCCGGGGTATTTTGGGGGTAGATATGAGCTATGGCGGTGCTTGCGCTTCTATCAGGAGGAATGCTACGAGCTATAAGGTCAGCTGCAGTAGCCGTAGCGTGAGATGAGAGGCCACCCCTGTGCAGCAGTTATACATTATTGCCTCTCCAGGCACCGTGAATGAAGTCTTCTGTTGCGGAGAGCAGACACCGCTAATTAGAAGAGCCTGATAGACAGGAGGAAAGCATGAAGCTCTCTCTCTCTCTCCCTCTCTCTCTCTCTGTCAGGGCAATGCTCTGTTCACATGGCAACTAAACAGAAACATGTCCGGCTAGAAAAAAGAAAAGAAAAGAAAAACACTTTCACTGATAACAAGTGCACGCACGTCGCACGCACAAACTCCTGGATGCACGTACGGTGTTCACTCTCCATTCCGACATGCTGCCACTCCGACATTGACTTCTAATTGTCGGAATGGTGGTATGCTCCATATTTGTAAACATCCCACCATTCTGACAGAAAAAAGTCCCACCATTCCGACAGGGACCCGCGGCAGAAAAAGTCCCACCATTCCGACAGATCACTTTCACAACTATTTATTTATTTATTTATCTATGTATTTATTATTTATATTAATATAAATATAAATATTTATTTATTATTTTATTATTTTATTTATTTATTAATTTGTGTATTTATGTATGTATGTATTTATGTATTTATGTATTTATGTATTTATGTATTTATTATTATTTATATTATTATTTATATTTATTTATTTATTATTTTATTTATTTATGTATTATTTATTTATTTATTTTTATTTATTTATTGTTGATTGATTATAGTACAAATGGTTTACAACTATTTATTTATTATTATTTATTTATTATTATTTATATTAAAGGTATATTCAGTGATTTCACTCAAAAAACCTTAGGTTTCGTTTTTGGCTGTGGGACCCAGCCTTTCGTCCAATCAGGATAAAAATCAAAAACGAAACCTAAGGTTTTTTGACCCCCAGGGGTTAACTGGGGACAGGGAGGAACTCCTTATATGGCCAGCACACTCTATAGTAGGGAGGATTATCACAACAAAACAAAACAATAAGTGATATTTGAATTAAGTGAAATCACTTTTATACCTTTAATATAAATATTATTATTTATATTTATTTATTTATTATTTTATTTATGGTTTATTGATTATAGTACAAATGTTTTATCCTGCTTGAATATTATCGAATGTAATAGCATGAATTACTCAATTGAATTATTAATTTAACTTTCTGAAGATGATAGGCCTATACAGTGTGTCCCAGAAAGAAAGTCACATGCCAGCAGAAAGAAAGTCACACGCCAGCAGAAATATGCCTTCAACTGAGTATTATTATAACAAAACGGGACCTAGTTACTAGTTCCATGCCAGTATCATGTCAGTATCATGTCAGTGTCATGGTCAGTGTCATGGTCAGTGTAATGTCAGTGTCATGGTCAGTATCATGTCAGTGTCATGGTCAGTATCATGTCAGTGTCATGGTCAGTGTCATGGTCAGTATAATGTCAGTGTCATGGTCAGTGTCATGGTCAGTATCATGTCAGTGTCATGGTCAGTATCATGTCAGTGTCATGGTCAGTGTCATTTCAGTGTCATGGTCAGTATCATGTCAGTGTCATGGTCAGTATCATGTCAGTGTCATGGTCAGTATCATGTCAGTGTCATGGTCAGTGTCATTTCAGTATCATGGTCAGTATCATGTCAGTATCATGGTCAGTATCATGTCAGTGTCATGGTCAGTATAATGTCAGTGCCATGGTCAGTGTCATGGTCAGTATAATGTCAGTGTCATGGTCAGTGTCATGGTCAGTATAATGTCAGTGTCATGGTCAGTGTCATGGTCAGTGTCATTTCAGTATCATGGTCAGTATCATGTCAGTATCATGGTCAGTATCATGTCAGTGTCATGGTCAGTATAATGTCAGTGCCATGGTCAGTGTCATGGTCAGTATAATGTCAGTGTCATGGTCAGTGTCATGGTCAGTATAATGTCAGTGTCATGGTCAGTGTCATGGTCAGTATAATATGTCAGTGCCATGGTCAGTGTCATGGTCAGTATAATGTCAGTGTCATGGTCAGTGTCATGGTCAGTATAATGTCAGTGCCATGGTCAGTGTCATGGTCAGTATAATGTCAGTGTCATGGTCAGTGTCATGGGCAGTATCATGTCAGTGTCATGGTCAGTGTCATGTCAGTGTCATGGTCAGTGTCATGTCAGTGTCATGGTCAGTGTCATGTCAGTGTCATGGTCAGTGTCATGGTCAGTATAATGTCAGTGTCATGGTCAGTATCATGTCAGTGTCATGGTCAGTGTCATGGTCAGTGTCATGTCAGTGTCATGGTCAGTGTCATGTCAGTATCATGGTCAGTATCATGTCAGTGTCATGGTCAGTATCATGTCAGTGTCATGGTCAGTGTCATGTCAGTGTCATGGTCAGTATCATGTCAGTGTCATGGTCAGTGTCATGTCAGTGTCATGGTCAGTATCGTGTCAGTGTCATGGTCAGTATCATGTCAGTGTCATGGTCAGTGTCATGTCAGTATCATGGTCAGTATCATGTCAGTGTCATGGCCAGTGTCACGTCAGTGTCATGGTCAGTATAATGTCAGTGTCACGGTCAGTGTCATGGTCAGTATAATGTCAGTGCCATGGTCAGTGTCATGGGCAGTATCATGTCAGTGTCATGGTCAGTGTCATGGTCAGTGTCATGTCAGTATCATGCTCAGTATCATGTCAGTGTCATGTCAGTGTCATGGTCAGTGTCATGTCAGTGTCATGGTCAGTATCATGGTCAGTATCATGTCAGTGTCATGGTCAGTGTCATGTCAGTATCATGTCAGTGTCATGGTCAGTATCATGTCAGTGTCATGGTCAGTATCATGTCAGTGTCATGGTCAGTGTCATGTCAGTGTCATGGTCAGTATCATGTCAGTGTCATGGTTAGTGTCATGTCAGTGTCATGGTCAGTATCGTGTCATGGTCAGTGTCATGTCAGTATCATGGTCAATATGACTAAAATGTAATAAAAACTCATAATGTAATAATCAGCTCATATATTATAAAGACATTATTGCATTATGAAGTTTTATTACAGTATGAGTCGCCTATGTGGAGGTTCTTAAAACAGTTTCCGTGCCGGGAATGGATTAATCCAGGTTAATGTCGCTGCCAAACCCGCTATACCCGCCATTTGTTCTATGTGTTTAATCCGCTGTATTGTAATAAATAAAAAGAAAATCCGTCTTCGTCGCGGAGATAGAGAATAGATGGTTTCGTTTTGATGACGAAACCGGAAATCGTCACATGCTGTGGGCTGCTAGGGCTTCTGGGAAATTGAGGCCAATGGAAATGCATGGGGTGCAACGCCTCATTGAGACGAGTCTTGTGTGCGTCTTCCGGGTGCACCAAGATGGTGGATGATACGCTCGGATCATAACAAACCACCGGAGCTTTTTTTGCTGGATTTTCGCGGATTAAAAGCCCAAATAATTCAGCGTATGCTCTAAAGGTAATACAACAATCTCGGCAGTGAAGGGGGGTTGATTAAAATGCGGGTTAAGCGTGTAAAACAGTCAAACTGTTTTAATGTAACACATTATTACATTATAGAAAAATCTATTAAGTTATGTGCTCGTCTTTTAATTACATTATGAGCTGATTATTACATTATAAGTTGCTACACACCCCTTAAAAAATTGCCTTGAAAATACATTTAAGATTTGTGGACTGTCGGAATGGTGGGACTAAAATGTGTCGGAATGGGGGGATGTCGGAATGGCAACATGTCGGAATGGGGGCATGTCGGAATGGAGGGATGCACCTGCACGTACATGCATACAGCTCACACACACACACACGGGGCACCATAACCTGAGCCCGGCGTCCATGTTCACCTGTAGTGGTGATGCCAGAGAAGACCCAGCACTGTCCGTAGCAGACGGGCGTTCCGTCAGACGAGTGGTACTTGCGCAGGACCTCCACGCTGCCGCTCCACGCCGTGGGGGACACCCCGTCGCTGTAGTTCCCCGACCAGTTCCCCACCAGCACGCCAAAGTCGTCCTGGGCGTTGATCTGGAGAGATGGACGCGAGAGCGACGAGACTTTGATTACAATAATATGCGTCGTTGTCGTAACGTTGTCGTTTCTGAAACAGTCACGCAGGGGATCCATCTGATCTCGTATCTCACAGGTTTTGGAGGGGCGCCAGCCCTTCCTATATTCAGCTATAGTGTAGATTCCTGTCCCAACACAAACATTAAATGCCATTGACAATGAATGGAGAATCTACGTCATAATTATGTAGACGAGCAAATCGGCTATTTTGTCCTAACACAAAGATAAAATTCCCCTTGACAATGTCCTCATATACACCATGAAGATGTAGGATGATAAGAGCGCCCCTCACTTCACACGGGTGTGACTTTTACACTACATTTACTGCAGTGTAGAATAATACGTCATGAGGCCCACAGGGCAGGAGCCTATCTCCTGTTTCTGTAGCGTGAGGCAGCTTGAGTACAAGTACAGCCCCTGGACATGACGCTGGTATGTCGCAGGGACTTACCCCCCGATCCAACCCTTGATGCTGAGTGCCAAGCAGAGAGGCACTGGGTCCAATTTTTTTTATTTGATCATGCTCATAAAGTGATCTGTGCTCAAAGTGCAATTAAAAAGTTTCGGTCCTAAGACCTTCGTCAGTGCTATCCGAGCAATCTTGGACACTCACCATGGCAGATATGACCCTGACCACGTTGATAGCGTCTCCTCGCCCAGACGGAGGAATCTCACTCTTCTCCAGGATGAAAAGACAGGCATCCAGGACGCCTTCGTGGAACTAAGAGACATACTGAAAAGATTACTAAAAGGGGTACACTTACACTCATACAGAAAGAACATTTCAAATGGTAACCTTTTGATTCTTGAAATTGTGGCGTTGTCAAGTGTTGGACCACAGTCAACCTCTGGCGACTACATCAGAGACTACATCTCTGATGTAGTCGAGGTGTAGCTTTCGTACTCCGTACCTGTCCAAAGTGACTGACTACATCAGAGATGTAGCCTCTGATGTAGTCGAGGTGTAGGTTTCCTACTCCGTACCTGTCCAAAGTGACTGACTACATCAGAGATGTAGTCTCTGATGTAGTCGAGGTGTAGCTTTCCTACTCCGTACCTGTCCAAAGTTCCAGGTGCGAGCGCCTATCTGTTTCTCCGTGCCGTAATAGATCCTTCCGATGTCGTTCATCACGTACTCCGTCCTCTCGTCCTTGTCGTCCAGGAACACGGTGTCCTCTAGAAAGACATGCAGACAACCAGACAGTACATGAGACTCCATGCAGACCCGTGATACAGTACGGTATGTACTGTACTGTAACAGGCATGCCGTTCTGTGGACCTGTGGCCTGTTTTCAATCAACATTATTCCCGATTCCATCACAAAGACCCCAAAGGGAAATGTGTTGCCTGTTTATTTCTGTCTGTGTTCACTGCTACTGTAGGAACAAATATCGAAAGCATATCGAAATCGGCCATAAAAATGCCATATCGTATACCCACCGGATCGGATCGGTCTAAAAAGAATCCAGATTATTTTTAGTCACAATAATAAATGTGACTGTCTGTCGGTTTTGTTTTGTGTATTTCTAATGTTTGAAGGCAGCATCCGTATAATATCGGATATCGGTCATAATTTCATAATCGTACACCCCTCCCTACAAATGGATACATTTGTACTTTAAACACGAACTCCATACTTCTTTGACCGGGATCCGTTATGGGTCTGTATACTTGACCTTGACCGTGGCCTATTTTCATGCCCTGTATTACAGTGATCCATGTGGTTCGGTGTGTTGGTTTGTTGGGGACACTCTGTGACTCTACACCGGGTGGAACCAGAAATCAGGCCTGGCCCAGTTCACTTCAGGTCAGGTGAAGTTTTTCAATGATTAAGCCGAGCCAAGAATGGGATTTTCTCTTTCTTGAACGTCATGGGTGTTTCTGTGAGAGTCAGCGAGCCACAGGACAGGAAACGGTTAAGCAACACAATAGCGTGTCGGTCCCATCGCATTGGGGCCCGGTTTCATTTAGAGGAAAAGCTCTGCGGTGACATCATCACCACCACAGAGGGTGTGGGACCCTCAGACGTGCATCTCTCTGCCTCTCCGTTTGAATCTCTTTCCAGTGTTTTTTCGCTCTCTTGTTTTTTTCCAACCATCTGTTTGGTCTCTTCTCACTCCTCCTGACACATGGACGTGATTACCCACCGGTGAGACGCTATGTGTGTGAGAGGAGCAGGAGGAAGGGGAGGAGAACGCACGAGGCCATGAGACAGAGAACAGGCTAAGTGTGGGAACAGAGGGAGAGAGAGACTTGGCAGGGAGGGACCCATTACGAGAGCGAGAGAGAGAGAGAGAGAGAGAGAGAGAGAGGTGACAAAACAGTGATATTTTGGAGAGGATGGTGAAAAAAAACACAGGAATGGGAGTGAGTGGAGAGTGGAAGGAAGAGGCAGTAAAAGGTTACACAAACGGTCACGATACGGAGGGGTGGAGAAAGGGCGGAAGTTATGCCTGAAAGAGAAGCATAACTTTAGCTAGGGGGATTAGAGAGGGAGTATAAGGCAAGCCACGGGGGGGTTAAGGGAGGCTGTGTGTAAAGTTTTACTGGGAGAAAGTGCAGGGAGGTACCGCGGATTAAAGCACTGACAGCTGCGTCTCACGTGGTGCTCACTCCTCACTAAACATCTCTGGAATGCAACAAAAGATAGAGAGATAGAGAGAGAGAGAGAAATTAAAGGAAAAGAAGGATGGGGTGATAGAACGAGGGTCAGGTGAACCGAGAGAGAGGGAGGGGGGGAGAGAGAGAGAGAGAGAGAGAGAGAGAGAGAGAGAGAGAGAGAGAGAGAGAGAGAGAGAGAGAGGGAAGGGTGGAGAAGAAAATGTAGAGGAAAGCATAACGCGGGGGAGGAAGATTGCCACCAGCTGTAGGATTATTATATTGTGCAACATGCCTGAAGCACTTTATCCAGTAATTGGGGCATTCTGGCTTTTACACGAGAGGTTTGCAGAGATTGGTCTGGGGATGGAGAGATTGAGAGGAGGAGAAAAACGATTGGGCTCGCCGCCAAAAGCAGCAAACGCATAATATCAAAGACGGGCTTGCTCTTTTTTATTTTTATCAAAAACACATCCACTGCTTTTTGCTGGGATGCACAAAAACATCTTTTCAAATCAATATCCTGTGCAAATGCTTTGCTGTGGTCAGCAAAACTCAAAGGAGTGAGAGTAAGAATACGCAATGAGTGGCCGGCGAACTGCTATTATGTTTTGCTCCAGCGGTGCAGTTGTTTTGCAAGGACATCTTATCTTTAACTTGGTTTCTTATAACGTGGGCAGCACAGGCACAAAGCAGTGCGACATCCAAAAGAATTACTTAAAGCCTAAAGTCGAACACAGGGTCATGGTGTTGTAGCTATTTGATTGATGGGAACACGTTCCTGGGCAATGAGTTGGCCTTTTCCCGCCCAAAGATAAATTGGCACTCCTCTGAGAGAGCCAAAGGCTAAAGACACTCGGGTCTGTTCTGAAGCACTCTCTGCTAACAGAAATAATGACTTTGTTGCCCTTGCTTGTACGCTGATACAATCTACATTTATACTTGCTATGCTCTGACAGGATCTCTGCCTTCTATTTGCTATGCTATGATAGTATCTGCATTGTATTTGGCATTCATCAGATGTTTCTTATGCAAGCTGTTAATTACCAAAGTATTTTGTCTGAATACTGACATGAGACATGACTCTAATTTGTGTCTTTCTTTCTTTCTTTCTTCCTACCTCCCTCAGGTACCTGAGCAGCCCTGAGGCTATCAGAGCCCAGCTGAACAATGACGAAGCAAAGCAAAAACAAATCTCCAATCTGCTGTATGTAATTTTGACCGTATAGGTATACAGTATTAACCTATTTAGACAGTTTTCTGAAAAACCTGTCGGTAACCTTTTTCACGTCAAGGACGCCCAGAATTATCTGCATTTGGGACACATTTTCATGATCTTTCAAAAATAGCAGATCTATACAAGCTCGTAGAGCGGCACTCGGTGCCGCTCTACGAGCTTGTAGATCTGCTATTTTTCAACAGCTAAAGCATTAACATCATAGCACGGCTGGGCCTTGCATTACCTTGGCACCACGGGTTGAAGAGCATGACAATGTTCTTGCTGGAGGTGTAGGTGGCCACGCCCCCGGCGCCCTTCAGCGAGCCGGTGGTCACGGTGAGCCCGTACAGGCCGATCACGGCTCTGGCCGGGGAGTTGACGGACAGCTTGATCCTGTTGTCGCTCTGCTCCACGACCTTGGCCTCCCAGCGCTCGTCCTCCAGCTCGTCCACCAGGGGCACGATGACATGGGTTCCCTTTGACACCATGGGCAGGGGACCTGTATGAAGGGGACACACATTTACAATACATGTTAGGGTTCCCTTTGACACCATGGGCAGGGGACCTGTATGAAGGGGACACACAGTTACAATACATGCAGGGTTCCCTTTGACACCATGGGCAGGGGACCTGTATGAAGGGGACACACATTTACAATACATGTAAAGCTAAATTCCAATACCACAACTTTCACACTCGCTCACTCTCCTCGCGTCCTCCACTCGCTCCTCGGCTCCGCCCCCAGCGAGGAGGAGAGGAGGAGGAGAGTGGAGGACAGAGTGGTGGTCGAATTTTCCTCTGGAATCGGAATGTACTACGCTGTCATTTCAAAGCGACGGCACATTCCGCGATCACTAATGACGTGTATCAAATTCAATTCAATTCAAAGGGCTTTATTGGCATGGGAAAACATACGTTAACATTGCCAAAGCAAAAGTGGTGTCACACAGCTGGATCACTGGAACTCCGAACAGAGCCGTACAGTCTACAGAATAGACAATTCATCATTTTGTACATGTAACCGAGGGTCCGAGGCCAATGTGTATGTATTGGTAACATGTGCAAGGCAAGGCTATTTATTCCTGAAATAGTGAATAAGCGCCAGGATGCGCACACGTATAAATCACCCCCCCCCCCTCCTCCGACAGTCAGTCCTCCTCCGCGGTCTTTGCAAATAACGGACACTATAACAGGAATTAGGTATAGTCTCTCTGACTTACATATTCAGTTCAGTCCACATATAAATAAATACATTTTTCATTTCTGTCACCGTCATTCATAGCAGTCTGTGCATTCAGGCATGCACAGAGATAAATTAACTATAGCTTTTGAGGTGCACACAATATAGCCGGCCTAATTTATATATCCTACTTTTATTATGCTTATATATCACACAACGCAATAAAGCCAGTGGCTTGTTGTCGTCCTTTCACTTTCACATAAGTAGGCTAGATAGGCTACTTTATCATTCTGAAGCTCTATTCATTCAGCGAAAATGTGTCTCTTCAACAAACAGTTGAACAGTGCGTGCATGTGTGTGTTGGCCGTTGGGTCGGCGACTTCAGCCGGCCGGCAGCTAGTGGATGGGGGGGGGGGGGGGGGGTGCACAGTATCGGGTTTCATCAGTGTTTTCTGTGCCACATGTGGAGGAGGCGGACTTATGTCACTGGAGAAGGAAAAAAAACATGTACACGTGATGCGGAAATCCGCTACGAGGAGACAAAATACCCCACCGAGCCTGCACCTGATGTACACTCGCTCTATGCGGTCTCGGAGAGCTCACTCGGCTCCTCCACTCGACTCTCCTCTCCTCCTCGATGGAGCGCTTTAACAATCGGAACGTTAACCATTTCAGGGTCACGCTGGAATGACCCAGAGTGACCGAGTGGGAGTGAGTGAGTGGCCGAGATTTTGGGTATTGGAATTTAGCTTTAGGGTTCCCTTTGACACCATGGGCAGGGGACCTGTATGAAGGGGACACACAGTTACAATGCATGCAGGGTTCCCTTTGACACCATGGGCAGGGGACCTGTATGAAGGGGACACACATTTACAATACATGTTAGGGTTCCCTTTGACACCATGGGCAGGGAACCTGTATGAAGGGGACACACAGTTACAATTTACAATTTACAATTTAGGCATTTAGCAGACGCTCTTAATCCAGAGCGACTTACATTTAAGCAAGAACAAAATCATGGGAATACATCACATAAAAGCATTTATCATGAAACATGCGTAAGCTAAGAAGGTAACAGCGGAATATCTATATGATGAAACTATACATACACTATACATAATAAACTATACATATTCACTACTATGCTATACATATGTACTATGGCGTGCTATGACTATATACAATACAATTATAGTGCTGTCTACATAACATGCTATAAGTCTGTGTCAAATGCTATCTAAGCCAACATAAATGCTATCTAAGGGGTTAGGGTAAGTGCTATGGGCTATGGGTTACAATGCATGCAGGGTGCCCTTTGACACCTGTGTGTGTGTGTGTGTGTGTGTGTGTGTGTGTGTGTGTGTGTGTGTGTGTGTGTGTGTGTGTGTGTGTGTGTGTGTGTGTGTGTGCATGCATTCTCTGTGAATACTGCATGCTCAAGTGTGCATGAGATACGGGTAGACCTCTTTATGCCCACATCACACTGTGCCACGAAAACCCTTTTAAATCCTTCTTTAGTCTCCTGTATCCTAAATCTGACCTCTGGTAGGGTAAGATAGTAGGAGACAGTGACAGTGGAATGATTCCACATGTACATATCTAAATCTGACCTCCGGTAGGGTAAGATAGTAGGAGACAGAGACAGTGGAATGATTCCACATGTATCTAAATCTGACCTCCGGTAGGGTAAGATAGTAGGAGACAGAGACAGTGGAATGATTCCACATGTATCTAAATCTGACCTCCGGTAGGGTAAGATAGTAGGAGACAGTGAGTCAGTGACAGTGGAATGATTCCACATGTATCTAAATCTGACCTCCGGTAGGGTAAGATAGTAGGAGACAGTGACAGTGGAATGATTCCACATGTATCTAAATCTGACCTCCGGTAGGGTAAGATAGTAGGAGACAGTGACAGTGGAATGATTCCACACAGATATTCTGCTGCGGGCTGCATGCCGAGTAAACCCTATTATTCAACGTCACTGTAATTACTGGTCTGTCGCTGCAGCGAATGACACAGTAAACAACAAGCCAACAGCCAGAACTAAACTGTAAACAACACAAGCATCGCAGCCCTTCGCTCCAAGTGTGCTCGGTTCCTCTGAGTAAACACACTCAGCGCTGTGCAAAGCTTCCCATGCAGAGTTATGTGTAATCTTCTATATCTACATAAATGCACCACGTCTCTGTGTGTACGGTGTACGTACGTCTGAAATCCACGTAACTCGAGAACCGTTCGCCCCGCCGACTTCAAATTCGCCACACGCGTTCCACACCCCCACAGGGAGTGCAATGCCCGGTGTCGAGTCGGTCGGTCGGACCCACGGTTGTCCAGAACCGCCACAAAGGGCCTCTGCCCGGGCTCTGGACAGGTAGCCCGGCTCGGCCAGGATTCACTGACGTTTCCTCCCCGTGGAAACGTCAGTGAATCCTCGCTATGAGTCTGGCCGCGCCAGCCTACTGGACAGGGCCCCTGCCCAGGCTCCATCTGACATCACAACACTCTGTTCTGTGTCAGGCATGCCCATATTTGGGCATGCCTGACACAGAACACAGAATAAAGGTACACAGAGAGATGGATACATAAATGTGGGGCATGGATCTCTACACCCGGGCCGATCTACAAGGTCACAATTGCTTGTATTTTCGGCGGGCCGGGGGTTTCGGCTGCTCCATGAAGAAGAGACATGACGGCCTGCTGTGATGTTTACCTCCCAATACTAGCCTGGATGTGGGTTTGGAAAGTGACTTTGAGAATCTAGACGTCACGCTCGGGGCAAGGAAAGAAAGAAAGAAAGAAAGTAAAGAAAGAACACTTTGGAGGACTAACAACTGTCTGGAAGGATTGTGTCTTGTTTGTTTACTTTAGTCATGTCATGTCATGTCATGTCATGTCACATCAAGTGCAAAAGGACATTACTCTAAGTGTGACATTCTTCGCAGAGGAAGAAGAGATTTTCCCTCAGCTGTTGTTAGCTTTGGAAGCAGCAGTCAGAGCTGCAGTACTGAGTACAGTACAGTATGTCTGCTCCCGATAACCAGATAACATTGTTCTATCTGACCTGAGCCAGAACCCGACACCCTTCCTCTCCCGCCCGCTGCATACTCGCTGGGAGGAAAATCAATCAAAAAGAAAAGAGAAACACTGTCTCTGTTTCCACTGCGGAGTTCAACATTAACCAAGATTGACTTCACACAAAGCATGCTTTCACACATCTGGGAATGGGAAGGTATATAGTATCACTGTATCAGGTTCAAACCCCGACCCTGAGCAAGGCACTTAACCCCCAACGGCCCGCCGATGTTCTCATCACATCCATCTGAGGAGCCATCAGCTGGGTTCAGCCGTGAACGCAATTTCCCTTCCTTCGGGGAGCAGAAATCTTTCCCTTATGTTTGAAACGCCTGCATATTGCACAACTGGCTCACGGGAAATTATTTTCTGAAAATCAAGGATTTGCCGGAGGGAGTATACTGTACGCATGCAGCGTATATTATGCATATGTCATTCACTACAGATGACACAGGTATTTCAACCCCCTCCTCCTCCCCCCTCCGCCCCCCCCCCCCCCCCCCACCCCAAAACATACAAATGGTCGCTGATAGAAAAGCATTTATCTCATTTGGAAGCCAAACGGTTTTCTGCGGTGCCACTGCTGCCTGTGGTAACGGATGGTTATTCCCGAGTGTGTAATGGAACGGTGAGCGTTGTAAATGCCATAAATACCACAGAGAGGGTCTGGTGTCTGGAAGCCATTAACTCTGGCAGGGGAGGTGTAAGCTTAAAGCTGCTTAAAAATGTGTTCGCAATGTCTGAGCCACTAATATAAATCGTACACTGTCATACACTAATACTAATCATATGCACTGCACCATATATACTATTTAAAATGTCTTGGTCTATGACTGTGTGTGTGTGTGTGTGTGTGTGTGTGTGTGTGTGTGTGTGTGTGTGTACGTGTGCGTGCATTAGCTATTGCTCGTCTGAATGTCTGTGTGCACATGTGCCTGTGTGTACTGTATGTGTGTTGCACTTGGCACATATACTGTGTAGTGCATTGTTTTCCAAGCAGTGGGTTGGAACCCATTTGTCACGGACACATTTTTATGGGTCCCTTTATTTTTTTTATTTAATACACTTTGTTTTTAATGATTATTATTTCAAAACACTTCAGAAAAAAGCAAAAGGTTTCATGAATTATAAACTAATTTCAATTTTTTCCCCCCAGTAATTTCATGAAAAGATTTCAAAAAATAAAATAAAAAATAAAATAAAATCCATACATTAAGTAGTAGATCTGTTATTTTCACTAGTTTGGGTCGTGGGGAGACATATCACATCTCTCCTATGGGTCACGGCCTAGACCGCTTGGGAACCACTGCTATATAATGCAGCATACACAGTGCATACATGCATGTACTGTATACCGTACCCATGCTAATATTTCTACTAATCCACATGTGTGGTCCCCAGCTGCCATGCTTCACCACACAGTATATCACGGGGGTAACAGCTGCATGTCAAGAGCCACCGGAACGCCTCACACATGAACAGTGCATGTGTTCACACATGAACACATGTGTGCACACATGAACAGTGCACATGAACACATGTGTGAACACATGTGTTCACACATGAACAGTGCAACAGTGCAGTACCACATCATCCACCATGTGAACCGCATGTGAAGAACACGCTGTACTCCACTCGGTGATAAATGACTTGAGTCCTTCCCTTCCTGCCGCCATTCTTCATCCACCTTTTACGGTTTTGTGGACACTTTCTCACGTTCTGGCACGAATCATAATGACCTGAGGCTTTAACCCATTTTGGGAGGGAACCCCTTTTGGTGTTAGCATTATGTTATGCTTTAGCTATTGAAAAATAGCAGATATGTAGGTGCACAGACATGTAGGCGCACAGCTAGGGGCGGCAGTGGCTCAGAGGGTAGAATGGCCGGCAAAGCAGCTCGAGTTCGATCCCGGGCTCCCCCAGAGTTATAGCCCCCCAATTGCTCCCGACGTGCAGGTTCATGCCTTGCAAGGTGTCCTCCGCCATCGGTGTATGAATGTGTGTGAGAATGTAACGCACAATCTATGTAAAGCGCTTTGGCCTTTAGCCACAAAGCTTTGTCCACCAGTCGACCTTGAGGCTTAATCAGGAGTTGTAGTAGCCACAGGATAATCTAAGCGGTGGATATTGCTCTTGTCTTCATGTCTTTATGTATGTAAATTGTCTTGTTCTTTGTGTTATGTCAAATGTGTGTATATGTGTTCTGCATACTTGGCTGCTGGGTCGCAGTGTGAACTGACAATAACATACTATATCATATCAACCCATGAAATGAAAATTAAAACAGGCTCAAAAAAGTCGTCAGTGATGTTACCCATGTTTTAAATGACGAGTTTGTATACTTCTGCCCTCTGGGAGAAGATACAAAGAACCAAAGTGGAAGTACATCAGATTTAAAAAAATCTTTGTACCAGCATCAACCAAGATGCTGAACGAGGCTCTGAAACAGCAGTAACTGTGTGAGGATAGATTATCCACATCATGTGTGCAATTAATGTTGCGTCTTCCTCTGTAATGTATTTTTGTTTCTCATTGATGTTTTATGTGTGGCTGTAGCTGGGGTGTAGCTGGGGTGAAAGCCCAAGACAAATTTCCCTTTTGGACAATAAAGTTTACCTTGACCTTGAATCCATGGACCCACCCACATCCTATACATCGCACCCATCTATACATCAAAGATCCTTATACTGCACCGCGTTCCACGCCTCGCCAAAAAGTATGAAATGGTATACTTTTGGTTTCCTATAATTGGGCATCGTGTGTTTGTCAGATCTCACCGAACGTCCTGTAATCTGTACGTTGCCAGATCTCGGTGAGAGTAATTTTTTCGTGTCAGAATGTTCAGAAGTGTATGTGAGGCTTGTGTTTGTGAGGATTGGTTCCAATATTCATTTCAGTGACTATAGTATCATGTAGCGAAAGAAAGAACCGGTCATATAATCTCATAATCATGGCCACTTCACTATTGGAATTAAGAGACTCACCTTGCCTCGATCTGCTCTTTGGTGGTTTTTTGGTCTAACCCTAAAACATCATTAGAGGCTGGGGCTCACTTTGTCTGCGTCCGTGTGACTCTGGCTGTCTCCCTCGCGTGTGGCAGCGGTGGCTGAACGGTTTGCAGAGCGGTCTTGATATCGGAAGGTCGCTAGTTCGTATCCCCGGACCGGCACGTTAAAATTACCACCGCTGAAGTGCCCTTGGACAAGGCATTGAACCCCTACCATGAAATGTTCTATGAGCATGGCCTGGCTGTAAACAAGTTATTGCGCTTAGTCCAGTTACCCTGGGTAAATATAGTACCTTTCCTTTCCTTTGTCTCCTTGTGTGTCCACCCCCCCCGTCCCCCCGTCCCCCCCCCCGTCGCTCCCTGTAGTGCTCACCCGTCCGGAGGTCCAGGTGCAGTTTGTCCGTGTCTGCGTTGTAGACTCTGCTGAGCTCCAGCTCCATCTGGAAGGTCTGGCCTCGGCGGATGATCATGTCGTCTCCGTGGAACTGGTCCGTGTGGTGCTCGCTGCGGTTCTGACCCGCCTTGGAGCTCAGCAGGTCCACCGAACACACCGTCAGCTTTGTCTCTATCTCTGGAGAGGGAGACAGAGAGATGGAGACAGGGAACAGACAGTCAAATTGTTATTTTGCCCCCCCTGGAACCCCCTCAAAGACATGGAGCTCAATGGCCTAACTCAGTGTTCTTCCCTAACTTTGTTTTTGGCTCGAGACCCAAAAAGAAAGATTTGAAGTCGGGATTTGAAGCCGGGACCCAAATTAGTGAAAATAGCAGATGTTCAGCGACTTGTAGAGCCGATTATTGTCAATTAATGTAATTACTAATTATTGCATTTAGAAAAATCATTGACATTGTTTTTAATTCATGAAGATTTTCCAAAAAAAATTGTTGGGAAAAAAATGAAATTGTAGGAAACAAAAACATTAAGGGATATTTATACTCACGACCCACTAAATATGATTCTGATTCAGATGAAAATGTGTCTGCCACTCACAAACTCCCAGTGTTTGGGAACCAGTGACCTATTAACTGATTGTTTACTAATGACGGTTACACATCCCTCTTTCCTTTACCTTTCATCTCCGTGTCGTCCCCGATCTGAGGCAGCGGCTTAGCGGGAGGTTCTTCGGGGAGCGGTTTGGGTTTGGGGGGAGGTTCCTCGGGGCTGATGAGCGGCGCCGGAGGTTTGATCAGCTCCACCCTGTCCGTGACGTCTGTGCCAGCGGCCTGGCGCGGCTTACAGCAGCACGGGCACAGCTTGTGGTACCAGCGGCGGCAGCCTCCTCCGCATCCTCCTCCCTCCTGCTTCTTGTCGCCCTCCTCGTGAATGGTCAGCTCCACCCGGGTGGGCGGGGCCGCCGCGGCGTGGAAACGCCCCACGTCCGCCGTGCCCCGTGGCACCATCCGCTCACCTGGCATTCTGATTGGGGAGACGCCATATGGTGTCAAAGAAAGATAATATGTCATCCATAAACGCATCATAGAACGGTGCAGTCAGTAGACACTCTTCTCTCTATCGTACTGATGTCTTGAACATCAAGGGGGTCCCCAGATGTTTAGCTTCATGTGCAACATTGTTTTCTCACTCAAGAGTAAACAAACCAACATACACATTCGAATTGGCCAAATTATACGCAAGAAAGAGACAAACATTGTGAAAATAGCCGACAGAGAGAGAGAGAGAGAGAGTACGTTATCTTTACTACACAGATGTATTTTCCAATATGCAACAAAAGCACAGCTCGGAGTGGAGTCGCTGCTTCTTGGCTTGGAAAGGAAAGCCAGCTGAGTTGGTTCGGGCATCTGGTTAGGATGTAGACTGGAACTCACCTATGCTTTTTATGGCATAGGCAGCTCCCGGCAGGATCCGCTGGGAGAAACTACACGCAGCTGCATGACATGAGACTAATTAATTAGAGCGACAGAGAGGAGTGTGTGTGTGTGTGTACGTCAATTTAACAATGGTGCAGACGATCAGAAATCAGCAGAGTGAGCGACGTTTGCGCTACTCTATGCGGACCCATACTTTTTTTTCCTTCCTGGAAATAAAAACGCCTGGGTTTCCGAGGCTAGTTAGATGCCTTTTGGGCGTCTCCCTATGGAGACTGGCCTTGGATCACCTCGGGAAGTTACTAATGTTGCTCTGGAGAGGGAAGTCTGGAGCTCTCTGCTGGAGCTGTTGCCCCCGCGACCCGACTCCGGATAAGCAGTTGAAGATGGATGGATGAACAAAAGCACAATTGTTCGGGTTGTATTTTATTTCATTTTAGTCTTCAAGTTTTCTGTTCACACATTTCTTAATTCTAGTAGGCAATATGCTTAGCCTACATATATTATTGTACATACATGTCTTACTTTGGATTGTTTTTATTTGACACTTGCCTTGGCAATGAATGCACATGTTTCCCTCGGCGATAAGGCAGATTGGAATTTAATTGGAAGAGGGAGCGAGGGAGATAAAGAAGAAAGAGTTAAAGAAGATAAATGTGGTCGATGGTTGGACAACAGACAGACGGTGTAGAGAGAGATATACCAACAGGGTGAGGTCGGTCACTGGGGTGGATGAATGGAGGAGGGATAGATAAAAGCCACGGGAGAGATGGGAACCGTGTTGAGAAAACAGATAAGAGAATCGAAGAGAAGCCGGGGTTGTCTCAGAAGAGTGAATGCCTGTGGGTGCAAATAAGGTCTAAACTCCATCACAGGAGTTGTTGTTGGTTTACATAAGCATGTCAGTCCGTGGTCAGGTCATGATGTGTATTGTGCTGTGGTTTAATGCTCCACTAAAAGATTCGCATGAGTTTCATCATCTTCATCTCTCTCTCCTCAGTACCTCCTCTCTGTATTGTTCCCGAGTTGGTTGGTACTCATGACTTTGTACTGAATGTGCTTGTCTATTATTTCTTGCATTCGTTTTCCCACAATTACCGCATTCCAGACTTGCACTTTCCCTCGACCGTCTGCTCGGCTGCCTTTTCTTCGCAAAGCATCCTGGGTGTATTTAGCCTTTTGTCCAAAGTCACCCAAAACTCCCCGAGCAGGGCCAACATGTACTGTACTGTACTACGGTACCTCCTCAGTCCTCATACGAGCTGTCGGATTCCATCTGCTCCATTCTGCCCAGCTGCTGGGTAGCGAGCAACGTGTGTGTTTTTGTGTAAATGTGAACACAGATTGGGTGTTAACGCTACAGTGCTTCAGTTGTTGTGCATTCATCATTCTGTCAACCCCGCGCACGCACTCCTTATATCCTACACCGATAATCACACCGTCCGTAACTCCATCTTCCTTCAAACACAACACAATTCACACAACGGCAAGTGATTCCAGCACAGTATTACCGTTTGCTCTTTTGTTTTTACATTTATTTTCTTTCTTTTTATTTTATTTAAAACTTTCTCAACAATTCCCGATTCCCTATAGGCCTATATTCCAGTCCCTTGTGCTTTGATACTACAGACGGTCCTCTATAGTCTCCTCTGATACACATAATGTCAAGACTAACAGTCCGACAGGCATTAGTCCGACACATGCGTGGCTGGTTAAGACTCACCCGAGGCTCCCAGACCCCGGTTAAAGCCCAAACCACACCAAAGGGTCGGGTTGGGACAAAAAATGGTTTTAAAAGGTCAACCACACCAACGCAACTCATTGCAACTCAATGAGTTGCACTTGGTGTGGTTTACCTTAAAAAACGGTTTGTCCCGACCCGACCCTTTCCGTGGCTCCCGACATGCGTTGCGTTGCCGGTTAAAACTCAGCCGTGGCTTCCCAGTGAGGTTAGGGTATAGGGTTATGTCAGGGTTTGGGGTTTAGGGGTTAGGGTGTGTCAGACTAATGCCTGTCAGGCTGTTAGTAGCACGTCGGACGAAACACATGCACCCAATTAACAGAGACCGCCATCAAGAATCTGGAGTCAATTTTTTATGTACTTACATACATAAAGAATGTGAAAAACCCCCCTCAGCCACTTGCAGTGCAACATAACACATCAAGCCTATCCAAGATGCCTATCTAAGGCTTCTTTATCATTAAAACTGACAATTGTCTTTGTTGGAATGCCCGGCCTAGCCAGAGAGGATTCAAAACCCTATAGTCTCCACCGCGGTGGTGGTGGGCTGGAACTTTAGCCTCGCACCACCCGAGCGCCTTACCGTGGGTTGGTCTATATTAATATACAATGCATAGGCTAAGCATGGGCTCAGAGTCAAATGGCATATGTGTCCTGATATTAAAGTTACAAAAATAGTTTACAATCAGAGGAAGGACAGTGAAAGGACAGAGATACTTCTCCACTACAAATTTCCCTGTTCTTTCTTCCCCGCCTCTCCCTCAATCTAAACATTAAAGGCAACACTTGGACTGAAGCCTAGTGCTGTTAAGTCTCAGCCAATATAACCCAAACAAGTCCCAATGGGACTTTGGTTGGCTCTTGTAAAACAGCAGCGAAGCTGTAATGAGCTGCTGCAATGCACTCGGTGAGGAGAGACTCTCTCTCTCTCTCACTAAACAAATACACAGATGTCCTACATCGTTAGACACACTGCACCAAACATCGTGTTTGCGAATATCTATGAGAGGCAACAAGCTCGACTAGACATCTTCAACTCGGGATGCTTATCTGTGTTTCACAGTAATTTAGGTCGGGAGTGGCTTATTGTCAGTATCAGCCGATAACACCCAGGAGTCTGTCTCTGTTACAATGCGCTAGACTAGACTCCTGGGAGATGGAGTCTGAGGTGGAGCTCCACACCTACCATCAGCTCCCAGTACTTCCCGGAGTATCGAACCCGTGACCTTGTGGTCCAAAGGCGAGAGCTCTACCGACTGAGCTACCCGGACACAAACACTTTAGCACTCCTGTGCTTGAAGTAAAGGTGTGAAAGGGTGAGGAGTCAACACACAAGAGGTGTGAATGATGCCACACACACTTAATTAAGTTGCACACTTGGGTGCATATAGATACTTTGTTGCACGCCGGTGTCACATGCTGAAAAGTACATATTTGCAAGCTCACAGCGCATCACATAATTATGCGCTTATAGATTGATCATCTAATTTGCACCAGCCATCCTGTAATAGAATGGATGAAATTGGTGTGGAAGATTTGTAGCTACACTGCGATATATACTGTAGGCCATAATGTCTTACAAAACATCACCGTATATTAAATTATGTAGTATTACATCATGTCAGTATAGGCTATACAACAATTTTGTTGTAAATGTGTCCGAATGCATCATGTTTCAGAATGATAAACTGGCAATATTCTGGCGATAATGGAACTTGCGCAAAAAATAATATCACCCACTGATTCACACCTGCAAAGCTGTGATGTGACAATGAAACGGATTGCGATTACACACTTTGATGCGTTCGGCTCTGCCATGGATGGCAACGTGGTCAAGTCAGATAGTCTGAGTCGGACAAGGCTGGGGAAGACACTTTGAAAAGGCAAATATTGACAGTGTGTGTGTGTGTGTGTGTGTGTGTGTGTGTGTGTGTGTGTGTGTGTGTGTGTGCGTGTGCGCGACGTACATAGAGAGAGCCTGTATATACAGTATAATTTCTGTATAAATATGCAGTGTATCATGTCAGTGAAAAATTGTGTGTATACGTGATTTCTCAATCTCAACTCTGGCCTCTCTCTCTCTCTCTCTCTCTCTCTCTCTCTCTCGTTCATTTGCTGGTCAGATAATATTCCCCTCCCTGTGGTCAATTGTTTCTAAATCCTCCAAATATTTGACAAAAAAACCCATTACTAAATCATAGTGACTCATACAATAAGACAGACTGAGTATGTACTGTATTACAATATAACATCCTCCCTAAAAACGCCCAGCCGTCTCTTTCCCTCTGGAGGCCAGTCTACATTTACAGTGAGAAACCACTGGTGGAAAAGAAAAGTACTCAATTATTGTTATACTTATACAGTAAGGAAAATATCAATATTCCAATGTAGAAGTAGTAAAAGTCTCATATTCAAAATGTACTCAGTAGTAGAAAGTAGAAAATACTCATTATGCATTTCCATTTCAGGTTTTGTTGATGTTTAAGCATCTTTTGAAAATAGCCGATCTACAAGACTAAAACGCGTCACTTTGCGACGCATTGGCCCCTTTTCCACCGGGGTTGAACCGGTTCGGTTCTTTCTTCCCGCTAAATATTGAACCAGTTCCACTGAAAATGAGTTGGTTCCGAACCATAAACGTTCGTACCCAATGTGAACCACAAAACGGTGGTTCAGCTTTGTAACTGCACGCAGCGCTTTGTGAACCGAGACGATATAAGTGGGTGTGTCAGTCATAGAGTTATATATCTATATCTATATCATATATATACTCTAAGGTGTCAGTAGGTTGGAACTCGTCAGTGGGTTGGAACCAAACGTATACGGATGCATCGCGATCCAGAATCCAGCTGAGACTTGCGGGGCGTTATAATAACTTGACATCACAACCTCGTGGATACTGTTTACATCGGTTTGTGTTGTGCAACGCCCTCGGGGCGTCTGCGGGCATGACGGATCCTTCTCCTTTTCAACATTTTGTGTTGAGGTATAATAATAGCGCCACCAAATGAACCGGCCGTCAATCTGGTGGAAATGCAGCCGGTTCGCGACCGGTTCGCAAAAAGCACCATGGTTCGGAACGGCACTGGTTCTGAACCGAAGTTATTTTGGTGGAAAAGGGGCCATTGTGAGATCTGCTATTTTCAAAATGCCGAAATGTATATATATATATAAAATAGGGCTGAAGTGGCTAATGTATGTTTTGTAATAATAATACAAATCTACAAAGTATAACTAGTACTTAACTAAAGTTTTCAAATAAATGTAGTGCAGTAAAAAGTACAAGATTTAGTGGAGTAGAAGTAAAAGTACTCAAAATTGGAAATACTCAAATACAAATACCTCAAAATTGTACTTAAGTACAGTACTTACAGCAAGTAAATTGACCTAGTTTACTTTCCAACTTTCACTGGTGAGAAGCACATGGATATGACATTTAAAGGATGGCAGGATTCAACACGTACGTTCTCCGGGTGCAGAAGAGTCATAAATGACAATTACTGTAAAAGTTCAGACACATCTTTATATTATATGAATCTGCCTTTGCTCTGAGCAAAAGCTCTATTGCCAAATCAAGACTATATTCACCATCTTCCTGCTGCATTCAAATCCTGTGCTAATTACTCTGAGAGAACGAACAAGCCAGCAAAAAGAAACATAAGCTTAGAAAATGGTAGCATCTGTGTGACGCATTTTACGTCCGGACTATTTCAAATATGATAATAATATCTCAAAATGAATACGAAATAATTATATTAATGTTATCTCCAATGACGATACCTCAGTCATTTGTCTGATAAATGATGCTTTCATTGATTAATACGTACGTACAGTATTGACGGTCACTGAGGTGTCAAAGTAAAGTAACTCCATAATGGATAGCATTTCTATAGTGCTTTTCCAAGTGCTCAAAGCGCTTTACAGCGGTCCATTCATTCATACATGGGGAGGTGAAGCGGCGAACAGTCGACGCCAGCGTCCTCACTTCCCACATTGTGGGGTTCAGTGTCTTGCCCGAGGAGCACATTGCCCATTGTGGACAGGAGGAGCCGGGATTCGAACCGACGACCCACGGATCATTGGTCGACCTGCTCTACCTCCTGAGGCACGGCCGCCCCCCATGCTTCTGTCATTAGCCCAAAGTGCCCCTAAAGTGCACACTCTGCCCGGCCTCCACCACCCTGCCCCAGTCAGTCAGTCAGCTCTGCCCGGCCTCCACCACCCTTCCCCAGTCAGTCAGCTCTGCCCGGCCTCCACCACCCTTCCCCAGTCAGTCAGCTCTGCCCGGCCTCCACCACCCTTCCCCAGTCAGTCAGCTCTGCCCGGCCTCCACCACCCTTCCCCAGGCAGTCAGTCAGCTCTGCCCGGCCTCCACCACCCTGCCCCAGTCAGTCAGTCAGCTCTGCCCGGCCTCCACCACCCTTCCCCAGTCAGTCAGTCAGTCAGGTCTGCCCGGCCTCCACCACCCTTCCCCAGTCAGTCAGTCAGTCAGCTCTGCCCGGCCTCCACCACCCTTCCCCAGTCAGTCAGTCAGTCAGTCAGCTCTGCCCAGCCTCCACCACCCTTCCCCAGGCAGTCAGTCAGCTCTGCCCGGCCTCCACCACCCTTCCCCAGTCAGTCAGTCAGTCAGCTCTGCCCGGCCTCCACCACCCTTCCCCAGTCAGTCAGTCAGTCAGTCAGCTCTGCCCGGCCTCCACCACCCTTCCCCAGTCAGTCAGTCAGTCAGTCAGCTCTGCCCAGCCTCCACCACCCTTCCCCAGTCAGTCAGTCAGCTCTGCCCGGCCTCCACCACCCTTCCCCAGTCAGTCAGTCAGCTCTGCCCGGCCTCCACCACCATGCTTTCCAGAAAAGCTGGCATGCCAGCTTTCTTTGGCATGCCATGCCAGCAGGGCTGGAATCCATCCAAATTCAAAGTTGCTGCTATGGCACAAACAACAAAAACAACAACACCACCACCCACTTTAAATGGCCAGACTTGGCGCCACGACTGCCGATGTCATTCCTATAAAACAACCATTAAGACTCGCTGCAATTAATGCCAGATGTGTATGTATATAACATATAAGTGCCTAAAGAAAGGATTCAACGTAATTAATTAAACTGCTGTGCTCGTCCGTCTCTTTCTGTCTGTACATTTACAGTGAGAAACCAGTGGTGGAAAAATTATTTATTCTACTTGCAGTAATTAAAAGTATCAATATATTCCAATGTAGAACTACTCCGTTACAAAGTAAAAGTCTGAAATGTAGTCAAAATGTACTACTACTACTACTTTACTTAAAAAGTACAAAAGTGGTGGCATCAAAATGTACCGAAAGTACCAACAGCAGAAAGTACTCATTATGCACAATGTCCCGTTTCAGGATTTGTTTCAGCTTTCGAGGCTTCCCAATTTAACCCATTCTGAACCCATTTTGGTGTTGGCATCATGTCGTGCTTTAGCTATTGAAAAATAGCAGATCTACAAGCTCATATCGCGCCACCGAGTGGCGCGATACGAGCTTGTAGGTCTGCTATTTTTGAAAAATCGAAGAATGACTGACATAGAAACATAGCTTTATCAGAAAACTGTCAGGATGTAGAAGACGTTTATAGAATCTGATCTCAGGTCAGAATGGGTTAAAGAGTCCTGCATGGGGCAGGACTGTGGACACTAGGGGTCAGGGCAGGGTGTCCTCCATGGGACAGGACTGTGGACACTAGGGGTCAGGGCAGGGTGTCCTCCATGGGACAGGACTGTGGACACTAGGGGTCAGGGCAGGGTGTCCTCCATGGGACAGGACTGTGGACACTAGGGGTCAGGGCAGGGTGTCCTCCATGGGACAGGACTGTGGACACTAGGGGTCAGGGCAGGGTGTCCTCCATGGGGACAGGACTGTGGACACTAGGGGTCAGGGCAGGGTGTCCTCCATGGGGACAGGACTGTGGACACTAGGGGTCAGGGCAGGGTGTCCTCCATGGGACAGGACTGTGGACACTAGGGGTCAGGGCAGGGTGTCCTCCATGGGACAGGACTGTGGACACTAGGGGTCAGGGCAGGGTGTCCTCCATGGGACAGGACTGTGGACACTAGGGGTCAGGGCAGGGGGTCCTCCATGGGACAGGACTGTGGACACTAGGGGTCAGGGCAGGGTGTCCTCCATGGGACAGGACTGTGGACACTAGGGGTCAGGGCAGGGTGTCAGTCCTCCATGGGACAGGACTGTGGACACTAGGGGTCAGGACAGGGTGTCCTCCATGGGGACAGGACTGTGGACACTAGGGGTCAGGGCAGGGTGTCAGTCCTCCATGGGACAGGACTGTGGACACTAGGGGTCAGGGCAGGGTGTCAGTCCTCCATGGGACAGGACTGTGGACACTAGGGGTCAGGGCAGGGGGTCCTCCATGGGACAGGACTGTGGACACTAGGGGTCAGGGCAGGGTGTCAGTCCTCCATGGGACAGGACTGTGGACACTAGGGGTCAGGACAGGGTGTCCTCCATGGGGACAGGACTGTGGACACTAGGGGTCAGGGCAGGGGGTCCTCCATGGGACAGGACTGTGGACACTAGGGGTCAGGGCAGGGTGTCAGTCCTCCATGGGACAGGACTGTGGACACTAGGGGTCAGGGCAGGGTGTCAGTCCTGCTTGGGGACAAGACTGTGGACACTTGCAGAGGACCATTAAAACAGCAGCTAAAATCATCGGCACTACAGAATTACCCAATCTCCATAACATCTACACCACTCGCTGTATGAAAAAAGCCCATAACATCATGGAAGACACCAGCCACCCCGCAAATACCCTGTTCAAACTACTCCCCTCCAAAAAACGCTACCAGAGCATCAAATCTCGTACCACCCGTCTCAGTAACAGTTTTTACCCCCAGGCAGTCAGGCTGCTGAACAGCTGACCTTGAACTGTATTGCACTTCACTTCACTTCACTTGCACTTTTCTTTACCTGTTTTTGTCTTTTCTTGCACTATAGATGTTTGTTTATGTCCTGTGTATGTAAGACTGAGAGTGCTCTGAGCAAAATAAATTTCATTGTATGTATACTCTGTATCTATACAAATGACAAATAAACCTGAACCTGAACCTGAACCATGGGACAGGACTGTAGACACTAGGGGTCAGGCCCAGGGGGTGTCGGGTTAAAGAGTCCTGCATGGGACAGGACTGTGGACACTAGGGGTCAGGCCCAGGGGGTGTCAGGTTAGAAATGTCTCCCTTTCTTGGTCATAGAACAGCAGGGGTGGCATTGCTAGCATTTCTTAAAGTTCTTAGAGTACTAGCATTTCTATATTTAAAGTACTAGCATGTCTTACTTACTGTAGATAAAAGTATCCGTAGGCTATTGCAATGTCGAACTACTCTACATTGTAAGAGTCCAGAATGCAAAAATTACGTGTAGATCGGCTATTTTCATATAGTATATAGGGCTGAAGTGGTTAATGTATGAAAAAAATCTACAAAGTAACTAGTTACGTTTTTTTAATAATTGTGGTCCAGACCACTAGCCTGGATTTCAAGGAAACAGTAAATACACACTCAGCAACTATAGCACACACATGGCTTGTTATAAAATTATACATAATTAAATACATATGAGCAGAGCTATGACATAATATATTAAACCATTCAATGTTTTGATTTTACACTCTCTCTCTCACTCAGTCTCACTCTATTTAGAGTGGACCAAAGAGAGTTCCAGTCAGAGTTTCTCCCCCCTTCAAAGAAAAAGAGCCTTTCTCTGAAATAAACTGTCCGGTCGATGCACCGCTAGAGTCTACATTAAGGTCAACATCCATTCCATTTAGTTGACTTGACACCTGCCTCTAAAGCAAGCAAGCAAGCAGTGAACACAGAACAGCAACTCTGTACCTAAGGCTCTTGACAAAGTGAAAGCCTACAGCGCTGTGTAAACGTTAGCCTAAAGCCCTAAACTAACGGTTCTATGAAGAAAAGGTATTGAGAAATACATTCTTACTTTCTAGGGGTGGTTTTCTTCCTTGCTTTGATCAGTGGTAAAACGTGTGGACTGCGGGCTGCGTCCTGAATGACTATCCAGTCAGTACTGAAACTTTGGGAAGTTCTTTTTCAGTTGCACGCCTGGTTCTTGGACTGGAGTATAAATATGCGTGCACTGGAATGCCTACAATAGTTTGGGATGACACACCCCTCTCTCTCTCTCTCTCTCTCGCCCATCCCAGCCTATGATCCCCAGGCATCCCAGCCTGAGCCAGCCCACCCTCACTTACTTACTGCTGCGCTTCGACAAACTTGCCCAATGTCCATGCATGCCTTTGCCCTTGTGTACGCGTAGATGCAAGTGGTGCCAGTGCGTCTGTGCACGCGCGCGTGTGTGTGTGTGTGTGTGTGTGTGTGTGTGCGCGTGCGTGTGTCACGGGTGAGTGAGAGAGAGTGAGAGGGAGGGAGAAAAGTCTTATGCAATGGTGTGTGTGTGTGTGTGTCAGATTTTAAGGCAGGAAGGGAGTGGAAACAAGAGCGAGTAATAAAATAATACAATGCATGCTTGATTGTTAATGAAAGGGAGGGTTATTGTCAGAGAGAGAGCCCACCCAGAACAGACATTTAAAAATGCTAAAATGCATCCATTAGTCTAGACAGTTTTCAACCAGTGGTCCAGGGATCTTTGAGGGGGGTTCATGCGGTCCACAGCTAGCTAAATGACGGAGAGTTGGTATACCAAATGGACCTGTGTTAAATAAACATCCGTATTTTAGTCTACACAATTAGAGAATGTAGAAGAATTGTTATTTTGAAAACGTATCCAACAACAACAAAATATCCTGAGAGGCTAAATCTCATCAAATGGTGTAGTGGTCTGTGGGCCGTGGCTCAAATGCTGAATAAATGGACCTTTAAGTGAAAAAGGTTGAAAACCACTGCTCTAAGAGGCGCACACACACACACACACACATACACACACACACCCACCCACACACACCCCTCGGCCTCGCTGGCATCCTGCCATCATTGTTCCATGTCTTCCAGGACACACAGAAGCGGAACCTCAGCTATGCAATGTTGGACCACTTCCAACCTCTTGGGTCAGAGATCTTGGTTCATCCTTCCACACATCACAGGACATCTGACTTCCTTTGTGTATTTTCACTTCTCCTTAATACTCCCACGCACTAAACTTCCCACCACCTCTAGGCCCTGTACAATATACTGTATACTAGTACAAGCTCACAGTGTGTCACTTCACTTCATACCGTCCGTACGTGCTTGCGAGCTTGCTGTGCATCTGCAATTGTTTTAACATTATTTTAAAATCTTGAAAGTGTGAGAACTATACTGTGTTTCGTAGGCATTTGTAGAATCGGGTGCATTTTCAGAACATGTTTGTAACGGGGAACCCTGAGACCCTGGGGGAAGATTAAACCGAATTCGCCCCTCCGGGACTACAATGGTCTCCCATTTCCCAGTTGGAGTTAAATATGGTTGAAAAAAAAAGCCCTAGAACAAGTCATCAGCAATGATGAATAATTGCACAATGTTTGCACAACATTTGAGAGAAATGTTAGCGTTTTCATTGGAGGTGGCTGGCAGTCCAACGCGTCTGCCCCAAAAACAATGACATGTGGTGTGTGAATTGCATCTTATCCCTGGGAATCTTTCTCAGAGTTCAGTCTTCATAGTGTACATGCCTGAGGCAGTCAGGCAGAGAGGGAGAAGAGAATTACTCAAAAGTAGAGAAGACTGGCACATCTGCAGTGCAGTTCATATTCATCACACGGTGATGATGTGAGGTTAACACCACACCTAAACTAGCCTTTGTGCATTCAACCTACTAATGCCATACGTGTGTCTAACATGCCTGCACCGGCAATAATAATAATAGTAATAAAACTTTGTATAGCACCTTTCATGACATGACATGCATCTCAAAGTGCTTTACAGAGCAATAGAGAAAAACTGAAAAGCAAATTAAGGGTAAGGCATACAAAATTTAAATAGCAGTAATGCAAGAGTGTAGAAGGTCTTGAGCTGTGCTTTAAAAATGTCTACAGATGCTGCCTTTCAAGTTTCAGGTACAGTATATAGTCATAGTTTGTTCACCGCCATCGGCCTGTAGAAGCAGAAAGCTGATTCAGTGTTAAGATAACAAAGACATTTCCAAAGAGACATTCACACACGCTTTAGGGGAGAACATGACTTAACTTTTGTATGTGAACTTTAACATTTTGGGCGGGAACCCCTTTTGGTGTTAGCATTGTGATATGCTTTAGCTATTGAGAAATAGCAGATCTACAAGCTCATAGCGCGCCACCGAGTGGCTTGTAGCCAAGGTCTGCTATTTTTGAACGACATAGAAACATAGCTTTTTCAGAAAGCTATGTCTGGATGTAGAAGACATTTTTTTTATCTGATCTCAGGTCAGAATAGGTTAACGGGTCTTCATGCGACTGATTTGATTTGATATAATCCTGTGCAATCGATGTATTTTTTTAAGCATCACTTTTGTATTTGACAAAAAAAAGGAAAAGCAATTAAAACAACCCATCCAGAGTCTTCATGTTGTTTTTGCCCACTTTGACACCAGTTACAAATATCTGTGGTTGTGAAAGTGATCAGTGCAATAATGTCTGAGAACAACAGATGGAATCTGGAGCAGAGTGTCTCACCGTGCGTGGAACAGAAGCCACATCTCTGAAGAAAACGTCTGCATTTGAGGCGCTTTGAGAGAGATGCGTTTTTCCGCTTCTGTGTCCTGGAAGACATGGAGAGTGTGTTTAATGTAACATGTTTCCCTATGGGGAAAAATAGACTACCACTGAACCACCACCGTTATGTTACATAACAAAGGGGAAAAGCAGTAAGAATTCAGGAATTCAGTGTCGGGAGTCAGGACCAGATCGGACTATTTTGGGTAAGATTAAGATTAAGATTAAGATTTGGCCCATATCATCATCTCCCCAATGACACCCTTTCATTTTGGAGTAAAAAGAAAGGTTAACAACATGCATCATCAACTATAGCACAATGGTATCAAAACAAATCATATATTTGATGTATGGGTCCATTTCTCTTTCTTGTGTGCAAAAGACAAAAGCTAAAGAATATCTATCTATCTAAATGAACAAGAAACTACCGTATATAAGACAACTCTGATTATAAGACGAGCCCCATTTTTTCCAAAGACTCATTTGTGGAAAAAGAACATTGAATGTGAAATAGTCTAGTCCCCGATTAGAATACGACATACGCATTTATTTAGGATATTTCCATTGAAATATATTCTCATATTCATGCAAATGGGGTATCTGTACACAACTACATAAATGTATTACCTTTACATAGTATAGAACTATAGAAGGTAAAAGTCCTATTAATAACTAAGTATTATGAATGCTACAGTATTATTTAACCAAAAAGGCACATCAATTGTCCTTCGTGCCTGTGTCTATTCAGGCCTTAAATGCTGATATGAGGTGGTAACTTTGTCGCTTCTTGTATTTATTAATATACAACTGTTCTTGCAAGCGATGAATTCCAATGCTACACTGATAACTTGAACTGCCATCCTGTTTTATTGTTTCCATGTGGACCATGTGTCTTTTCTTTACTGTATTTTATGTGATTTATGTTGTCTGCCTAGGCTGTTATGATGCTTTGCTGTACAACAAATCGCCCCTCTGGGACAAACAAATAAATGAACCTGAACCTGTAAAGGCTAACCCATCATCTACAGTAAATCGGTCCAACCTCCTCGTTCTTTGCTCCACCATCATCATGTATTGATGAGGTTCTGATCTAGCCTATATGGCCAAGCAAGGCCCATCCTGCTCAGTGTACACATCAGTATAAACCTCTCTTTAGGGACATACAGTGACCCTGTGGCCCAGTCAGATAAGGAGAATGTGTGAGGTATGCGTTGTATTGTCAGCTCTGTTAATAACTGACCTGTAACATTACTGATGGGTGGGGACCAGCTGGCACATGGCCCAGCGATTAGGACATACAGTAGGAATGAGTGGCACGGTGGCACAGTCGGCAGCGCTGTCGCCTCACAGCTAGAAGGTCCTGGGTTCGATTCCCGCTGGGGGGCGTGTTCTCTCCTCTTCTCCTCCGTCATCAGTGCCCATACCCGAGGCGGGGTTGGCGAAAGGGCCTTTCTGTGTGGAGTTTGCATGTTCTCCCCGTGTCCCCTAGGGTAGGTATACCCTAACAAAAACATGCAGTAATCCTGGTCACTAAACTGCCTCCCCCTGGCCAGCCGGGGCGCCTGATGGAGGGGAAAGGAACTGGTCAGAAATTACGTGTTCCTTCCACACGCTACGTCCAGCCGGGGAAACGCCCCCCCTGTCAGAGAAAAGAAGAAATTCAACTTTATAGTGGATAGAGGGACCAATCCTCGCCCTCTGCAGTATGACATCATGCGACTGCTCGGGGCATAAAGTCAGGCCAAATGTCATCATGAGCGAAAAGTAATGAAATCTTGCACTCTGGAAACTGGAGGTTATTTTGAATTATCGGGAACAGAAAGCAGGCCTGTAGCAGAGGGGAAGTGTGTATATTGGTGTCAGCATCATGTTATGCTTTAGCTATTTAAAAATAGCAGATCTACAAGCTTGTAGGTCTGCTATTTTTTGAAAAATCGAAGAGCGACTGACATTTTTAGAATCTGATCTCAGGTCAGAATGGGTTCATCAGACCAGTGTGTGTCCGGCGGAAACCTCGTATGAATCTGATCCCAGGTCAGAATGGGTTAACTCTGTATTTATTCATGTCAAGAAACCCCAAATGAATATGCATTTTGGCCACAAATCGTCATTTGAAATGAAGAGATGTGTTGTTAGAAGATATGCAAGATTCAAAAATGTTCCAATTGTTCAAAATGTTTAACAAAATATCTGGAATCTCACAATGTATATAGCGAGTGTGTAAGAGATCTTATATTTTCAAATAGCCAACGTTGTCATTAAACGGATTTCAGCTGTGGACCCCAATGGTAAAGATGTCAGCTGTGGACCCCCTGGAACCCAATGGTATAAAGATGTCAGCTGTGGACCCCCTGGAACCCAATGGTATAAAGATGTCAGCACAACCTGGTTCAAATCCGGGGTAGAAGAGGAAAATTACCATTACAATTACAGTGCAGTTTTAAGACTAAGATTTAGGCAGCAATGCTCAAATTGTTCTTCATTACGAATATCAGGCTGTGACATCATCGTCCGGGTGCATGCATCTGTGACTCTTCCAGTCAGTCAGGGAGGGCTCATCCATTCATATTTTCATGTCATAAGTGACTCAGATAGTTTCCCTGGAGATGACAAAACATATGAAGCCAACAAGAGCCCCCTACTGGTTGTTTATAGTACTACAATAGCTAAGGGCTATACACACACACACACACACACACACACACACACACACACACAGAGTACCATCTTCTTTGATACTGGGCTTTTCAAAACCATATGCGAACATTATTACAGGTAAACATTAGTAGTAGATGAACATACTTTGTACATTGAATTGCTTTTAGGAATAAATTCATTGATTTTTTTAAACTAGTTGAATATCACACCAGAAAGTTGATATAAAATAAATAAAAAGGTACACTACTAAAGGAACTGTAGTTGTTTCTTTTTTAATCAAAAGATTTGGTACATGTCTTCTTCAGAAAGAACGATGCATGCCAACTCAACACTACTGAAAACATTCAGATCAAAGAACCACACAAGCAGCTTTCAGATATAATTTCACACAAACAAAATAATGGTAATCAGCATTGAACAGGTCTGAAAATGATTGGACATTTAACCAAATCCACAATTGAAAGAAACAAATAATTCAAATACAAAGCAAACCCAATACAATAATTGTAATACAGAGTGCAAAAGCATTTTACATACATGCATCGTAAAAAGACTAAACATGTACTGTAGTTAGAATGACATGCTTGCCCCATCAGCACTTGCTCTTCAAAAAAGGGCTCGTTAATTTAATTACAGGCAGCTTTACCCCATTATGACACATCTATTGTACAATAAAAAAATAACGTGTGTGGTTTGTTCCACATTCCTGTACTTTGGGCAGCCGCCCTACACCAACCCTATAGAGCCCCTTTTCAGAACGACGAGTGGCCCATTCATTTTCTCCATAGGCTTTCAAAAAGTATTTATTTAACCCATTCTGACCTGAGATCAGATTCATACGAGGTTTCCGCCGGACACACACTGGGTCTGATGAACCCATTCTGACCTGAGATCAGATTCTAAAAATGTCAGTTGCTCTTCGATTTTTCAAAAATAGCAGACCTACAAGCTCGTATCGCGCCACTCGGTGGCGCGATATGAGCTTGTAGATCTGCTATTTTTCAATAGCTAAAGCATAACATGATGCTGACACCAAAATGGGTGCCCGGTCAGAATGGGTTAAAGACGGTTACGCCGCGGACAAAGCCAACTCGGATCATGACAATAATTACAATGTTTTGGGCCGATCAAATAATTAGTAAGAAGAAAAACAAAACAAATAGTGTGTTGTATCCTGCCTTTTATTTTCTTCTTTCAAATTATTTGATCGGCACAAGATATTGTGTTTGTTGTCATGATTTGTCACGATCCGAGTTGGCTTTGTCCGCAGCGTAACCGTCTTTATATAAATACTTTTTGAAAAGCCTATGGAGAAAATGAATGGAGAATAATTTCCTGGGCCACTCGACGCTCTATAAGAGTGCAAATCATGCATGTGAGCCATGACAATGTTTAACTGAAGAGGTGCACAGGTTCATCCAAAACAGTGCTAAAGCCATGAGGTGTTATCAATCCGTTTTTATCAGCGTGCCAGCAGACGTATGAGTGGTTGGTTGAGACACTGGACATGTGTGGCATGTTTAAACAAAAGGACTTGATGACAGAGGAACCAGGACACAACAGTCCAAAGAAGACTCCGCCTCGCAGAGAGTAACATCATGTAGTGGTAATGAGGCCAATTAATGTGACTGTCATTGGGTGCAATGGGAACCTTGTATGTCCAAAACAGTTACTTTTTCAGGAAATGTAAAAACAAAAACAAACAAAAAAGCGGTCAGTTATGTCACAAAATAAATAAAATACACACACACTTTAACACTATTACTACTTTTGTGCGACACAGTTACACAAATAAGTAGGGCATACATTTACAATAAAACATAAAAACGTTGACATACTGTATAGATATACAAGGTATCCATCTGCCCAACAGTGACGACAGGAGATCTTCCTCCAAACTGTACAGAAGAACCAGATGTTACCGACTCCAAGCCCTTTTGGGCTGGACGGTGGTGGTCATCAAGTGCTTCAAGAAGCACACCACTGTCCCATCTCTCCTTTCTTACAGCACCAACCATCTTCAGCCATGTTTCCCTCGTTTAGGTTTAACAATATGCAACACAAAAAGCATTCATCCCCCATCAAAACCAACACACCTCATAGCTTTAGAATGCATGTTTTGTTGGGTTATTGTACGTTACATATTATACTTCTACTTGCACAAAGCAGGCAGCGATAGTTTGGCATCTTCTTGGATTTGTTTGAAACTTCTTTCCCTTTTTAAATTATTTGTATGAGTCATAACTTTAAACTCTGTAATTGTACAACAGAAGAGAAAATGAAAAACAAAGGTATGTGCTCCTCAGACCGAGGAGGAAACTAAAAAGAGACGGATATTAACACCTCAACAGAAAGAACACAGACATAACCAGGCAAGTATGGCTGCATATATATTCAGAAAGCAAAGAAATAACCTCCAGGCGATTTACACTGCAATTAGCAAAGGATTCTTTACATTGGATCAACGCCAGAAGCAAACGGCAATCTTTTTCAGAGACATCAATGAACTGGATAGCGTCGAAGAACGAACTGACGGTACAAACATACCTACCTACCTAAACATGGAGGTGAGATTATGCCACATATATCTCTACTAGCTGTGGATATAAACCATTACACACAGACGACAACGACTGGGAAATGTTATTCCCCACTAAATGGAATTATTTTAAACTGTCATGTTTGAATGTCATATCGTGTGACAATGCATATTTCAAATCAAGAAACTCAACATGTTAACATTTACAAAGGGCCTAATGATGGCTCACCTGTCTGTCTTCCAGTTTGTCATGACTTAGGGGCAGCTTGTGGCGCTCTGCGCCTTTAACACTCTCCTACGTCATGTGCCAGTGCGCTACGAGAATGAATGAATGGAACGGGAGTGCGCTTGAGGAAGTGAGCTGTTGACACCGACAGCTGTCAACTCTGCCGCCCGCTGATCGTGTCCGTTTGTAGCCTACCTCTGTGATGTATGACGCAAAACCAAGGCTTTCCAGGGCATTGATGACATGCTCGGGAGATATGGTCTTCTTTTCGGACTTGTTGCATATCTCATTGGCTTCTGATGATATGAGGTGGATGAACTCCGTGCAGCAGTTCACCACAAGCTCTCTGGCGTCGTTGGAAACTTGCACATTGGGGAGGGTTTCTTTGATCATCTTATTGATAGCTGCCCTGGGAATGGTCAGGTCATCATCGTTTCCAGAGGAGGAAGCCATCGTGATTCGTGGTGGTATAATAGGCAAAAACGACAGCAAGTCTTTAAAGAAAAGCCCAGGGGCTCACAGCTGACTGAGCGTGAGCGGCTCCTCGGTGTTCACGTTATCTGCCCAGATATCAAACTACAGCACAGCAGGCTGGTGGTCAAGTTGAAGTTAGCTCAGATGCTGGAGAACATGGCTAGGCTAACAATGATGAACGCTCCCCCACGTCTTTGTGGATCACCATCTGAGACGCCGACTGCAACAGATCGCCGATCGAATACTGTGGACTTGTTCTTTCTACCGCGGACCCAAAGGAACCGACCATATCACCCTAAACATAACTATATTAACTACTAATTAATCTCTCATGTTATTCCATTGTGTCAACAGCTTACTTCCTCAAGCGCGCTCCCGTTCCATTCATTCATTCTCGTAGCGCACTGGCACGTGACGTAGGAGAGTGTTAAAGGAGCAGAGCGCCACAAGCTTACCCACAAAACCTCTCTGCCCAAGTGCATGTACCATGAAATAAGAGAGAATGAACAAAGATTTGCCCCCAATCCTGTTCTAAACAAGTGGTTCCTTGACCTTGATTTGATTTGAACGGTATTCCTTCACCATTCGCTTCATGTCTCGGTCTGGTCTGAGGTCAGTGAGTCCGAGGGGGTGCTTCACACCGAAATGAGGATCATGCTCTGACCTGAAACAGTGTTCAGTCATTGTGAGAATACATGAACATCAGCACTTCGCCAAGTCCCTCCCCAACAGGCACGTTAGCAACGGTTACTTCTCCTTTTCACCCATTGAGATGCATGATAAATGACGGGATTTCTCCACAAACAATCGGTAATTTCAGTAGCAAGAGCATCAAAATGTCTTCTAAATCTAGTCAACCAGGCCTGCAGTAAGCTATTATGCACTGGACAAATGAGCATGACATTATTTAGATAAACTAGAAATAGGAGAAAGTGTGTTGGGGCGAAACAGTATCCAACTCAATCGTCTCATAAGAACTGTGGTCCAAAAAATAAACTGTCTCTGTGCGATATTGTCAGGGAGGTGTCTCTGTATCGTTTACGACAGTCAAGCCCAACACACACCGTCTGTGAAGACGCGGCAACGCCTGGAAAATATAACAGTGGCGTATCGGAGCGTCAGGCGAGGCGTGAACACGCGTCGGACGCCGCCGGTGTGGGATAGATTCATTGAAAATAACGGAGGCGGCTGTTTTGACGCGCGGCGTTCGCAGACGGTGTGTGTTGGGCTTCAGTCAGTCATATTTCATACATTCTGTTTCTAGCGAAAATTTAACTAATTCAGCATCAGTGACATTAGTGTTTTCCCTCAGTCAGTTGATTCTTCATACGAGTGAAACGACCGGGATAACAATGCAAATAAAAAGTACATGAACCTGTGGACTTAGCGCCCTCTACCGATATTGACGTCAGACTTGGGTGCTCTATTGAGAATCTAGTTGGACTTGGTTCAGTCAGCAGGTCAAAACAACCTGTGGTGATATTCAGGGTTGGATTTGCCGAGGGTGGGAGAGGTTGATGTTTTGATGTTTTTTGGGAAATCTACACTGCCTGATACATTTGATATTTAGGTTTGAATTATTATTTTTTTGTACTATTTTTGTTATTCGTCATACAAAGTCTATACTGTAGGGTAAGTACTAAGTAGTACTGTACTGTATGTCCCCTGTATGGCTGGCTCCCACAGTATGGAAGCCAGCCGAATGTGATTAACTGTTGTGTACTCACGTTTTGAGATGATTCTCGATGGCCTTGCGCTCGTAGACCGTTCCATGGGTTGTTTTAACGGGGTCAACAAACATCCTCCTGGTCAGTGGACACATCAGATGTTGGGGTGGAGCACCAGGAGTTTGACCCACCAGTTTCTATAAACAAATACGAGAACAGAATCAAAATGTGCAACTAATTGTTCATTTTAAATAGGCAAGTTGCTCAGTGACCTACAACGCAAAAGGAAATAACGCCTCACCTTCTCCACGTCTTCGATTGAGGTCGCTGCATTTTTGTCTCCACCAGGCCGAAGGCATGTGGGGAGAGTATGTTTTGCACTCCGTCCGTCCGTGTGTCCGTCCGTCCGTGTGTGTGTGTGTGTCCGTCCGTCCGTCCGTGAACAGCTAATCTCGGCCACCGTTAACCCGGTCGATGCCATATTTTGCACACACACTCCCTGGATGCCAACGATGAACCTCTGCCCCAAACTTTCCAGAACGGCCTGTTATAGCGCCACCAGGAGGCCGCTTTGTGCAAAACAAGTTTTTGCACAGTACACCTACAGATTTTGTCCAAACATCACGCAAATTGGTACACAGTCTCTCTAGAGCCATTCAACGAAACGGGTCTTTCAGATTTATCAGACTCCATCCTGATTGGTTAAGATTGGCTTCCAAAGTTCACAGGAGTGCTCAGTTTCAAACAAAATGCTGCAAATCATGAACACATCGCGTGATTTCTGTGAAATTGTGCACGCACATTCCCACTAGGCCGAGGACAAAATGCCACATGAACAATTTCAACTCAGCCTCAAGGTGGCGCTATAACTGGCCGAAAAGTGTTTTTACCTCTAACTGCACGGATCTGTGGATAACCTGGTGGAGACCTGTGCCCGGAAGGGCACTTTTTCTAGTTCTCAGTGTTGTCCTTGGCTGCTTGATCGTACCGATCACGGCTGGTCAAGAAGTCCTCCGCCAAAATGCTTCCAAAGAGATAAAACATATTCATGAAAAATGTCTTATTAAATTAATATAATAAAAATGTTAAAGCATTGGGTTTCCTTAAAACGAGGCCACATTAAAAAATTTGCATTTTTTATGTAAAGCACTGTCAAATGACTTTGTATAAATGTGCTAGATACCAGTGGTTCTCAACCAGTGGTCCGGGGACCACCAGTGGTCCTTGAGGGGGTTCCAGGTGGTCCCTAGCTAAATGATGCAGAGGTGGTAAACAAATGGACCCTTGTATATCTTTAACTCTTGAGAGTATAAAATGAAACCAAATTGGTTTAATTTTACGCTCTCAAGGAGTTGAACATCTGCGTTACTTAATTTACAAGAAGTCTACACAATTAGAGCATGTAGAAGAATCGTTATTTTGATCAACATTTGCCTGTTCTCTCTCTCCTAATGCTACGACATCAATACGGAATTGTAGACAAAATCTTATCCAACGACAACAAAATATTGTTTCGTTTTGGGTCTGAGGCGATAAAATGTCATCAAATGGTGGTCCGTTGCCCAGGCCGTAGCGTAACGGTCTGGGCACCGGACTGGTGATCCAGTCGCAGTGTGCCGCGGGTTCGACTCCCGGACCCGACACGGCCTTTACCGCATGTCATCCCCCCATCTCTCTCCCGTTTCCTGTCAGCCTACTTTCTATCCCTTAAAAAAATCAATAAAGGCGTAAGCCGCAAAAAAATATCTTAAAAAAAAAAAAAAATGGTGGTCCGTGGCTCAAACGTGGCGAATGAATAATGGAACTTGATATGAAAAGGGTTGGAAACCACTGTGCTATTTGCTATATACATTTGCCTTATATGACAAACATTTTGAGGTGACGCAATGGAAAAGTGGCTAAAATAAATGTGTCTTAAAGGAACATCCATTGGTTTCCGATTACATTTTGTTTTAAATCAAAGCCTTGAAAACAACCTGTCCAGGGGGTCTTCAGGCTCGGGGGCGATGAGCAGTCCATATATGGCATCCAGGATTTCTCTCATGGTGATTTGGGCGTTGTAGTTACGGTCAAATATATTGTGGCAGATTCGGCCCACGCTGTTGATGTTGCAGTGATGTATCTATGCTTATGTTAAGAAATTGCTACAAGTTACGTTACATCGTTTTCAATATTGTAAGCTTTTGTCAACTTTACTTGTCAAATTACTGTACTTTCAATATAATATCAGTGTGCGTTCATGACTGATGTAATACTGAGGATACACGTGTGACGAAGCGGACCAGAGGAGGTTTCACAGGATAGTCAGGACCAAAATGGCAGTAGAGCTCAAAGACTCCTTTCTCATACGGCGTGTCAGGAGGACCTTCCATGGCCAGCTTCCAGAAGGCTGAAACGTTTTTAAAAGGGAACATTTAAACATGAATTTCCAACTTAGCTTCAGATCACTTCATCAGCATCACCTTTGAAAATCACTATGGGGTGGTAAGAATTATAGAGCAGATACACCCCTTACCTATATTATCACCCTTAAGATTGTATTTGTCTTGTGCATAGCATTTAAAAATCTGTTTAATTTAGTCTAGGTCTTATTCAGGGAAACCTTGATACGTAAGCATGTGTGGGCCGGGAGGGGAACCGGTGACCTTCTGATAAAGCGGGCTCTGGCTTGCCAGATCTGAACTCAATATAATGCATTATTGTATCCTTGTGGTAGCCAATCCGTCCATTCCTCGACTACATAACATATTGTTGGTTGGACTATGATTCATAGCGCTTACTCTAGATAAGCACAGCTGCTAAAACTAATGCCTTAAATTGTACATTGTAGCAACACCATGTGGAGAGAGAATGGACCCTTGTTCAAAATCTCAGAATGGAAAGTGCTACTTTATCATTGTAATAAACCGTTATGGACCAGCAACGAGAAAGGTTGTTAAGCTAGGGAAGCAGTCTTTCGGGTCTGGACTCCTGATTCAGTCCAGAGTTACGAGCAGGCCAGAACCTGACAAGGGGAAGGCAGAACCTGGCTCAGGATGCTCCCAGTAAGGGTAGAGGAATGTTGACATCTACCACACACCTATCATTGATCAATATCATTGCAAGAGGAAGTGAACACATGAACAACTTGCCTGCATAAGGCAGTGCATAAAATGCCCAAAATAATAGTATATTCAATACAGAGAGTGCCTAGATCAATTAATTTAAATGAAATGCAAAATAGTCTTTAAGCACAAGTTAAAACATCATGAAGAACCAAAGCAGTTACTGTACAAACTTAAGTTACATGACAGACTACTCAAACCACTTACTCAAGTCTGACTCTGACGTAGAGCCAGAGTCCAATATAATAACTTGTTGTTATGTTGTCAATTTGAGTTTACTATAGATAGATGGATGACCAAAATCACAAGCAATTGGGCTTATATAGCGCCTATAGTTATTGCTTACATGATGAGCTACGTGTACCATTAAATCCATATAATCTGAAATCTCTTACCCATGCTGTTCACATCTTCATCTGTAACACCATCAATGAAATCTCTCTCATCTTTCACACCGAACTGAATGAATTGATTGTAGTAAGACTCCAGCCTATGCTTTTCCAGTAGGTTGTAGATTATTGTACCCATCTAAAGAAAATGACAAACAATCCCATACGTTGTACATTTGTCAGCCTTTGGATCAAGACCATCATGCATTTTCATCGAGTCTTACTTCGTGTCACGAAAGCAAGTCAGACTCATACAATGCATTGTAAATGCAAGTAGGACTACTGTAGTCCTGAAACATCACCGTTTCAGGACTACAACCGTGTCAACCGTCATATTCATGACTGTAAATAAACGTAAACAAGTTGACTTAATTGGCCTCCTCTATAGCATTATAAGTTTAACGTGGTCAAATAACTGAGAAAGTAACATGAATTATAGTTGCAAACGTTCATAACAAACTCACCTTGCTCTGGGCCTGCTCCGCCAACCTGTAAACCTCTTCATTCATCCGGTGGGTGGAGCTGTTTACCAGCACATGTTCATTTCGGTGGGATTGAATTGAGGGGAAATTAAATGTGCTGAGACTTGAGACCAAGAAAATATGAATAATGTGGTTTGTTTTGTTTGTATGGGGCGAGGATATATTATAGGGCCATAGCAGGGGAACACAGGTTTTCCTCCGAGGTGCAAAGGGTTGCCTGGTGACGATCACATGCAGTCACAGCTGGCCTGAGTTAAACTAATTTGAGCAGTGGATTTCAACCAGTGGTCCGGGGACCACCAGTGGTACTTGAGGGGGTTCCAGATGGTCCCCATGCTAAATGATGGAAAGTATAGGCTTAACTTAATGGTAACCATGGGCCCTTCTAGATCTTTAACTCTTGAGAGTGTAAAATATGAAACGTTCATTTTCTTTCAAGAGTTAAATTATTGTTAAACATCTGCATTACTTAATTTACACGAAGTCTGCACAATTAGAGAATGTAAAATAATTGTTATATTGATCAACGTTTGCCTGTATCTCTGCTATGATACCAACATCAATACACCATGGAATTGTGGACAAAATATTAACCAACAATAACAACATATTCTTTATAGTTTTGGGTCTGAGAGGCTAGAGGCGCCGCGTGACTAGGCAGTATTGCACCGGTCCACCTCGGGTCACCAGACTTTGGGTCCAGTCAAAGCCACACTGGAGGAGCACTTCACAACATGGACCACATCACAACATCTGGGCTTATCATTGTCTGTGTGATCTCTGTTGGAAAGACTAGCTGCATGCTTGCCCAGACCAACTCTCATCTCCCATCACTTTCCAGGAGCAAGCAGATCTGTTGATGTTCCCCTGTCGAAGGGAATCTGACTTACAGTTACAGCCAGTGGTGGGGTTAAAGTACTCAAATGTTTTACTTAAGTAAAAGTATAAATACTGCAATGTAGATGTACTCCGTTACAAGTAGAAGTCCCGTATAAAAAATGTACTCAAGTAAAAGTACAAATTAAGGTATCAGCATCAAAATGTACTTAAACTACCAAAAGTAAAAGTACTCATTATGCAGAATGACACTGTTTTACAAGTTTTCAAATGTGAAGAAATCTCTTGAAAAAATAGCAGATCTACAAGCTCACAATCGCATTGTAGATCGGCCATATTAACCTCCCTGTAGGGACATAGTGACCCTGTGACCTATTCAGATAAGGAGAATGTGTGAGGTATGCGTTGTATTGTCAGCTCTGTTAATAACTGCCCTGTAACATTGCTGATGGCGGGGACGAGCTGGCACATGGCCCAGCGATTAGGACATAAAAGTGAATAATACAGTAGGAATGGTTTGATATTGTGCAAGAGTGATTTGTGTGTGTGTGTGTGTGTATGAGTGAGCAGGTGTGTGGTTTACATCCAACTTTATAGTTCATAGGGACCAATCCTCGCCCTCTGCAGTATGACATCATCATAAATGGCTGTGGGGTTCAGGCCGTAGTACAGGCCAATGTCATCATGAGCATGACGACAAGTTTGAATCTTGCACTCTGGAAATTGGCTGTTATTTTGGCAAGTCAAATGAATCAGATTTTTTTTTACCTCGGTTCTGGATTATGGAGACATTATTTACAGGATTGCTGCACCATCAACTTTAAAGCACCTTGATACGGTTTATCATTCTGCCCTAAAATGGGTCACTGGTGAGTCGTGACAGCTATGGTACCCAGGCCATCACTGTAGTACACTCTATAGGAACGCAGGCTTGTCCTCTCTGTCCGAGAGGCGGGACAAGCACTGGTATATGTTCATTTTCAAAGCCATCTCAGGAATGGACGGTCCCCTCTTACATTCGCTCTATATGTTGGATCAGAATCCAAGTCCGTATCAGACCCGCTCGAGTGACTTCCTGATCCTCGAGGTTCCTTTTGCTAACTCAGAGCTATAGGTAAAGCAGCTTTTTCTGTCAGTGCTCCATTTGATTGGAACGAACTCCCTGGGTCAATTCAGGGAAATTATTTCTAGCACTTTTACTCAACAATGTAACTGTTTTAATTGATTCTCATCTATCCATTATAGTTATTTTAGGACACTTTATGTTTTACAATTCATATATTTGATATTGCTGTATTTAGTGTATGTTGTTGATTTTGTGTTTTGTATTTCGGCTACATTGAAAATGAGGGCCTGCCCCTCAATTGTACGAGTAAATAAAGGTTATGATGATGATGATGATGGGAACAGAAAGCAGGCCTGTAGCTGAGGGGTGTATGACCTTACAGAGAGATATTTAGAGAGATATTTATTGTCAGTGGATTTTCATGTGAAGAACCCCCAGATTGATGTGTATTTTGGCTGCATTTGAAATAAGGAGGTTTGTGTTAAAGACTCTACAAGCTCACAATGTATATAAAGCGAGTTTGTAGATCTTATAGTTTCAAATAAGGTTAGTCATTAAACAGATTTTGATGCTACGTTAATTTAGCTGTGGAACTCCTGGAACCCAATGGTAAAGATTTCAACCGGGTTCAAATCTAGTAGAGGAAAAATTACAGTTTTAAGACTAAGATTTAGCAATGCTCAAATTGCCTGGCTTTGTTCTTCATACAAATGTCAGGCTATGACATCATTGAGACGTCTGTGTGCACATTTAACAATAACATGTTGCAAATTTGCAATGCATCTGTGACTCTTAGGCCCCTTTTCCACCGGTTGGTTCCCAATGGGAACCGGTTCAGTTCTTTTTGGTTCTTAGTCCATGAGCCAGAGCTCCAAAATTGGAACATTAATTATGAATTGAGTGGGCAAAACCATACCTATATTAGATTGTTATCACCATGAAACTTCCCCAATTGATTACTTACACAAAGACAATGATTTATTGTATTGCAAATTTTACATTTTTAAATATGCAGATGAGGCATTATGTAGGAAAATATGCAAAATAGAAAATATGAAAAAGCTACTACTGTGGAAGGGTTATCATGTATTCATTTACTCGTATTGATCCTATAAACAATTTAATATAAGTCTAGTTTTTCCCACCAATTTTGGAGTTCTGGCTCATGGACTAAGAACCAAAAAGAACTGAACCGGTTCCCATTGGAAACCAACCGGTGGAAAGGGTGTCTTTGAGCCCCAACCACACCAGAGGGTCGCCATGCAACTCCTGGGAACATACAACTCCTTGCAACCATTATTCCCAATGGCAGTTCCAATGAGTTGCATTGGTGTAGTTTGTTTTGTTGCAAGGAGTTGCAGCTGGGCCTTACAGTCAGGGCCAATTCATATTTCCATAAGTGAAAGAAGTTGCCCTGGTCCTGGAGGTGATGACAAAACATATGAAGCCAACAAGAGTCCCCTACTGGTTGTATATAATACTACTATAGCCAGCTCAGGGCTATACATAGCATCTTCTTCGATACAGGGATATTCACGGACCGAGGCCGATAGATATAATAGCATGTACAATTGTACATAGTAACAAGAACGGCCAAAAGGGTTTCCCATCCTGGGTTGAACCAAGAACAAGAAGACCATATGGGAACATTATTACAGGTAAACATTAGTAGATGAACATACCCCACCTGTCAAGATATTTAGACTTTGTACTTGAATTACCCTAGGAATAAATACATTGCTTTTTGAGTGGTGCAACCACTCCAAGGAACAGCAATGTCCCTATGTTTAGTACCAACAGGGGGCACTGTTGCACCACTCACTTCATAGGTCTGGCAACACAAATTCACTTAATATAAAATAAATAAAAAGGTACACTACTAAAAAGGTACTGTAGTCGTTTCTTTTTTAATCAAAAGATTTGGTCTTCTTCAGAAAGAACGATGCATGCCAATGAACTCAACACTACTGAAAACATTCAGATCAAAGAACCACAGCAGCTTTCAAATATAATTTCACACAAACAAAATAATAATGGTAATCAGCATTGAACAGGTCTGAAAATGATTGGACATTTAACCAAATCCACAATTGAAAGAAACAAATTAAAATACAAAGCAAACCCAATACAATAATTGTATAACAGCGCAAACGCATTTTACATACATGCATCATAAAAGGGTAAACATGTACTGTAGTTAGAATGAGAGACAGGCATGCTTGCCCTGTGTGCGTAACGCCGTCAGCACTTGCTCTTCAAAAAATGGCTCGTTAATTACATGCAGCTTTACCCCATTATGACACATCGATAGCACAATAAAAAAAAACATTTGTGGTTTGTTCCCCCATTCCTGTACTTTGTGGTAGCCGCCCTAACCTCTGCCAGTGCTGGGCATTATCATGGGCAAATCCCATGTGTCATATGCACATGAGCCATGACAAAAACAGTTACATTGGGTTTTCTTTTTTTACTGAAAAGGTATACAGGTTAATTACAACGATCCAAAACAGTGCTAAAGCCACGAGGTGTATCCAGCAGACAAATGAATGGTTGGTTGAGACACTGGACAGTGTGGCGTGTTTAAAATCAAGGACTTGATGACAGAGGAACCAGGACACAACACTCAACAGTCCAACGACGACTCCAGCCTCCCAAAACGTCACATGGTAATGAGGCCAAATGCCATTGCCGTTGGGTGGAATGGAAACCTTGTATGTCCATACTTTTCAGGAAATGTTCTCTTATTTAGTCAAAAAATCAAATAAACACACTTAAAACACCTTTAAACACTTAAAACACTACTTTTGTGCGACACTGTTGCACAAATATAAATACGTAGGACATACATTTACAATAAAAATGTTACTCTATGGATGTTGTATACATGCTGTAGTATGGACATGCAAGGTTTCTTTGGGCTAGACGGTGGTGGTCATCAAGTGCTTCAAGAAGCACACCAGATTGACCAGAAGACATTGTGGTTGGCTTCAGCCATGTTTCCCTCGTTTACAGTAGGTTTAACAATATGCAACACATGCATAAAGCATTCATCCCCCATCTGCTGACCCACTGATAAAACAAAACCAACACACCTCATAGCTTTAGAATGCCTGTTTTGTTGGGTTATTGTATGTTACATATTATCCTTCTACTTGCACAAAGCTTCATCAGGCAGCGATAGTTTGGCATCCTCGTGGATTTGTTTGAAATTCTTCCCTTTTTAAATGATTTGAATGAGTCATAACACTTATAATTACTCTTTAACACCTCAACAATAAGACACAGAACACAGACAATAAGAGACATCAATGAACTGCACAGCGCCGAAGAATGAACGACCTGCAGGTACAAACATACCTAAGTGAGATTATGCCACATATCTTTACTACTCGTGGATATAATGTTATTCCCCATTATTAAAATGGAATAATTTTAAACTGCTGAATGTCATATCGTGTGACAATGCATATTTCAAATCAAGAAACTCAACATGTTAACATTTACAAAAGAGCCTAATGATGGCTCACCTGGATTATCTGTAACGTCAGGTACATGACCCAGGTATGTCATGACTCATGACCCGGGTTAGGGGCCAAACAACTTACGCTTAACCCCAAAAACATCTCTGCCCAAGTAAATGTACCATGAAACCACAGACAATGAACAAATATTTGCCTCCAATCCTGTTCTAAACAAGTGGTTCCTTGACCTTGATTTGATTTGAACGGTATTCCTTCACCATTCGCTTCATGTCTCGGTCTGGTCTGAGGTCAGTGAGTCCGAGGGGGTGCTTCACACCGAAATGAGGATCATGCTCTGACCTGAAACAGTGTTCAGTCATTGTGAGAATACATGAACATTCAGCCAATGAGAAGCAGGTCAAAACAACCTGTGGTGATATTCAGGGTTGGATTTGCTGAGGGTGGGAGAGGTTGATGCCCCCCCCCCACCCCCCATTGCTGGTTACAGTAGAACTGAATGAAATGCATGCATTTCCTTTTGGGAAATCTAGACTGCCCGATAGATTTGATATTTAGGTTTGATAATATCACATTTTTGTTTGGATTCTAAAATAGCAGATCTACAAGCTCAATGCATCATAACATGTTGTGATGTTATACATAGATTGGGTATTTTTGTTATTTGTTAAACAAAGTTTATACTGTAGGGTAAGCAAGTAGTACGCCTCCTCAGTATTTCTTCTACAAACTTAACCCTGGTCATATTGTATGCACAGTATGGAAGCCAGCCAATAAAATGGAGAAATGTGATGAACTGTTGTGTACTCACGTTTTGAGATGATTCTCGATGGCCTTGCGCTCGTAGACCGTTCCATGGGTTGTTTTAACGGGGTCAACAAACATCCTCCTGGTCAGTGGACACATCAGATGTTGGGGTGGAGCACCAGGAGCTTGACCTACCAGTTTCTATAAACGAGAACAGAAAGAAATCAAAATATGCAACTAATTGTTCATTTTAAATAGGCTCAGTTGCTCAGTGACCTACAACGCAATGAAAGTTATTAATGGAAATAACGCCTCACCTTCTCCACGTCTTCGATTGAGGTCGCTGCATTTTTCTCAGTGTTGTCCTTGGCTGCTTGATCGTACCGATCACGGCTGGTCAAGAAGTCCTCTGCCAAAATGCTTCCAAAGAGATACATAATCATATTATATGCCATATTAAAATTAACATAATGCAATATAAAAGAAATTTGAAGCATTGAGTTTCCTTAAAACGAGGTCACATTAAATTGCCTTTTTATGTAAAGCACCGTCAAATGAAATGTGCTATACCAGTGTTCCGGGGACCACCCGTGGTCCTTGAGAGGGCTCCAGGTGGTCCCTAGCTAAAAATGGAGTTGGTAAACAAATGGACCCTTATAGATCTTTATTTGAGAGCATAAAATGAAACCAAATGGACCCTTATGGGTCCACCACATCAATACAGCATGGAATTGTGGACAAAATCTTATCCAACAACGACAAAAGCCTCTCACGTTTTGAGTGAGAGGCTAAATAAAATGTCATCAAATCGTGGTCTGTGGCTCGAAACGCCGAATCAAAGTCTTGAAAACAACCTGTCCAGGGGGTCTTCAGGCTCGGGGGCGATGAGCAGTCCATATATGGCGTCCAGGAGTTCTCTCATGGTGATTTGGGCGTTGTAGTTACGGTCAAATATATTGTGGCAGATTCGACCCACGCTGTTGATGTTGCAGTGATGTATCTATGCTTATGTTAAGAAAGCCTTTGTCATAATGCTATCAACTTTAACAAGAATATTACTGTACTTTCAATATAATATCAGTGTGCGTTCATGACTGATGTAATACTGAGGATACACGTGTGACGAAGCGGACCAGAGGAGGTTTCACAGGATAGTCAGGACCAAACTGGCAGTAGAGCTCAAAGACTCCTTTCTCATACGGCGTGTCAGGAGGACCTTCCATGGCCAGCTTCCAGAAGGCTGAAACGGTTTTAAAAGGAACATTCACACATTTGATCCGTAAGACGAGTATACCTGTCCTATACCTACAGTACCTGCCGCTGGGTACAGATGACGAGCAGGCTCGTGTTAATTTTCATGATTCTGAATCCATTCCAAGCATTAGTTTTGCACAAAATACAATCCTTGGGCTAAACACTGACTCCCATCTATGTTGTTCCAGGGACCCCCAGAAGCAAAGATTTGAGTTAAAAACGTTGGCTCTGAAAGAATATATATTCAAAGATTTGCACTACATTTTCACGAATTTTCAAAAATAGCAGACCTACAAGCTCGTAAGTGCGGCACTTGGTGCCGCGCTATGACCTTGTAGATCTGCTATTTTTCAATAGCTAAAGTATAACATAATGCTTAAAACACCAAAAGGGGTTCCCGTCCAGAATGGATTAAAGCATAAGGAAAGTTTGACAATTTTGCCTGCCATAGGATATTAATGAAAACAAATAATGCCCAATACCCACTGCCGGTCAGCAAGTGGATTCATGAATGCATGTATATAGACAATATTTTAGGCTAATAAAAAAGACTATATACCAAATTTCCCACTTTAAACAAAAGAAGCCTGTCGGCTGCCGGACTAATAATGGAATAGCCTGAAAACACCCGGCACCCAAGCACCACCACTTTTGTCCACCAGATGGCACTCAGGCGCATCCGTATGTGGCCCTAGGGCCGCCAGTTGCCCATGTAGATCAATTCATTTCAATGAAATCAAATTAACCACAATTTTAAAGATCATGAAGAACCAAAGCAGTTACTGTACTATAACAAAATACATACATAAATGGATGCACCTGGGACGTATCCTCAGTGATGTATCCCAAGGTCATCAGGGTTTCAGGTCTCCCAACATCATACCCCTCACTCAGGTGACCCAGCCGGGGTGATCAAGTCCCGACTTACGTCCCAGTAGCTACCCTCGATAAGTCCCATTAGGGAAAAACCAGGGCCACACAATCCGTTCCTCCTGAACTACTCTGCCGGGACTGGGAGGTACCATTCTGTCATGTACAAAGTTACATGACAGACTACTCGAACCACTTACTGAAGTCTGACTCTGACGGAAAGATGGAGAAAAATGGATGGGGATCGCAATGCAGACTCTTCAACTCCTCCAGGATGCGTGTGTCCTTCTCCATGAAACGCCCACTCTTACACTCCTGAATCCTCTCTTTCAGAGCACTACAAGAAAATAATAATACACACACAATGTAATGGTTGGGAGGGAGAGGGCTGTGTTTGAATTTGAATTGGAGTCAAATTATTTAAAATTGTAATCGATATGTAGATCGAGTTCTTTGATGAGATTGCTTCCATTACTTACTTCTCTGTTGTTGTCGCTTTGTTCTTCAACTCATTTGGCAGTGAAGCTTCTGGAAATTCATCATACCCATGAATGCGAAAGAGTCTCGTGAAAACCCTCTGTAAATGATAATCAATAGCATCATTATTATAATGTGATCAATCACCTGAGCTGACAAATCATCCCCACAATTGTATACCCCTTTTTTTAATGCACAGAATTTAGTGAATTTTCCGTACTGAGAGCTACTGAGCCAAAATGTAAAGGTAACAAGAAGACTCGCCCCGTTTCTGTTTTCCTCCCAGAATTTTCCCCAATGTGAGGGGTGGGAGAGGCTGGACAGCAGACGGCTGGACTTTGAATTTCTCTAACTATAAACTTTCATGACAGCAGACAGCCTAAGTACAAATATAATTTATGAAAATCTACTACATTGAAGTCTGTATATGTCTGATATGTGGGGATTATCTGACGAGGTACCATTTTAGTGTGCAAAACCTTACATATACTAAATAATACTAAATTTATCTTTTTATATTTTTCCAAAAAGAATACAAACAGCCAATAGCATATTACAAAGTTATCCCCCTCACTGGTGACAATTCCGGGAGGAAAAACGGGCAAGCACCGGGTCGAGTCTTCCGGTATTCAATGTAAATGGTCCATTCCAATTTAAGTAAGTCCTTATGCCATTTGGTTTAAGCATGCCTCGAGATTTATCGGCCCCCTTCCCTCCCCAGCCCCAACCCTGTGTAGTAGCATAGCCATAGTGTAACAAACTTGATTGAGGTATTTTGTGACTTTGGGTTTCCTCATCTCCAGAGAAAGAACCGTCTCAATCTCAAACAGCTTCAGGCCGTCGATGCTAGTCTCTGGTTTGAAACAGCAACCACCTGAAACCACATGCATTAAGATCATCAGATGTGAGATAGGCTCCAAAAGAGACAATTTGACAGTAATGCTTTACCTACAGTACTGACCAGATAATCCAAGCAGAAATACTCAAAAGTACCTGTAGCAATGCTAATTCCATGCAGCATGTTATTCTCCACGTCTCCGAGAAGGATTGCATCCACAATGATGTTGGCGTTTATCAGCTTGGCAGCAACCGGAAATGGTTTTCCGCTTGATCTACGGGGCAGACGATCACGTCGTGATTCCCACAACCACGGCCCAGGGCCGGGGTTGTGGAATTATTATTACAATAGATTTTACTCAGTATTTTCAGTACGGAGTACAGTAAATTTACCCTTCATCATTTCCATCTGTAAGACATATGATGCGAAGTCTGCAATCTGGGAACTTCATCTTGACCTTTTGCAACTCATTCACCCCATGGTGAAGGGCATCGTAGAGCTTGGTGACTCCCCATGCCTCCAGATTGTGAATGTGATCCTGTAAATATGCCATAATATATTTTTTTCAACATCTTTTTAATGTTCTAGATATTTTTTTCTCCCGTGTACTGTACAGTTCCTCTGCTAACTCCCACTGCTGGGCTTGGGAGGTACAGACAACCACACGTCTCCTCAATAAATCAATCACCAGCCAGGAGCTTCACAAGAAGGGCATAAACAAGGGGTTCACACTACCTTCATGGGAATGATCAATAATTCAATCATTAATTGATTGAAGTTTTGATTAACTGGTTGATAAGTGGTGTTTTTGTAAAGAATTTTGAGAATCTTAATTTCCCTCAATGTCTAACATGTCTACATTTTGCTGATATACAGAAATAATACAAAAGGTTCCTTAATCAAATATTAATTTGACCATTTGAGATACAAGGCCAGGCAATGGCATCTTTGTATGTGCGTTCCTCGGCCACGCACGTGCGAAGACAGCATTACATTCACAGAAAACCACGGCAGAATTTGAGTAGTAAGTAAAGTAAGTAAGTAAGTAGCCTTGCCGAGCCATGAGGCCCATAGGGCATCTCCTGTCTCTGTAGCATGAGGCAGCTTGATGTACAAGTACACCCCCTGGACATGACGCTAGTATGTCGCAGGGACTTACCCCCAATCCAACCCTTGATGCTGAGTGTCAAGCAGGGAGGCACTGGGTCCCATTTTAACCACAAGGCCACTGAAATGGTTAAGAATCTGAGTATTTACGATTAATTATTAACTGTTAACAAAATAAATACATAAATTGATTCATTTCTTAACTATCTCTACCGCTAGCTGTTAGCATAAACCCCAGCTCCAGGGGCCAGCATACACATTCACTTTAAGAAGTCGGGAGTTTCCGCAGGCATCAACCTAGACGGAGTCTAGATGTTGGGGTACGTATATATACAGACTTGGGATAGGACGTCACGTAGCGTCGACGTACGGTAGGAAAAAAGAGTTAATGGCGATTAACGATTAACATCCCTAGTTCCTAGCTGACCAAACACTAGGAGTCATTGAGTTCTCAAGCTCACAATCCCCTGCCACAAATTAAACTTAACGTTTACAGTGAAAAGTATTTTTGTTTGAAAATACTGCTCAGCAATCGATTGCATATCGTACCTTTATGTACAGGGCAATACAGTTCTTCCAGGAGTGCCAGAATAAGGCTGATATTGCTTGTGTATCGTTTATGACGAAAAAAGGTAATATAAAAGACAATAATGGGATTGGGAAATTACCTTGAACTTTTCCAGATTTTCTGTGAACGTGTGGACGGTTTCCACTTCTGAGTCGAACTTCACAAGGCCTATCACATGATGGAAATCATAAGCCATGGTCCGTGTGGCAAAGTTATCAAAGAGCACTTTTACTGCATCGATCTTCCTGATATCCACACTTCCATAACATTTCTCCTGCATAGAGCCGCTTGCATCCACTAGTACCTAGTGAAATGAGATGAATAGAACATGGACAAAAACCATTATGAGGATAAACGTGAAGCTTCCATCCACCTAATGAAAGTGAGATATTAAAAAGAACACAGGTTCTACTTATGAGAGGATAAATGTGACATCATCAACAAATAATTTTCAAGGACATTTGTTATATCACACCGACCCAATAAAAAAATAAAAAAATATATTTACCAGAATCGCCTCTTTTGGTGTCCTGCTTGTGACAAATGTATGGTCCCCTCTGCTGTCTCCAGTTCTATGCGTAAAAGTTGACAAAGTATATCAAACATCGTGTGTGTGTGTGTGTGTGTGGGGGAACTAAAGATGGTCATATTATATAGCTTCTCCAGGTTGCAGGGGTTTTCCTGGCAAGACTAAAACGAGATGCACAAACTACAGTAGCAAACACAGATTCATCTCTACATAACTAGGGCTGACCTTCCATCGTGTTTGTACGAAGCAAAGCTTCTAGCTCTAAAAACTAGCTGAATTCGAAGCTTCGACAACAGGGGCCAGGGTGTAAGATATTTTGTATCTTTACTTTTATTGTTGTCGTTATTGTGGTGTTTTATTGTACGGTGTTTGAAACAAATAAAAAATAAAATGAAAGAAAGAAAGTGTGTTGGGAGAGGGGGGGGATTAAATATTGAGTGTCATCAGTGATCAGTGATTCATGAATCGTGGAGCTCAAGCACATGGCTTTCACGGGTACAGATCTATAAGCTCTCAACATGCAACATGCTGCAATGCATTGTGGGCTTGTAGATCAGCTATTGTGATAAAAATAGAATATTCAAATGTTGGTCAGCCAGCCCTAAACTCTAGTAGTATGGATCATGTAAATTAAGACCTGTACTGTAGTATTAGATGCATTTAGTTAAATCTTATACAATACATTGCCATTTACAGCAGCAGTTATCTATAAAGAATCAAACTAGTTATTCTCTAGTAATCTTAAATTGAACGGTAGCAAAAGTATTGAATACTCACTCTGCTGCCAGTTTGTTGACATCCACAGTACTGAACTTGCCAGTTACACAACTCAACACCGTGATCATCTGAGGGCAACATTTGTCTTTACCCACATAAACACCAAGTTCATCTACCATGGAAGAAAGGAAAACATTCAGAATCATTCATCAGTGATCACTAGTGCTCACTTGCTCACTTTTGGCAAACTAAAATCAAGGTTTAGCTAATTGGAAATTTGGAATACAACTTTGTATTTGGATGGGTCCTCCAAACAGTCGATTTTGGAATATTGTTTGCCACAGAAGACGGAACAATTCATCTGCCCGCTAGGTGGTAGCATAAGCACTGTGCCAGGCATACTCCAATTGTAACCCTCATTTCCGGGGTTACGGTGAGGAGTGATCTTTAGCATTAGCGCATACCCTTTAGCTCTTGTCATAAACGGTTACATGTCCGGAGCGATGCGAAAATGGTTTGATATTATATTTAGCCTTAAATCTCATTACATTTTAATCATTTCAACTGCTACAAAGGGCTGGTGTCCATGCGTTATAGACGGTTAATGATGATGTTGCACTGTGTTATGCCATACAGTATAATAACCTCTTTATGTGAAAATAGGTTAGTTACCTTCACTAAGTAGAACAAGTAGATGCCCGTCCACTCCTATATTCTTAAAATGTAGTGGTGGAGTCACCATCAGGTGAGGGAATTCTTTCAGTCCTTCGGCCATACTGTCAAAGGTCTTCTTAATATCAACCTGAAAACTTGAATTCAATATCAATAGTTATGTTTTTATGTGATGTAAAAAGAAAAGAAAAGATACATACCATTTGTTCCTAATATACATACATTTTGTATACAGTATATAACACATAATATACACACACAGTACATACTTTTGACCCTGAACACAGCCGTGACTAATCCAAAGATTATGTCTTTTGATGAATGGAGGCAGACTGAGCAAGATTTTCTCAATGTCTGTTGCTCTCTTTAGTGACGTTGCTTGCAGGTTCCTCTCAGTGCAGTTAGGAAATCTCTGTCCATCTGAACACAAAATAGAAATGCAGGTGGTGAAAAACAACCATGCTGTTTTCGTGCTCAGACGCACCCACCCACCCACACACACATACTGTAGCTCCGTAAGGGAGTGGTTGCACCACTCAAAAATGTGGGTGGGGTCTATTTCTTAGCAAAAAAACCCTATGAACGTAACATTCAATCTCATTAAATGGCCATGTTATACAGTTGAATTTACCTTTGATTTTCTGGAGGACATATGATCTTTCAAAGACACATGGTAATCCAGGCACTCTGACTGGGTCACTGAAACGTACGTCTTCATCTGACCTAAGATGAATTGGCGCATAGTTCTCAAAATCGGCTGTTTCTTTCTGCCATAACAAGAGTGAAAAAAAGAAAATATCAGAAGGGTGAGGGCTACCGTAATTAGGATTTTAGCTTTATTGGGGTATAGACATGTTGGATAAAGCAGTAAGACCCTGAGAGGGAGAAGTGACCTTGCCCTAAAAGGGCTGGCATTAGCATGAGGGGTCAGATCAACATATGGAATGAATTCTGTACTGGCCATAATATATGGAGTGTCTTGAGTGTACAGGGTTTGATGAGGTCAGATCAACATTATGGAATGTCAGAACAGGTCAGCTCCATATATGGAGATCTAAGGGTGGCAGCAGAGGCAGTGTCTTGAGTGTAATGGGTTGGATTGGGGGTCGAATCAACTAATGATTCCCGAGCGCGGCGCACGCTGTGGCTCACCGCTCCAAGACATGGGTCAAATGCGGAGAACAAATTTCACTGCAGTAACGTGTGTGACTAATCATACGACTTTGATGAGGTCAGATCAACATAATGGAATGTCAGAACAGGTCAGCTCCATACAAGGAGATCTATGGCTGGCAGCAGGGGCAGTGTTTTGAGTGTACAGGGTTTGAAATACTGAGAAATATGAACATACCTCTGCTTCAGCGAAAATATAGGCCCAGCAGTATGTGGAATTCTCAAAGACATCAAGGTCCTCAATGGTCTTTTCACCTCTTTTTCCCCCCAGTCTCGGCAAAAGTTCTCTAAAGAGTGTGTACAGGCCTTCAACGATGGCAATCTAAAAGGAGTAAATACATTGAAAGGAGTGAACCACTGGAAATTAATTATTCCATTCAAGAAATATTAAGAGCCCTACATCCAAAAGTACAGTGAATCAATCAGTAATTTAACGTTGCAAGATTATAACCACGTCATACGATTTACCTTCTGAGTCCTCGTCACAGTCCAGGTGTCGTTCCTGTAGCGTAACTGGTACAAGGCTTGGGCCAGAGGGTTGCATCCAGTCAGTCTTCGTATGTATGCAATCACGTTCAGAAATCCATCTCCTGATTCCGCTCTTTTCTGAAGTTTGATGAAAACAATGGGTTTTATATATCACCTAGATCCACATAATATAAATCCATACTCCAGCTTTACTTTTATTTCACATTTTAGGAAGGACCTGATAGTAATGACAGGAATAAGACACAATATAATAAGACACTAAACGCAGAGAATGGTACTCTTACAATTGCATAAAGTGCGGAGAAGAACACACTCAGTCCTTTGGGTGTTTGCTGGACTGATGGCACAACATCATTGATGAAGACTTCATTAGTCGATGGAGCCGGTCCACAAAATGTGGACAAAGTAAAGTACAGCGTCGACTCCTCAGAGATAGCACAACTTTGCAGTGTCTCTCCACTGGAATGTTCACCACTGGAAAAAAATAGAAATAAAATATAAAATATTATATATACATACAGTATATATGTGACTAAATTTGACTGAGGGACTGCCATTGGATTTTTTTGAATTCTCGTTTGTTCGTGTCATATGAAAGCAGAGGATCATAGCTTCAAATTGACATATTAGTTGTTCAGTTTGGCAAAACAGTTTTGGAGATATGGCTTATAGAGTAATGTCTTGCAGAAAACAGCGAGTTGAGAAAACAGGCTTGAAAGGTTCACTTCTGTGGTCTCTAACATTACACCTAGCTACCGGTACATGTTTGGGCATTTATTTCATATTTACATGTCGATTTCAGCTCTGACACTTATTTCAGACATGCTCTAGTATGTGACGAGCATGAGCCAGAGTCAGACACTGGTCTGCAGCAACGTTTGTGTGAGTTTAATGGGAAAGCGTTGCTATGGAGAAATCACATCCAATATAAACACCTGAATGTGAATCGGCCATTTGACCTCATACTGTGATCTGGTCGATTTGTCTACTCACTGACTATAGTATGATACAAGACACTGAAGTCCTTAAACCAGAAACCTAACCTCCCACGGGGCAGCACACCTAAACCTAACCTTAACCCATGTCTAACCAAAGACTAGTCTAAACTAAGTATGCACCCCCTCAGGACAGAGATTAATAAAAGGACGGATATTTATTGATATCAAAACCGATCGCATCGCTAAATGTGCTCCGTTGCTGCAAATCGCTGGGCACTCTGATTTAATGGTCCTAAATACCCCCGGGCGTTCAGGGTGTTAAGTGTGTGACATTGCTTTACGTTTACGGCAATGATTTTTAAATTACCTGTAATGGAGAACATTTGCTGGGATTGCACTTTCATTTGCAAGCTTCAGTCTCAAGGTGTTGATTGTGTCAGTTGCCAAGTCCACTTTGACTTCAAAGTTTCCCTATGGAGAAATGTGGTGGGTTAAAACAAACATTCATTGGATTTGAGATTCAATTTCAAGCCTTTAATAATTCATCACTGTAAGTGATAATTGTTTGGCGCTGTAAGGAATTGCAAAATAATACCAGAAAGAAGACAGTGCTCTATTTGAACCACAGTTAAAAGTGCTGCCCATGAATCATGATAGAATGGCACAAATTGTTTTCTACTCAGTCTGTGTCTCATAGGAGGCACAGGCAGTTCAGAAACCTGTCCACCAGTGACATCATCGTTAGGCATATTTCTTTTTACAAAAATGTTTAGATTTGTATTATCGTGAGAACGATGGCTTCCATGTTCACATTGCAACTTTTCAGTACTAGAAAGCCTGCAGTTTCTATTAGAATCCCCATCAATGATGGCACTGGTGGACAGGTTTCTGAACTGTCACAGCCCTCCTATGAGACACAAGACTGAGTAGGAAAAAAATTGTGCTATTTTTTCATGATTATTATTGAGGATGCTATTATAATTATGAAATGAATATAGGTTGAAAAGTGCTGAAGTGATCCTTTTAAGAATTTACCAATCAGCAGGTTCACAAAAACCCTTCAAAGTTTTCTCATTTAACATTGAAATACATTCTTCCATTTCCACTTTTCCTCACCCATCCCCTGTAGTACCTTCGTGTACCCCATTTGAGAAACAATGATGTTTAAGACCAGAGTGGATTGAGAAAGTATCAGTTCAGTTAAACAGAGTGGAATTTGCATTAGTCACGTAATCATCTTGATCATTCATTCAGCTCACCCTCAGCATGATGTGACATCGAACAGTATCTTCTCCCAAGACATCTGGAGCATGTTGCCGTTGCATTGCAGGGACTTGCTTCAGGTTCTCCACTGGTGTAAATATGGCATACAATTCTGCTCCATTTTCGATGTGTCTGTCTCTTAAAGACCCTGTAGATTATACAGTAAATAGAAATGAGCACAAAAAAGATCAAAGATCAAACAAACAGGCAGGGTATCCGTGAAGCCCGATTCAAACTACCATGGCTCAACACAAAAATAGCAGACCGGTCAATAGACTAAACAGACCAGACGACTGGTATTATCATGTTAGTCTTTTTGATTGACTAGATAGTTACAGACACAGTAATCTGAGTTCCCAGAAGTTTTATTTTTCGCCACTAGGCGGGCGAGAAAGACTTCTGGGAAAAAAGGACCGTATCCCTGTGAGGGAAGTACGTTGCGCTCAGAATCTGAGCGGACACTCCCCTTTCCGGTCTGAAGCTCTGTGCATACCATGAAAATAGTCCGAAGGGAATCCAATTCCAAATTGAATTGTAGTAGGCCACCACCGCTCAAGGAGCAATTGTTGGCCCAGGCCGTAGCGTAGCGGTCTGGGCGCCGGACTGGTGATCCAGTCGCGGTGTGCCGCGGGTTCGACTCCCGGACCCGACAGGGCCTTTGCCGCATGTCATCCCCCCATCTCTCTCCCGTTTCCTGTCAGCCTACTTTCTATCCCTTAAGAAATCAATAAAGGCGTAAGCCGCAAAAAAATATCTTAAAAAAAAAAAAAAAAGGAGCAATTGTTTCCCTTCCGTCTTATTTAGATGTAGCGCCCACTCCATGTGGAACCCGCCCCTGTCTTTTGATTCGCATTTCATTTGAAACGCAACGCACTGGGCCACGCCCCTGCTGCACAGGATCTGAGGCCAATTTTCCTAGACTACAGACACAGTTACTCTACCAGGACAGTAGATCATAAAACGTAGAATGTGAGATTCTTACATGTGTTGAAGAAAGGGTCATCAGTCAATGGCATTCCATCAACTGTGTATAGGCAGACACGTTTCGAATTCCCAACGTTTTCCAGGTAGCAGATCCTTAACATCAGATCTTCAACTGTGTTTTGTGCAGGGTCCATATCTACAAGCAGAAGTGAACCTCAATGTAACCATGGTGACTTGAGGACAGTTCCACAACAAATTAAAAATATATACTTACTGTAACAAAGTGCTCAAAGACAGTATATTTTATCAGGAGGAGGTGAAAAATATGAACATGAAAATCCATCATCATCAAAAAATAAAAAAAACAAAACACGGGAACCTGACGTATTAGTCACCAGAAAAAATTACGGGGGGGAACTAACGTGAATGAATTATTACACGGCTTGGTTGAATACTTGATTCTGATTCTGGCGTGTTATTTCTTGATAACAGGCTGCTGTCTAATCAAAGCCTTGGAGCACCTGTGCTCAGTGCGCTGCTTACCCTACATGACATGACAGCCATGTAAACAAACACACAATGTCATTTAACTAAACAACATGCTCTCAAGAATGTTTTTGAAAACATTTGAAGCTAGAAATAGAATAGTATTTTTTTATTCCATTTGATCAACACTCACTTCCTTGTTTCCGAGGCGACTTGTTGCGCTCTGCGGGGCCAATTGGAATTAAGGAAAAAAAAACTTTTGGGTCAATTTATTAATTTGTGTATATTAAGTAGCCGTGTAATAAGCAGGATAATGTACAGTATGGCTGGGTGGTCATTGTTGATAGAGAAATCACCCGGTCTGTGATTTATCTATCAACAATGACCACTCAGGCACACTCAAGCCCAACACACACCGGGTGCGCAGCGACACGGCAACGCCTGGAAAATAGAACAGTGGCGTATCGGAGCGTCAGGCGAGGCGTGAACGCACGTCAGACGCCACCGGTGTGCCATAGGTTCATTGAAAATAACGGAGGCGGCTGTTTTGACGCGCGGCGTTCGCAGACGGTGTGTGCAAGGATTCACATATACTAGGTCAGACTCAAGCTACTGAATAAAAGATAGGCTTCTTCTAATGTGTGATTTACTCACCCCCGATACATTTGGGTTCAGGACAATGGGGGTATCTGTACTGGATGCAAAATGGCTCCATTGATTTTTCCATTTTCAACAATTTTTTCGGCGGGGCTCTGAATGTTTCAATTTCGTCTTTCATTTTTGAAAAACGGTTTTTCTCCACTTGGGTAAAGCCTGGAAATGGGATAAAAATGTTAAAAGTGAATAAGATTTGTTTCACTGTGATGGGGCCGGTAGTGCGAGTAGGCATGCATGTAACCTAGAGTTAAGCAATTTAACTCTTACTTGGATCCTATTTATAATATCTGGAAACTAGAGTTGCAATACCAACCCTTGACAGCCCATACATCCAAACAAAAAAGTCCTATCTGATTGTATAGACAACATTGCAGCTGTACGGAAAGCTTGAATTATCTGCAACGTTTTTGTTTCATAAAAAGACGTGTTATGAGCTACTTTGTCAAGAACTTCTGTAAATGTGATTATTGGAACTGCGTTTCACCCGTTTCGAAATAGAACATAATGCTGGAGGCAGCAGGATGTTGTGTTGTTGACACTCCCAACACAAAAATAATCCGATTGCAAGGAGTAGCTCATAATATGTCCAGGGGTCATCAATATGTCCATAGTCGTACACTACACGGACAAATGTGTCCATGGCAAGACTTGGTCTTGCCCATGGCACATTTTAGATTCTGTTTTACACACCATTATAATGTTTTGATCATGAGACTCAATTACTGAATGTCAAGTCTCGAGTTGACACTTATTTACTATGATGACTCAATGGCACATTATGAGTCCAACTTGTAGACAGCTAGTAGTTCTCAAATGTTTTATTTTACAAGGACCCCAATAACCCTGAGTGTACAAATGGGTCCACTCCATCTGCTTCCATTAAACTCTTTCAGAGTTACAGACCTGTCCTACAGGCCAACCCTGAACAGTTTTAGGAAACAAAAACTTTGCAGATTAAAGAGCATAATTCAAGATTTCCATACAGCTGTATGGAAAGTTTACATAAAGTATGTTAGCAGTAATTTCTAATGTTCTGCTAGAAGATGAGATTTATTTGTTGCCACTTGGTGGCAGCATTAAACCTGTTTTGCAGTTTAGTCACAGAACATGTTGTGGATTTTATGCTATATTTGCCGTTTCTATTTTCACTTTGTCCCAATTATCCTTACTTTGACTTTGGTTATAGATAGTCAGCAACAGCTAGACTATTATTTGACAATACATTTACAACTTTAAACAATCATTTCTGTTTAGCACAACAGAAGAAAAACAACAATTGCCCATGATGAGTATATTGGTGACTGATGAATGTTTGTTGTAAAATATGTGCCGTTTAATGTAAATTTGAGTTCACTATCTGACCAAAATCACAAGCAATTGGGAATTGCAAGGCATTCAATTTAATCCACAATCTCTTACCCATGCTGTTCACGTCTTCATCTGTAACACCATCAATGAAATCTCTCTCATCTTTCACACCGAACTGAATGAATTGATTGTAGTAAGACTCCAGCCTATGCTTTTCCAGTAGGTTGTAGATTGTTGAACCCATCTGAAGAAAATGACAAACGATCGTTATATTTGTGTCAGCCTTTGGATCAAGACCATGCAGATGTAGTTTTACCACTGAGAAAGAAAAAGGCCAGACTCGATAAAAATGCATTGTGTAAACAATTAGCCCTGAAAACATGACTGTCAACGGTCATAAATAATCCTGACAGTTGACTTGGCCTCCTCTTAGCATTATAATTAACGTCAAACACTCAGAGAAAGTATTAAAGTAACATGAATTAACAGACTCACCTTGCTCTGGGCCTGCTGCGCCATGCTGATTCCTGACAAAGCTTCAACTTACAGGTTCCTGGCTGTAAACCTCTTCATGTGGTGGATGCCACTGCCATGGAGGTGGGTGGAGCTGTTTACGAGCACATGTTCATTTGATCGGTGGATGGGACTGAATTGAAGGGATGTGTAGAGACTTGACACTGTCCAAGCAAGAAAATAATAATGTGTTGGTTTGTTTTGTTGGTGTACAGTGGGGTGTACACTAGTGAGGAGAGGAGGGGATGTTGAGCAGTCACACCTGAGTCAAACCTAACTAATTAGAGGCGTGTCCACCTCGCATCACCATTCAACCACACTGGAGGAGCACTTAAAGGTATATTCAGTGATTTCACTTAATTCAAATATCACTTATTTTTTTGTTTTGTTGTGATAATCCTCCCTACTATAGAGTGTGCTGACCATATAAGGAGTTCCTCCCTGTCCCCAGTTAACCCCTGGGGGTCAAAAAACCTTAGGTTTCGTTTTTGACTCTCTATCTTGATTGGACGAAAGGCTGGGTCCCACAGCCAAAAACGAAACCTAAGGTTTTTTGAGTGAAATCACTGAATATACCTTTAATTTGCCCATTTTCGAATATCTTCATGTAATTGGCCCAGATTATGCACAGTATAAGATGGCACAACTTTACTCGCTCTGCAACACATTGGTGGGCTGAAAGTGTAACCTGTCAAAATGACATCATCAATGGGGATTCAAAGAAAACTACAGCCTTTTAAAACAATAATAATATCTTGTTGAATTGAAATGACCAAACCTGCCTGCCAATGCGATGACATCATAAAAGCTGTACAAGTGTTCTTCCTTCCTGCTTTAGCTTGGCATCTCGTCCTGCCCTGCTGCCTCCCCTCCGGTGCACACCCCCTACCCTACCCAGTAGGCTACATCTCCTGCCAGGTGGGTACGGTAGGCAGTGGCTGAATGGGGCAGTATATCACCACTACCCCCTACCGCTGCCCCTCCTTGTGTTGTTGAACCCCAAACTCTATCCCTACTTGCTTTCTCTGCCTCCTCTGTCAGCTCCTTGATAGTACCCACACTTACGCCCATTGGCAGGGCTGTTGTTGTGGGTCGGATCTGGGCTGGGTCTGGGTGCTACACTGGGCCGGGTCTGGGTGCTACACTGGCATTGCCTTCTTCCAGATGAAGACCCCTCTTGGCAGCTGTGGACCACGTCACAACGTCTGGGCTTATCATTGTCTGCGTGATCTCTGTTGGAAAGACTAGCTGCTTGCCCAGACCAACTCTCATCTCCCATCACTTTCCAGGAGCAAGCAGGCAGATCTGTTGTTTTTCCGGCTGCTACGTACTTCTGCCGGCCAGGTATCTCCTGGTCTGATGAAGGGAATCTGACTCACAGCTCTGCCGGCTTCCTCAGAAGCTGTGCCACCCACTACTGCCAGTGCAACATTACCCATGATATGCTGCTGGACACAGCCGGAGTTGTCTTTGCTGCATACTAGAGAACATTTGGCCTTGCTTGGAGACAAGAGGGATTCGCCAGATGTTTGCCCAGCTTATGACCTGGCAATGCATTGATCACTGGTAGACAGGATTCTGAAATGTCCACACAGACCTCCGAGACACAGAAGTATACATAAATGGTGGCATCTTACGAGCATTAGTGAATAGTGAGGACCAAATACTTGAAAATGGCTGAAGTGGTCTGCTCTCCGCTCTGCAACAATTCCCTCAGCTATGCAGTATTTTATATTGTATAATAATAGCATGAAAAGCAACGTAGGCCTATGTGATCCAGTATGAGATTATCTCCATCCTTAAGAGGATTTCCAACCTAAGTTGCAATTCACTCCATTGACAGTCCCACTCCTGAAAAGGAAATAATGTCCCATCTGATTGTATTAGACATTAGACAAGCATAAACTCCCAAATACTGCACATCTAAGTTATCCTTTTTCTCTGTCAAGGCTTTTTTTTAATCCACTGTTAATGTTATGAGCAACTTTCTTCCAGTAATAGAACTGCGTGCAGCAGCATCAGTAGGCCAAGTGTTGGTTTTGAGGAGCACTATTTTAAATAACTCAGACTCCCAAAAACAATACTTAGAATCATGGCTGGTTATGACAGAAAGTTGCTCATAAAGTCAATGTCAACAATTTTTGGTTTTACGTTTCTCAACAATAGATTTATAGGCATTTAGCACACATTCTGCAACTTACAGTACAAAGTGATCAGAGTAAATGGAACCATATTAACCATGTTGGAATTAGTGTATGGGTGGATCATATCCTGGACCTAGTTCCGTCAGCTGTTGGGATAGGAATGTTAGGGTTTTAAAGGGCTCTGGTCTTCATAAACCAAGGCTCCCATACACCAAATGTGTTCCGGAGTAGCCCCCCGATAGTAATTAGATTTTTAATGGGGTAGTAATAATTTCCCTTTCAATTGAAACCCATTCCACATGAAATACATTTGTTTCAGAATGTAGAATAATGGACAGAACTGAGATTCTAATCTGTTTTATTTTGCCTTACAGAACATTATTTCTTGTCATGGTTTTACACATATTGAACACAATGTTATAGTCATAACATTAAAAAGAATAAAGTAAATGTAATGTATACACTATACACTACAGTAACATGTATCAATTATTAAATAACAATAAAATAAAATAATATGTAAAATGATCTTGGTTAATACCAGTTTTGCATGCCAATAATATGTACTGTAGATGCAAAATCAATAAAACTGAAGAAAAAAAAAGTGTAAGCCATTATCTTGACATAGTTTTAACATAACCATAAGAAAGAATCATGAACTCATGATCAAAGAAATAATCTTTAACAGACAGCATTATCTTACAACAGCATTCATTCCAGGAAATCTTTGATGAGAACAAGAAATTATCTTAACAAACAAACAGCATTAATTCCAAGAGATCTTTGATCAGAACAATTCTGTAAACAGTCTACTTTCCAAAGCAGATTAAGATACTTCAAACCTGCTTGAGATAAATATCCCAACACGCTTATGTCATGGCATGGTTAAGTTAGCGTACATGATGAGTGTTTAATTTGAATGCAATTTTAAGAGCAGAGCATAAAAGAGCATTTGAAAACTAAAGTCAAAGCCAAAAATAGTCCCTGGATAATTATAAAATTCAAACATGCACGACTTATTAACCCTGCCATGATAGTTTGTGTGCAGCTCACGACAACATTTACAATTTCAATGCAAGAGCCAGACAGTTTTTTTTTCCTTCTTTTTTTCACTTATGTGATATGATGAAAACGAACCACAACTGAAAATGAAGAATGAAGAATGAAGAGGGGGGGGGGGGAATAATGCTGTAATGTCCCAACTTTATTGTAATTACTTTGAAATAGCAATGCCCTCAGATTACTCATGATGGAAAAGGGTTACTCTGCAGTAAGAGGTTAATCCAGTGTTTGGCCTAACCCAAAATCCACCACCCTTTTTCTGCACATTTAGGTTCCAATTTGGTAGGATCGGTGCTCCTTCGCCATTCTCTTCATGGCATGGTCTGATATAAGGTCAGTTCTACTGAGGACACGGCCTTTGCCAGCAATGGGATCCCAACTTCCATTCCTGAAAAAGAATGTTCAATAACTGAGAATGTAAGACAATCCTGGCAAAGAGAAATGAGAGTGAGTGAGTGTGTGTGTGTGTGTGTGTGTGGGGTGGCTTACTGTTTGAGGTGTTTCTCAATGGCCTTTCGTTCGTATATCTCTCCACCTCTTGTTTTCACAGGATCCACAAACATCTTCCTGGTCAGTGGACAGATCAGATGTCGGGGTATAGACGGAGCAGGACGACTTTGACCCACCAGTTTCTTTCAACGAATAAGAGAGCAGAATGAATGAATGAATGAGTTGTTCAATGACCAACAACAGACAAGTTATAAACCATCATGATTTCACTGAAAGGAATGACTTGTTCACCTTCTCCACGTCATCGATTGAAGTCCCTGCATTCATTTCTGTATTCTCCTTGGCTGCTTGATCGTACAGATCACGGCTGGTCAAGAAGTCCTCCGCCAAAATGCTTCCAAAGGGAAAGAAAGACACATTCATTTTTTTTTAAATCGTCTTTTTATGCCATATGCAGTTGCAATAGCACCATCAATTTACGTGTATGGCACGTGGTATACAAATATACTTTTACGTACTTGTACCAAATTGTACGTTACGTGTCAAAACCATTTTGAGGTGACGTAATGGAAAAGTGGCTAAAATAAATGTGGCTTAAAGGAACATCCATTGGTTCGGATTACGGTACATTTTGTTTTAAATCAAAGTCTTAAAAACAACCTGTCCAGGGGGTCTTCAGGCTCGGGGGCGATGAGCAGTCCATATATGGCATCCAGGATTTCTCTCATGGTGATTTGGGCGTTGTAGCCACGGTCAAATATATTGTGGCAAATTCGACCCACGCTGTTGATGTTGCAGTGATGTATCTATGCTTAGGTTAAGAAAGATTGATTTGTAACAAGTTCAATTGTTTTCAATAAGGTAAGCCTTTGTCATAATGCTATCAACTTTAACAAGAGTATTACTGTACTTTCAATATAATATCAGTGTGCGTTCATGACTGATGTAATACTGAGGATACACGTGTGACGAAGCGGACCAGAGGAGGTTTCACAGGATAGTCAGGACCAAACTGGCAGTAGAGCTCAAAGACTCCTTTCTCATACGGCGTGTCAGGAGGACCTTCCATGGCCAGCTTCCAGAAGGCTGAAAAGTTATCAATATCGTATATTGATAGATGGTCAATACAGGATTCCCCAATTTCCCAATATATTAATTATATTGGGAAATTGAGGACGTCTTGCATTGACTAAGAGCTAGGGTAAATGGTAATTGGTGCATTTATAAATATATAGCGCTTCTTATCGAAAGTGCTTTACATAGATTGTTCTTTACATTCACACACACACACACACACAGATGGCAGAGGAAACCGTGCAAGGCACCAACCTGCACATCAGGAGCAATTAGGGGTTCAGAGTCTTGCTCAAGGACACTTCGACACCAACTCTTATCTGGGGGAGCCCGGGATCGAACTCGGAACCTCACGGTTGCCATACAGACGCTCTAACGGCCACTCTACCCCTGAGCCACTGCCACACACACACACACACACACACACACACACACACACACACACACACACACACACACACACACACACACACACACACACACACACACACACACACACACACACACACACACACACACACACACACACACACACACACACACACACACACACACACACACACACACACACACACACACACACACACACACACACACACACACACACACTTGTGGCCACCTACTGAAGTCTAACTCTGATGGAAAAATGGAGAGAAATGGATGGGGATCACAATGCAGACTCTTCAACTCCTCCATGATGCGTCTGTACTTCTCCATGAAACGCCCACTCCTACCACGAATCGTTCTTTTCAGAGCACTACATGAAAAAGAAAATGTAAAACTTAACTTAATATAATTGTTGACAGAGGGGGAGGAGACTTGTTTGAGGCAATGTCCGAATGTATGTAATTTTTTAAATATCTGCATATTTGCCAAATAGTAATTTATGTTTATATGATTTTAAAAAAGATAAAAAAAAAATGGGTGACTATGTGCAAAGATTTTCTTGTCAGATGCTTGGCTGTCCCCAATAAAAAAACCGATATAATAAAATAGAATTTACTTCTCTGTCATTGTCACTTTGTTGTCCAACTGCTTTGGCAGTGAAGTTTCTGGGAATTCATCATATCCACGACTGGCAAAGAGGCTCATTAAAACCCACTGTAAATGATAATCAATAGCATCACTATTATAATGTGATTAGCCACCATGTTCAATCACTTGAACTGACAAATTACTGGAACATTTTCACTTATGTTGTGTTGTCAAACAATGTTCCAAATCCAATTCGATTGCTACTGAGCTGAAATGCAATAGTCAATTCATAGAATTGGAACAAGTCATTAGTGAATCATAGATACCGGTAGTCAGTGCCAGGTAGTGTAAAATGTAATATACAATGCATCCACGCATTCACCCATTCTAAAAACACCTTCTAAATCCTGACCTTACTTTTTTTTTTTACCGGTTACACAATCCTCTATATTTTGAGATTGATAGCCCACCACCACACCCCAACCCTGTGTAGTAGTGTAACAAACTTCAGTGAGGGTAGATGGATCGAGCTTGACTTTGGGTTTCCTCATCTCCAGAGAAAGAACCGTCTCAATCTCAAACAGCTTCAGGCCGTCGATGCTCGTCTCTGGTTTGAAACAGCAACCACCTGAAACCACATGCATTCAGTTGTGAGATAGGCTCCAGTAGTTCTACACATAGATATAAAGTGTTAAAGTAGCATGCATGCTGAATGCTCGGTACCTGTTGCAATACTAATTCCATGCAACATGTCATTCTCCACTTCTCCAAGAAGGATTGCATCCACAATGATGTTGGCGTTTATCAGCCTCGCAGCAACATCAACTGGCTTGGTGTATGATCTATGGGCAGATGGTCAGGTCATATAATTCCCACATCAGTAAAAACATCACAGGCAACATTGCAATTTTTTTTACTATAACTACTGACATTCTGTTACAGTAAATTTACCCCCTATCATGTCCATCTGTAAGACACATGATGCGAAGTCTGCAATCTGGGAACTTCATCTTGACTTTTTCCAACTCAAACACTCCATGTTGCAGAGCATCGTAGAGTTTGGTGCCTCCCGTTGTTTGAAGACTGTGAATGTGATCCTATAAATGTATCCCACAAAATGTTATAGAAACTTTTAAATTCCTGCCAAGTGAATCGATGTAAATTCCCTCTGCATACTGCAGTCCCTTGTCCCTGTGCCTATAGTAATTCAATGTCAAATACAATACTAGTGCTGGCAGCCTATTATGGGTACAGGCTTTAGTTTCGACATACTATTGGTCCTTAACCTAACCATAACCGAACGAATGTTCGCCAACCTTAATCCGGTCGTTTTCCGCATGTTGGTCCAATGGTATGTCGGAAAAGCATGCGCAGTCACCCCCCTATTACATCATACTGTTAGTATGTGACTTTATGTCTTTCATTTACAGCAGTGGTTTTCAACCAGTGGTCCTTGTAGGGGGTTGAGGGGGTTCCAGGTGGTCCCCAGCTAAATGATGGAGAGTCCAAATAATAGGCCTTTAAATATCTTTAACTCTTGAGAGTGTAAAATGAGACCAAATGGACCCATTTACGCTCTCAAAAGTTAAATTATTTTTAAACATCTGCAGTAATTTACAAGTCTACACAATTGAGTACTATAGACAAATAGCAGTTTAAGTCCACACTAATTATCCATAATGTATAAATGATGGTGGACAAAATCTCATCCAACGACAACAAAATATTCTACGTTTTGGGGTCTGAGAGGCTAGATCTGATCAAATGGTGAATAAATAATGGTATGAAAAGCGTTGAAAGCCACTGATTTACAGTGAAGAATACATCTCAGTATGTGCCACAATAAAGCCGATATTAGACGTTCATGAAGAAGTATCATATATTATGATAATTACCTTGAATTTTTCCAGAGTTTCTGTGAATGTGTGGAGGGTTTTCACGTGCAAGTTAAACTTCACAAGGCCTATCACATGATGGAAATCATAAGCCATGGTCCGTGTGGCAAAGTTATCAAAGAGCACTTTTACTGCATCGATCTTCCCGATATCCACACTTCCATAACAGTTCCAAGTCATAGAGCTGCTTGCATCCACTAGTACCTAATATAAATGAGATGAAAAGAACATGGACATTATGCAATGAATAATAAACAAAGTATGCCATTAAAAACAAATCTAATTCAAAACGTGTTTTGTAAACTCTCTAGTTCGTCCTCAGACGAGCCCTCCATCGTTGCTTCCAGTCATCCCGGTTCTCCATACAGTACATCTGGCCAGCTCGTTGGTGCTTTTCGCTCCGTTCTTGAGTACATCCACGTATATTAATGTGAAGCGTCCTCGTGACCGGTGCCCGTGTGTGTTGGTTCCCACAGCACTACTTTGCTGACTGGCAGCTCTTGGTGTCTTTGGCATGTGTCCTGCTTAGTCTCATTCTCCTGGCTGCTATTTTCTGGCTCAACCCTTGGCATTCCATCATACAGAGTTGTGTTGGTGACAGTCTCTAGACTGGTGTAGCACCAGTCTAGAGACTTCTGCAGAGTTGGCTTTCCGGGGTCCAGCACCCACTGCCGTAATAGGAGAACAGACTCTACCGTTGCGTAGAAGAAGAAGCCGAGTTTGGTTTGACGGGGGAGGTTGGCGTTCCATGCACTGGACATGCCGTTCAGGGCCCTCCATGCCGGTCACGTGCCTTCCTCACTTTCAGGTCATGTAAAGGTAGTCATATGGCCATGATGTGATTCTCACATCCCGGTAAAAATAACAACGTGGCAATTTCAGTCAACACTGACAATACTGTCATTATACTACAATACATTGTTTTTATATGGTACTTAACTACTACTGTATCTAGTGACTCAAACACTTTTTAACATCACCTGACCCACGCATTATTTTGAGAAGATATAAACATTACCAGAATCGCCTCTTTTGGAGTCCTGCTTGTGACAAATGCATGATCTCCTCTGTTATCTCCAGTTCTATGTATGAAAGAAAAAAGGAAAGCATGGTAAACTAAAACTAGAGAGATGCATGCACTCAGTTGTCCACAAGGGCAATCATCTATGACATGTAACATACGACTCCAGACTTGGGAAAAGGTTTCAGCCTGATTTGTCCGCCATTGAGATCAATTACAAAACAGTTAAATATATTTCAGCTAGGCTATTCACTCCTAGTCATTTTTACTAGTCGACTAGTTTATTTTATTTTATATATATATATATATATTTGTACATTTAAAAACTGTGTACATTGGTAACTATAACTATAATCTACCTGATCTTGAGGCCTACAAAATCGGGGGAAAAATACTTTTTTTTATTATCAACTAGTCAACTAGTCGACTAGTAAACTAGTCGACTAGTTGCTTAACCCATTCTGACCGGGCACCCATTTTGGTGTCGGCATCATGTTATGCTTTAGCTATTTAAAAATAGCAGATCTACAAGCTCATATCGCGCCACCGAGTGGCGCGATACGAGCTTGTAGGTCTGCTATTTTTGAAAAATCGAAGAGCGACTGACATTTTTAGAATCTGATCTCAGGTCAGAATGGGTTCATCAGACCAGTGTGTGTCCGGCGGAAACCTCGTATGAATCTGATCTCAGGTCAGAATGGGTTAATGCCCTAATTTCAGCTAGTGTTCGTGCTCATAAGAACGCTGTGGGCCCTAAATGAAAGTCCTTTATGTAAATCTGCAGGCAGCGTCTGCATGTCCTGCGGTTCTCTGGGTGTAAACAGAGTCTAGCCAGCGACCAAAGATCCCATAGCCTGCGGGGCTGTAATGTAACCATGACCCCATATCCTGAACTCTGAATCTCTGCTAATAAACAGCTTACATTTTGGGGAAGTGAAAATGGACATCCTCACTGTCCACACAAACATTACACCCACTAACTACTACAACTCTTCAATCTGAGAAGCAAAAAAGCCTGCACACACACACACACACACACACACACACACACACACACACACACACACACACACACACACACACACACACACACACACACACACACACACACACACACACACACACACACACACACACACACACACACACACACACACACACACACACACACACACACACACACACACACACACACAATACTCTTAATCTGAGAAGCAGAGAAAGAAATACTCACTTGGCTGCCAGTACGTTGACATCTACAGTTGTGTATTTGCCACTGAGACAGCTAAACACTTTGATCATCTCAGGGGTTGCTTTGTCTTTACCCACATAAACGCCAAGTTCATCTACCATGGAGAAAACAAAAAAATCTTAAATAGTGCCTTATGGCTAACAAATTAACAATCATCTAAAATGAACTTCAATAATTTGTACAATTGAATATGTTGAGGGAAACGATCAGACTAGAGACTATAAAGTGTAATATAAATGACTACATATATAAATATATTGCCTATATATTATTAAAATGATTATTTGATGATTATAAAGATGACGGTACAAATGACATATGTGACCTCTTCATCTGAAAACAGTTACCTTCACTAAGTAGAACAAGTCTTGGCCCACCCAGTCCGACAGTCTTCAGAAGTAGTGGTGGAGTCACCATCAGATGAGGGAACGGTTTTATTCCTTCTGTCATGCTGTCAAAGGTCTTCTTAATATCAATCTGAAAGCTTGAATTCAACATAATATGTAACCATATTATATTATATGGTTACTAGAAATGCAGTAAGTACACTGATGCACAGGGCGCACACTATATATGCAAATAAACTGCACCAATAGTCTTAAGGTGCGTTCAAACCTGAAGATATACATTTTGTTTCCAGTGGCTCCAATTGCTTCACTCACAGGTCAGTGTTGGTAAAAGAAAAAGTCCATTTGCTCGCGTCACCCACCAATTGGCTATAGACACAGGAATTTAACTTGGGACCAGTGTAACCAAATGGACCCGCTTGTTCACACAAGACGGCTCGGTTCAATATATTTAATAATAATTCCTGCTAGTACCGGTATATCATTTAAGAACGTCAAAAGTAGTTCCTATGTCTTTGCAAAGGGTTTGTTTTTTCCAAACAACGTCCCGCTGGTCAGTTCAGTTGGATCATGGATGAATAAAACCAAACAGCCCAAAACGTTTCTGGGGTTCATCAACACTGATTGGCTGCCAGGACGCGATGTGTGGAGTCAGGGGGGTGCGAAGGTCCCTTCAGTTGGACTTTTCCAGCCGCGGTGAAGATACCGCCTGCTTCGTTCGCGTCACCCGTTCACGCCGTGCCCGCTCACGCAAGTTCTCTACTTTGCATTGACTTCGTATGTAATCGTGCCGCTCTAACTATTCAAGTCTGAACTAGGGCTGCACGATTAGAACCGATATCCGATCTCCGATTATTTGCAGGGTCATATCTGCCGATATCGACTCTGACCGATTCCAATATTATAAAGAGGACAACAATGGAGACAAGCCTAGGCCCTACGGACTTGACTCAAAGCTTGTTAATAAAGTATTCATTCAATCAATAAATGTACTCTTTTTCCAAGAGTCTGTTTTCACTACTGAATGAGATGAGAGTACACAAATAATAATCATAATTATTTTGAGACCAATATGGTCTTTTTTTTATGGCCGATATGGCCGGTTCCGATATGCTATACCGATTATACCGTGCATCTCTAATCTGAACGCACCTGTTATGCATGTCTTTGCTTTTTTGTCGCTTGCTTCGGAGTGCTTTTGGGGCGCTTTCAGGGTCAATCCAAAGATGGTATGTTCTGATGAATGGAGGCACACTGAGTAAAACCTTCTCAATGTCCGTTGCTCTCCTCAGTGATGTCTCTCTCAAAGGGTCCTCACTGCAGTTTGGAAGTTTCTCTCCGTCTAAACACAAAATACACTGAAATTAATCTTTATTCGCAGGATGAATTATTTCATTAATCTGCTGCATTTGTAATTTATTTTCAAATATGTATTATTTATTATATATGCTTACATTATTCTAGTCTAGTCTTAATATCATGATGTGCAATACTGAACATTTTGGCCATCAGTAAAAAGCCAACACATGAAGGCTTTCTACATTGTCTCATTAACAGTGTTGGCCATGTGCAAGAGTTGCATTTACCTTGGATTTTCTGGACAACAAATGCTCTTTCAAAGACATCTGCTACTCCAGGTACTCTGACGGGGTCAATGAAACGTACGCCTTCATGTGATCTCAGACGTATTGGTGCATAGTTCTCACGTTCCGAGGTTTCTTTCTGCTGGAACAAGAGCGTAAAGATTTGACTTGGATTAAATTCACTGCTATAGGAGTGTGTTCAAAATAAATAATCTATATTCCCAGACATACCCGTTATTTTATACAGTAATAAAACAAGAAAGGGGTGCTCAAGTGGAAGAATGGGGCTGCTTAAGAAGCATGTCCCAATAATACTATTTACTGTGCATGCAGTAAATAGTATTACATGCGTTTGCATCATAGGGAGTGTGTATTCAGCCATAGCTGACTTGTCGCATATCCTTTGAGACGAACCATAACGGAATCAACTGTGTGCATGCATAGGTGTGGTCATAGTGTATGTTGTCATGTTTTGTTTAGTATCAGACATTGTACAGTAGTTTGAGATCAGCTGTGGGCATGGTCATGGTCATTGCGAACGCAGTGAGCCACTTACTATGACAGCAAGGGCTGAATGTCTGTGTGTGTGTCTGTGTGTCTGTGTGTCTGTCCCGCTGTTACACCACCCGCCCGCCACCAGAGGGCGCAGCTGTAGCACACACACACACACACACAGGGCGCAGCTGTAGCACACACACACACACACACACACACACACACACACACAGGGCGCAGCTGTAGCACACACACACACACACACACACACACACACACACACACACACACACACACAACCACACACACACGAGCTGCGTTCGCTTCCCGCGTTTGCGCGTCTTACTTGTGGTAAAGTAATGAACCAAACAGGATCAAATTTGACTTTCCAGTCAAAGCAATACATTTAAATAAACAAAACAGCTCTTCCACTAGTTACGGTTAAGTGCAAGAAATTGGTTAAACAAATATTACTCAGGGCTGTGATGAAAAAATTAAATGCATCGTGATTCACGAGGCGGGCTACTTTATTTTGTGGTTTTAATAATTCATGGAAAATTATATATACAGTCTATTTATTTTTGTGTCAGACTCAGCAGCACTCTCAGCTATTTCAACCTCGACAGCAGCTTAACACAAGTGAAATCTCTGCTTTGCAGTTGCCCTGTAACAGCTCCAACGTGCTACATTGTAAATGTTTCAATATTCAACATGCAGCCGTCTGATTTACACAATGGAAATACTGCTAAACATCAACATACCACTGCTTCAGAGATAAGATAGGCCCAGCAGAGCGTTGAATTCTCAAAGACGTCAAGGTCCTCAATGGTCTTTGCACCTCTATTTCCCCCCAGTCTTGGCAAAAGTTCTCTAAAGAGTGTGTACAAGCCTTCAACGATGGCAATCTAAAAAGGGGGGAAAATAAACATTATGAGACTTCTACCAACTAAATAATGAATCATTTAACATTGCAAGATTACACCATCTCATACGGTTTACCTTTTGAGTCCTGGAGACACCCTCATTCCTGCAGAGCAACTGGTACAGACTTTGAGCCAGAGGGTTGCATCCTGTGAGTCTTCGTATGTATGCAACCACTTTCTCCAATCGTTCTCCCGAGTCTCTGCTTTTCTAAAATTAAAAACACAGGCTTTATTTTGTATAATATACAAACGTGTGCGTCTATAGATCCCTCTGACAAACATCTGATCAACTATCTAAATATCTAATATTAAACTGAAAGGACAGAACAAGTCTTTAGTTCCAACTAGGGTTGTCCCGATCCGATCACGTGATCGGAAATCGGGGCAGATGATGTCATTTTCAAATGATCGAAATCGGATCGGGAGCAAAGAAACGTGATCGGGACATCCCTAGTATCAATATTATATCCATATCATGATATTCGACTGGATATTGTCTGTGATTTTGGATATTGTACTATTGTGATATGGTTCTATAAAAATATAAATATCGGATCGGGAAGAATCGGTATCGGCAGATACTCAAAATAAAATGATCGGAATCGGATGAGGAGCAATAAAACGTGATCGGGACATCCCTACTTCCAACCCAATGTTAACAAACGATACAGTATATGACGCAAAATATTATAAGAAAAGGTATCCTTACAATGGCATAAAGTGAGGATAAGAACACACTCATCCCTTTCTGCGTTTGCTGGACGGACGGCACAACACCATCCGTGAAGACTTCGTTGGCGCCTGGAGTCGCATTACAAAATGTGGACAAAGAAAAGTAAACTGTCGACTCCTCAGAAACACCAAAGCTTTTCAGGGTCTCTCCACCAGTATGATCACCACTGAAAAGAAATGTGGGAAAAAGGGTAAATACTAGTAGTGAGATGTATAAATCATTACAATCCCCTTTCTGTACAGTATGTATAATATACATATCTAATTTAATTTGTCTGTTTGTTTTTTTACATTGTCAAATTTGTTTTTTTAAATACTTTGTTTTAATGAGTCATAGGATTTGGTTAGTTATTTTAATCAGCTGAATTTCCAATAGGTAATGTGCCTATGTATTTAACTGACAGTGTGTGTGTGATCATTCCAATGCTTTACACAGCAATGATTTTAAATTACCTGTAATGGAGAACATGAGCTGGAATTCCACTTTCATTTGCAAGCTTGAGTTTCAAGTTACTGATTGTGTCAGTTGCCAAGTCCACTTTGATCTCAAACTTTCCCTAAGAAGAAATGTGGTGGATTAAGAGCTGTTCACATCAAACACGATAACTATAGCAATGTTTTGTGGGCGTCCACACAGACGAATAAATAGCATCAAGCATGTTAGAGCCCATGCAGGCAGGATGGGCGAGAGATCTCCGCCTGATGCCGGTTCTGAAAAACACATCCAATAGGGTTCATCGTCATCATTCTAAATCACCAAACAGCGAGTCAGGATGCATTGGTGGGTCCTCTTAGTTGTTTCCTACATTTCATTTTTTTAATTATTATTATTATTTCAAAACATTTTCAAAAAACATTCCCCAAAAAAGCAAAACCTTTCATGGATTAATAACAAAATCCAATAATATTTTTCAGTAATGTCATGAACAATGTGGAAAGGAGGGACACCCGCACACCGCCACTTGCTAGGTTCAGAGTATTTATTTAAGAAGCAACGTTTCGGTCTTGCGACCTTCCTCAGGCTTAATTAAGCCTGAGGAAGGTCGCAAGACAAAAACGTGTGCACAAATTACCTACCGGGTGTGCGGAAGTCATCTCTCTAGAAGTAATGTCATGAAAAAATTTAAGAAAAATCTAAGAAATTCCATAAATAAGAACAAATATTTAAGAAGTAGTGAAAATAGCCGATCTGCTATTTTCACTAGTTTTGGTACCGGGCGAATATCAAATTGGGTCAAGGGCTGAGTGAAAGGTTTGGGAAACAGTACACCACCGGTCTAAATCCTTCAGCTCACCCTCAGCATCACGTGGCATCGAACAGTATCTTCTCCTCCCAAGACTTCAGGAGTTTCTTGCCGTTGCATTGCAGGGGATTGCTTTAGGTTATGCTTTGGTGTAAATATCGCATACAACTCTGCTCCATTTTCAATGTGTCTGTCTTTTAAGGTCCCTGTAAATTAGAAACATTGATTGACAGAAATTAGCACATGATGTTTGCTGTGAATACAAATACTCATAACATCACTACATAATCATTTGTATAAAATTCCTCATAACATGGACCAGTTTTTACACTATGCTTTTGATAAAATGTTGTCCAACGTTGTAATGTTGGTAAATCAAGCTTTGATCATTACAAAAAAATATTAGAAATATATATATAATAAAGTTGTCTTACATGTGTTGAAGAAAGGGTCATCAGTCAATGGCATTCCATCAACTGTGTATAGGCAGACACCTTTTGAATTCCCAACGTTTTCCAGGTGGCAGATCCTTAACATCAGATCTTCAACTGTGTTTTGTGCAGGGTCCATATCTGAGTAGAAATTAACCTCAGTATAACCACACTAACTTGAGGGCATTTCCACAGCAAATCACTCAAAATCTACTCAAATCACAAAAAATACAGTAATGAAATTCTATAAAGACTCTAAGCCAAAACAATGATTACAAGAGAAAATACAGACTAGGTAGATGGTGAAACATATGAACATAGGATCACACACACACACACACACACACACACACACAAACACAAGAAAGAATATATTAATAATAGGCTTAATTTACTCACCCCGGATACATTTTGGTTCATGACAAAAGGGGTATCTGTAATGGATGCAAAATGACTCCCAAGATGTTTTTACCGGGGCTCGGATTCTTCCAATTTCGTCTCTCATTTTAAAGAAACGATTCTTCTCCACTTGGGTAAAGCCTGGAAATATCCATTTAAATTGCAAAAGTCACAATTATGCAAAAGCAGTTGATGTTCCACTTTCTATTTTATTGTTTAACTAAAACTCTTGTGTGGTGCGGTTGTACTTTGGAGAAGGCATAGCCTATTCCTGTATGTACTGGGTGGCAATAACAATGAACTTGTTTTGGAAGTTACCATCACGGTTGGACTTGGACAATAAGGTGAGTTCTGTTATGCAGATAATGTAGGCCATTTCGTTTTTGGCCTTTAGCTTGTGTCTCAAACGCTGCAGAACACTCCAAGCTACCACATTTACAACTAAGATTTGTGTTTAGGCCTACTGCACACTACTACACAACTTAACACAAGCTAGTGTAATTTCTGAAAATCATAATAAGAGATGTTGGTTATTTTGTCAAAAAAAAGTAATATTTTTAATTTAGTGTATGTACAAATTCACTAGCCTTGGATCAATAATGTTTTCTGTGTGACTCCATAGTCCATATTATTGAGATATTTATAGATTTATTTTATATAAATAAATCTATGGCAATCTGATGAATTGAAAATGGAGGACACAATGGAAACAAGCCTATTGCTTTCTTTCTTTAATCCTCCTTTAATAGCAGAGCTTGTATTGAACTGTAATCTACTGGACTTATTATACAAACTGTTCAAGTTTTCAATCTTGTTGATCCAATTAAAGCTACAAATCCACATGCATTTTGTACATTTATATCCAATAATCTTACCCATGTTGTCTAAATCTTCATCAGATACACCATCAATGAAATCTCGTTCGTCTTTCACACCGAACTGAATGAATTGGTTGTAGTAAGACTCCAGTCTGTGACTTTCAAGTAGGTTGTACATCATGGACCTGGAGCTGGAAGCCATCTGAAGAAAAAGTAAACAATGCTGTTACCTCCTTACCGTGTAGGCCTATAGCCCCGCCATGCAGATGATGATGTAGTGAAGGCTTGCGTATAATAACCTTTATCAACTTGATAATGATACAGTACGTGTTACAGAAATGCCCATGAATAATTTTGCAACTGAAGTGTGATCAAGAAATGTAACTAACCTTGCACGGCTACCATGCATGCACCACCACCAGTGCTCGGTCTGCTCACAAGTCACAATCACTAGGATTACAGTTCACTTTCTGCTTCCAACTCTTTAGGTAAAGGGGCGTGGCTTGCTGGGGGGGGGGGGGTAAGAAAAGAAAAATCATGTGCATTTCAGGAACATTTTGTAAGTAAATTGTCACATCGATTCATTGTCATCTGTAGAAGTCCTAAATTGTAGTCAATGATGGAATAATAGCCTTACAATTTAATATTACACAAGATTCTGGGAGGGGGATGGAATGTGGCAAAGTGCAAAAAGGACTTGGATCATGGCTGCAGCAGCAATTAAGTCAATTAACAAACTCCTCCCCATACAAATGTGTTCATTTCTTCACTGCATGGTCCATTACCACGGCTCCCATGAATATGTAAGATTATTATCTAAGAAATGTATTTAATTAATTAATTAAATAAAATCATAGCTTGCTATAGGCTATTTTAGACAGTTATCATTCATTAGGACAATGGGCGTGCGTAGCGCGTGCCGATTTTTGCGGGAGGTCTTTTTGTGGGGTCCGTCCCTTGTGCCATTTCATGTCATTGGACAGTAAAATAAGCAATACGTTCTCATTAGTCTGAAACTAAAACTGACTGATGGCAGCCAGCACATTAAAAGTATAATTATGATAGTGGAAGAATTATCATTACTTGTCAAATGTTCATCTTGAAGGACCAATGGGACTTATTGGCCCCCCACACAAGCTCTTATTGGCCCCCCACACAAGCTCTTATTGGTCCCCCACATAAGCTCTTATTAGCGCCCCACATAAGTCCTTATTGGTCCCCCACAAAAGTCCTTATTGGTCCCCCACACAAGCTCTTATTGCCCCCCCACATAAGCCCGTATTGGCCCCTCACATAAGCCCTTATTGGCCCCTCACATAAGCCCTTATTGGCCCCTCACATAAGCCCTTATTGGCCCCTCACATAAGCCCTTATTGGCCCCTCACATAAGCCCTTATTGGCCCCTCACATAAGCCCTTATTGGCCCCTCACATAAGCCCTTATTGGCCCCTCACATAAGCCCTTATTGGCCCCTCACATAAGCCCTTATTGGCCCCTCACATAAGCCCTTATTGGCCCCTCACATAAGCCCTTATTGGCCCCCCACATACGCCCTTATTGGCCCCTCACATAAGCCCTTATTGGCCCCTCACATAAGCCCTTATTGGCCCCTCACATAAGCCCTTATTGGCCCCTCACATAAGCCCTTATTGGCCCCTCACATAAGCCCTTATTGGCCCCTCACATAAGCCCTTATTGGCCACACATCCCCCCCACATAAAATCTTTAAAAAAAAATCTATTTGAGGGAAAGGGCACTTTGAGGCAAAAGGGCAGGGGCTGAAGTCCCCCTAGTACAGTACAGTACAGTACAGTACAGTACAGTACAGTACAGTACAGTACAGTACAGTACAGTACAGTACAGTACAGTACAGTACAGTACAGTACAGTACAGTACAGTACAGTACCACACACTTCAGACTGGTTTTCTGTTCTCAGACATGGTGTAGTGGTTAGTTAGATATGCCTTTCATGCGGAAGGTTGTGGGTTCAAACCCTGCCTGGGGTCGACGTCAGCAAGGGAATGCGGTTGCAACATGTTCCTGCTAAAGCCAAACCAAATGGGTTCAGATCTGAGCAAAGTCTCCTGAGGAGGCACGTCTGAAGCCTGTCCTGGACAGGGTCTCAACAATCAATAATGTGCACACATATAGGACACACTGTAAGTTATGCTTACACACGACACACCGGTTGCATGGATGGACAGATGGACAGAGAAAGACAGATCGATCTTTGGGTAATATACAGATATGTATGGGTAAATAAATAGTCAACTCTATGACACCAAGGGAATTGCATTCTGGGAACTACTTAAGGTGTTCACAAATCACAATTTAGTTAAAGCATAAAGCCTGCTTAGTGCTTACACAATGTAAATCCCCAGCCACACAGTTTCATGGGTGTAGGCCTACTAAAGCATATCAACTTTATTTCATACACCGATCACAATGAAACATTAAAATAGGATGGATCCAAGAGCTTAATTGTTTTTATATTTTAATAGGGACTGGAAAATCACAGGTTGAAGTAGACATAAAATGCAATATTGCCACATCCGTCATACAAATAATACCTTTATGATACCCTTTTGAATAGAATAGTGAATTATAGTTTCATTGTTATTCATTATCTTGTACATTGGACGAGAAGATTTATTAATCTTAGCAACAAAATAAATGGAATACCGATACTAATTATCATGAACCGGCGCAGCTCCTGGAACTGTATGACCCGTAACACAAATGTAACAAAAAACACATTGTTTGAGCAATGGTAATTTCGTTAAAGTATTACAAGAGTCACAAAACCCAAGATCTCTTCAGCGCGCACTGACGTCATACCCCCCACACCACCACCTCCAAATATCGACTTTGATGCACAATACAGAATGTGCAAACCTGCCATGTTTTTTGACACATTTAAAAGAAAAAACTAAAACTAAATGTAAATGTAATGTATCATTAATCAATTATAATAATAATATAATGCTGGTATTGCATGCTAATTAGATTTTAACATACACCATAACAAGAACCATGAACAAATTATCTTAAGAAATATTGCTGCGGCCTGGGCCGTGGCTCAGCAGTCCAGCACCAAGTCTGGCAGTGTGCCGCAGGTTCGAGTCCCGATCCCGACGGCCTTTACTGCATGTCACTCCCCAATGTCTCTCTCCCATTTACTGTCTGTCCCTCTATAGAAAATATCAAAAAATAAAGGCGAAAGCCGCAACAAAAAAGAACATTAAAAGAAATATCGCTGCAGTACTGAAAATCTTTGATCATAAATTCTGGCATGTTTAGTGTTACCTTTTAAAGAAATTTAAAGTACATTCATTAATAAAGAAGAAAAAAACTAAATCCAAACATGCATGTGTGCAGCTCGCCACATCCTTAGAGTATATATGAATAGAGACGGCACCCGGAGGAAACCCTGAGGCGAAATGGACATAGTGGCCGAATTTGGTATTGCAGCTCGAGCCAGCGCTGGTCCGTTGACTATCATTGCGCACGTTCATGTGTTTGGGGCCATGACACGTGAACGAATGTTTCATACGTGAACACGCACAAACGGCACAATGATAGTCAACGGCAGTGCGTTCATGTGTTTGGGGCCAATCCATCCCAGAATGCACTCTGTTCCTACACGGAAGGAGGAGTGAAATCGCCTCATGCGCTTTTGAGCAACTTAATGCAAGTGGATGGGAGGAGAACTCGGTGTCTTCTCTATTCATATATACTCTAAGGCCACATCATGTACATCAAGTTCAGTGCAAAAGGCAGTAATGGCAGAAAATGTTATAGTGTAAAGTAAAGTTTCACACAGGTTTCACTTGTGATGTGATGGGATGAAAGATAACCCCTAACTGGTAATGAAGAACTTAACTGAAATAGCTATCCCTCACATCATGATGGAACAAGTGTTAATGTGTTAATGTGAGGTTACCCGCCAACACTGTCCAGTGTTTGGCCTACTGTATACCCTCAGATCCACCATTCCGCTCTCCTTCTACACCCAGGTTCCAATTTGATTGGAACGGTGCTCCTTCACCATTTTCTTCATGCCGTTGTCCTGTTTAATGTCAGTTCTTCTGAGAAGACGCCTTTTGCCAGGAGTGGGATCGTGATTTCCATGCCTGAAAAACAATGTTCAATAAATACAAATACAAGACAATTCTGCCAGTGAGACATGTCTTGGGGGTGGGGGGAGACCTTACACTTTGAGGTGTTTCTCAATGGCTTTTCGTTCGTACACATCTCCATATTTTGTTTTCACAGGATCCACAAACATCTTCTTGGTCAGTGGACAGATCAGATGTCGGGGTGGAGCAACCAGAGTTTGACCCACCAGTTTCTTTCAATGAATAAGAGGACAGAATGAAAATAATTTAGTTAATTTGTTCAATGACCTACAACAAGTCCATATCATAATTTCACTAAAATTAATAACTCATCACCTTCTCCACATCTTCAAGTGAGGTCCCGGCATTTTTTTCGGTGTTGTCCATAGCTGCTTGATCGTATCTATCACGGCTGGTCATGAAGTCCTCCGCCAAAATGCTTCCAAAGGGAAAGATAAATATTCATTTTAAATGCATTATTAAAGGACTATACAGTTACCAACATAACATGTAAAAAACATGCATTTCCTAAATTTCCTTGCCACATTTAAATTTCCTTTTTATGCCTTATGTTATTGAAAAAATCCTTAAATAACTTTGATGACAAAAAGACTTTAAGACTTTGATTTAAAATTGATGTTTTTTAGCACCTTTCATACACAAAGTCAATTGACAGTGCTCAATTGACTTTGTGTATGAAAGGTGCTAAAAAAAAAAGAAATCATCCATTTTAAATCAAAGTCTTAAAAACAACCTGTCCAGGGGGTCTTCAGGCTCGGGGGCGATGAGCAGTCCATATATGGCATCCAGGATTTCTCTCATGGTGATTTGGGCGTTGTAGTTACGGTCAAATATATTGTGGCAGATTCGACCCACGCTGTTGATGTTGCAGTGATGTATCTATGCTTAGGTTAAGAAATTGCTACAAGTTATGTTACATTGTTTTCAATATTGTAAGCTTTTGTCATATGCAATCAACTTCAATTACTGTACTTTCAATATAATATCAGTGTGTGTTCATGACTGATGTAATACTGAGGATACACGTGTGACGAAGCGGACCAGAGGAGGTTTCACAGGATAGTCAGGACCAAACTGGCAGTAGAGCTCAAAGACTCCTTTCTCATACGGCGTGTCAGGAGGACCTTCCATGGCCAGCTTCCAGAAGGCTGAAACGTTTAAAAGGAACAGGATTGCATGCTGAATACTTAATTTTAGCTTCAAATCACTTTTGAATATCCCTATGGATATATGGAGTTATATAGACTATTAACTAGAGCACAAACAACTACCAATATGTATTGGAAAACTGATAAAGTCCTGCATATATTATTCAAGGGTTAGTCAAATAAGTTATTTGCAAACTCGCCAGTTCACCAAGTCGCCACAGCGAAAATTCTTCATCAATGTCTTCATCGTTATGCTAACATGCTGTCTTCATCAGTGTAGTATGTCAAACCCACAGATGTTATAGTTCATTTCCAAAGTGATCAAATTATTTCGTGCAATTAAATGGTCAGCTAGATGATGATAAAAAGGTGAGTATGTGAATATCAATGATAGTAGGCCTACCATTTCAGGAATTGTTTACTAATGAATTACCGGTACATTGTTTCGGTACTTTTGTGTTTAAACTTTTAGCATTCCTACTTTCTCTAGTGTTAACTCTAAACAACTATCCTCTGTCTGTCTGTCTGTCTGTCTGTCTGTCTGTCTGTCTCTCTCTCTCTCTCTCTGGATACCGTAGGCATGCATCGTTTGTGCTGGGATCCTTCCAACTTGACTGCACCTACTAGTACATGCCACTTGGGACTTGGGGGAATCCTAGCCCTGGAACATGACTGCCATGATGATTATCATGACAGTCATGCAGAAACTTTGCCCTGTTTTTTGCGCTCGCTGCATTTACAAAATTTCCGTATATATAAACATTCAGATTTCAAATATAAAGTACTCACAAAGTGTCCCACGGGTGTTAGTTAGTAGCAGCGCCAGCGATTAGAATTGCTGCGTCCCGCGTTGTTTAATAAAAAGCATTTTTGTCCGAGCTCCCCGGCTACTTTTTTCAAACGGGGTTCGTTTGGGAAATCCACAGTTGCACACCGGGAGCGCACTCGCCTATTAGTCTGTATTGGCAGGGCGGTCAGCGTACCTATATCGAACACACCGAGTGCCACCCTCCTCCCGACCGATAGGGGCGCGTAGTTGAAAGCCAATGGCTAAATAACACCTCGGATAAAAATGCTTTTTATTAAACAACGCGGGATGCAGAAAAGTCAGTGGGCCACAGGTGCAATGTTGCTCCAATCCGCATCAAACTTGGCACAGACATTGTTCAAGGCTCTGCCATGACAATAATCAGACCAAGGGCCATACAGGGGCCACAGGCGCACATGCTGCAATCCGCACCAAACTTGCCACAAACACTGTTCAAGGGTTCAAGGCATGAGCTTAGTTACATGCACGTCAAAAATCTGCACATGGACCACTACAGCAGTATTACAGCAGTGTTTAGCACTGCAAAACTTTGCATTAAGAGCCAAAAAACATTGTAAAGTTACATGAAAGAATATTGTGGCCACTTACTGAAGTCTGACTCTGATGGCAAGATGGCGAAAAATGGATGGGGATCACAATGCAGACTCTTCAACTCCTCCATGATGCGTCTGTCCTTCTCCATGAAACGCCCACTCCTACACTCCTGAATCTTCTTTTTCAGAGCACTACATGAAAACAGTAAACCTTTGTTAAAATTGTAATGGTTGTGTAGAGATTAGAGAACTGTGTGTTGGGGGAGCGGGAGGAGACTTGTTTGAGGGAATGACTGAATATATACATGTTTTTCCAATATCTGTAAAATAAAATAAACTTTTCTTTGTTGAATATTTGCCAAAAATGTATATGTAGATCAATGATTTCTTCCATCATTTACTTCTCTGTTGTTGTCACTTTGTTGTCCAACTGCTTTGGCAGTGAAGCTTCTGGGAATTCATCATACCCACGACTGGCAAAGAGGCTCGTTAAAACACTCTGTAAATGGTAATCAACAGCATTATAATAATGTGATAAGCCAGTCAATCACTTGAACTGTCAAATTACTGGAACATTTTCAACTGAAAGGCTAAAAATGATAGCGTGCAATCTCGGAGGCGTTCTTACTACAGCATGTCCAGGTAGATGGATGAATGATAAGGAAGCCCATGTTAAATCCTCCTTATTTATGTCTAAAGGGGGAATGTTCAAAATCCAATCCGATCGCTGTGTGTAATACTATGTTCATTCATAGATGAGTTGGAACAAGTCATTAGTCAATCACGCACCAAAGGTCGTCATGAACGGGACTCGAACACGCAACACGCTGTCAGGCCAGAGTATGTGGCATGCACCTGGACCACTAGGCCAGTGGACGCCCCAGTCAATTCATAGTTTAAAGTTAGCCATTGGCCCAGGCCGTAGCGTAACGGTCTGGGTACCGGACTGGTAATCCAGTCGCAGTGTGCCGCGGGTTCGACTCCCGGACCCGACACGGCCTTTACTGCATGTCATCCCCCCATCTCTCTCCCGTTTCCTGTCAGCCTACTGTCTGTCCCTTCAAAAATCAATAAAAGGCGTAAGCCGCAAAAAAAAAATCTTTAAAGTTAGCCATTGCCATCTAGTGTAAATATACATTATCTTTTTCAAAATGTTATTGATTGATGTTATTTGATTGATTGTGATGGTTTGACAAAAGTTGTGTATAGTGTTCTAGGATTAATAGAAACAAATGAAATAACTGGTTACAGTTTACTGTAAATCCTGGCATGCATCTGATTGTGTGTGCCGTGTAACAAACTTCAGTGAGGGTAGATGGATCGAGTTTGTCTTTAGGTTTCCTCATCTCCAGAGAAAGAACCGTCTCAATCTCAAACAGCTTCAGGCCGTCGATGCTCGTCTCTGGTTTGAAACAGCAACCACCTGAAACCACATGCATTCAGTTGTGAGATAGGCTCCAGTAGTTCTACACATAGATATAAAGTGTTAAAGTAGCATGCATGCTGAATGCTCGGTACCTGTTGCAATACTAATTCCATGCAGCATGTTATTCTCCACGTCTCCAAGAAGGATTGCATCCACAATGATGTTGGTGTTTATCAGCTTGGCAGCAACATCAACTGGCTTGGTCTGTGATCTATGGTCATATGATCACATAATGTAATTCCCACATCCCAGTAAAAACATATCACAGACAACATTGCAATTTTTCTCAATACTAACATTATAACTACTGATGCCATGACAGTAAATGTAGTAATTTACCCAAGATCACTTCCATCTGTAAGACACACGATGCGAAGTCTGCAATCTCTGAACGTCTTCTTGACATTTTCCAACTCAGACACTCCATGTTGCAGAGCATCGTAGAGTTTGGTTCGCCCCGTTGCTTGAAGACTTTGAATGTGATCCTATAAATGAATCCCACAAATGTTTTAGCAAAATTCTATTTTTCTCCTACTAGTACTGCTGTTGAATACAGGTCCAGTGGGCAACAAAACCTTCTGGGCACCTCGTAAATCCCAAAACACACAGTCGTAAAGTCTTAAAAATGTAAGCTTAAAATAGACTATTAGACTATAGACTACTACTACGAGTGACATGACATCAAATAATGTGATCATACATAGCATATAGGCTCAATGAACTTGAAGCAAATAACCAACACAAATCATAAATGTTGGTTAAAACATTCTATCATAAAAACAAAATAAAGTCCAAGATTTATTTCCATTTGGTCCCCTCACAAACAAGCAACTTTTGCACACTTTTGGTGGCTATTGATGTTGTGTGATGTTTAATTCTTCACAAAACCTAATATATGTCAATTTACCAATTTAAGTTACAAAATTATCTGCATACGTAATATTTATGAATTCATAAAAGGTAGGTAGTCGGGAAACACGTGTATCAGTAAGCAGGAACTGGGGATGGCAATGAAGGACCGGAAAGTCTGGCGTGGCATTGTGAATTCCATTAACTCGACCGCGGTCGAATGATGATGATGAGGCTCCAATAGGTTCATGATACCTATCCAATTCCCCGACCAGCAAACTAACTGGTAGTAGTTATAAGTACTTACTTAATCTTGAATTTCTTTATTTTTCTTTTTACAGTGAAGAATACTTCTTCTCAGGATGTGCCATGATAAGGCTGATATTGCCTTACCATGTTTATGAAGAGAATAAACATATGAAGTCAGTAATGAAAGTAGCACATATTGTAAATTACCTTGAATTTTTCCAGAGTTTCTGTGAATGTGTGGAGGGTTTTCACTCCTGAGTCAAACTTCACAAGGCCTATCACATGATGGAAATCATAAGCCATGGTCCGTGTGGCAAAGTTATCAAAGAGCAATTTTACTGCATCAATCCTCTTGATATCCACACTTCCATAACATTTCATATTCATAGAGTTGCTTGCATCCACTAGTACCTAATGCAATGAGATGAATAGAACATGGACAAAAAGTGTCTTTTTATTATGAGGATAAATGTGAAGCATGTTAATAACAAACTATTTTACTATAGTCACCAATACAATAATAAATGATTCAGCAAAAGACAGATATCATAAAGATTACCAGAATTGCCTCTTTTGGAGTCCTACTTGTGACAAATGAATGGTCACCTCTGCTGTCTCCAGATCTTTGTATAAAAATTTAAAACAAAATTGTAACAAATTAAATGATATAATATATCTTGAGAGACACCGCAAAGGCCCGTCACTATAACTCTGGCATAACCATATATATACTAGAGATAACTGTGAATCAGACATAACCATACATGGAGTTCCCACTGCAGCTAAATCCAAATGTGACTGTGACACAGACAGCATGACATCAGACACGAACAAACCGTCTCACTACTAGAAACAATACTAAATACTCACTTGGCAGCCAGTTTGTTGACATCCACCGTTTTCATCTCACCATTTAGACAGCTAAACACTTTGATCATCTCAGGGGCTCCTTTGTCTTTACACAAATAAACGCCAAGTTCATCTACCAGGGAGGAAAAACATATTTGACAGTTTTGTCTAACAATCATTTCTTTGATGGTTGGTTTCCAAGAGCAATCACAACTAGAAAAGTCACAATTTTGAAAAATTGCTAAGTGTGGCAGTCATAGGCCCCTCGCTAATTTTAAAATTTCAATAACGCTTGAATATGGTCTTCTGCCTCTGCAAGGGAATTTATGTCTTTATAAACGATTGTAAAACATAGACAGCCAATTAGCTACTACAAACGTTATGCAAAGCTCAGCCAATCACAGTGGAAGTTAGGTAGCGGTTACTCCGGAAAAAGGAAAATAAGAAAGTGTGACAATAACAATAGTCTGTTTGCCCTTTGGGCAACAACACTAATTATACATAATTATACATATATTATTACATAATGCCATTTGTATGATGATGATGATGATGATGATGATGTTGCACTGTGTTAATGCTCTCATTCCATACAGTGTCCCTCTTCAAAGTTACCTTCACTAAGTAGAACAAGTCTTGGCCCATCCAGTCCGACATCCTTCAGAAGTAGTGGTGGAGTCACCATCAGATGAGGGAACGGTGATATTCCTTCTGCCATACTGCCAAAGGTTTTCTCAATATCAATCTGAAAGCTTGAATTCAACATCAATGGTTACTAGAAATGCAGTAAGTAGCCTACACTGAATGCACACCACACATGCAATACGATAAAAAAATAGTCCTTGTTTCCATGCAAATAAACAGCACAAAAAAACATGTCTACTGGCTAGAGGGTGCCAAATGCTAGTAATTCTAATGGGGAGGCATACTTTGGTTAGACATAGCATTGGTTAGACATAGCATTGGTCCGACTGGATTAAGGTTGGTGAGGGGTGCGTTAAGGCGACCGGATTAAGGTTGGTGACACACACACACACACACACACACACACACACACACACACACACACACACACACACACACACACACACACACACACACACACACACACACACACACACACACACACACACACACACACACACACACACACACACACACACACACACACACACACACACACACACACACACACACACACACACACACACACACACACACACACTTACTTTTGACCTGGCACATTTTCGTGGTTAATCCAAAGATGGTATGTTCTGATGAATGGCGGCAGACTGAGTAAAATCTTCTCAATGTCCTTTGCTCTCCTCAGTGACGTCTCTCTCAAGTTATCACTGCAGTTTGGAAGTTTCTCTCCGTCTAAACACAATATAATTGCACTGAAATTAATCTTTAATAGCAAGAATGTTGATGACAAAATATGTACCTTAGTGTAGTGAGAAAAGTTTTGGTTTTAATTTTATTTTACTGTAAAGATCCGTTTAAGAGTTCTGCTTATATGCCGGTAGTTGCTGTATTGTATTTGGGGAAGACATACATTCATATTTTGGTTCCCTTTGTTGGGACTGCATGACCCAAATGTCTAACCTCTTTTTGACAACCTCCACGATGGCTAATTTCACTGCTGCAGTATTTGTATTTATATATCATTATATGACTACGTAATTGCAACACACAATTTATTTTTTAGCTCTGTATGCAGATTGTCATTACAAGAATGTCTTGGCATGATGCCTAGTAAAATTAAAAAAATTGTAAATTTTTTGTTGCGACAATTTAAAATACTGAATATTTTGACCATCCATAAAAAATCCAGGCTTTCTACATCATTCATTTATAATAACACAAATGTATGTAGGGCATATATGCAAGAGTTGCATTTACCTTTGATTTTCTGGAGAACATATGATCTTTCAAAGACACCTGGCACTCCAGGTACGTTGACTGGGTCACTGAAACGTACGCCTTCATGTGATCTAAGATCCATTGGTGCGTAGTTCTCATAGTCATCATCAGTCAAAATCATGTCATGTTGTATGTTGGTGTCATGTATGCTGGTGTCTGGTATCTCTCGGTCAGCAGCGATATGTGGAAGAGAAGAGAGAGACTTAGTGATATTTATAAACTTAAACAATGAGACCAACACTACTTCACCAGAATAATGCTGTTGTAAGATATTAGCTGAAATATGTATCTTTAGGGATTTTCAAAGTTGACATTTGAGTGTGAAGCAGGTTTGTGATGAGTGTTGTAATTGCCTATAAACCAGACAGACTTGACACCAGACACCTTGTGCACAATTGACTAGTTCCACTCCATGACCTTCTGGGATTGTGCACAAGAAATATGATTCTGAGACCCCCATTCCACCGGTTGGTTCCCAATGGGAACCGGTTCAGTTATTTTTGGTTCTTAGTCCATGAGCCAGAGCTCCAAAATTGATGGTGAAAAACTGGACCTAAATTGTTTATATAGGATCAATACACTACACGTAAATTAATACTTGATAACCCTTCCACAGTAGTAGCTTTTTCATATTTTCTATTATTTTGCATATTTTCCTACATAATACCTAATTTGCATATTTAAAAATGTAACATTTGTAATACAATAAATCATTGTCTTCGTGTAAGTAATCAACCAGGGAAGTTTCATGGTGATAGCAATCTAATATAGGTATAGTTTTTCCCACTCAATTCATATGGACTAAGAACCAAAAAGAACTGAACCGTTTCCCATTGGGAACCAACCGGTGGAAAAGGGGCCTGATTGGCCTAGTAGTCTGTGAGTTTAGCAGTGGGTAGACACAGAGAGAAAAGACACACACAAAAACATAACTGCAACTGTGTCATTAAGTAAATAAAGCAAACGGAATCAAATCAGACCATTCCAGTAAAATCAATACATTTAGATATTCAAAATAGTGACTATACAGTAAGATTTGTTAAACGAATATTAGACCTCAGAACCAATGAGTTCATTACGCATATTGTATATACCTCTTCAGAGATAAGATAGGCCCAGCAGAAAGTTGAATTCTCAAAGACATCAAGGTCCTCAATGATCTTGTCACCTCTTGTTTCTCCCAGTGCTGGCAAAAGTTCTCTAAAGAGCGTGTACAAGCCTTCAACAATGGCAATCTAAAGGAGAAAACATATTCCCTCAAGATTATGAATGCAAACTAAAGAACCACTGTAAAATAATTCCATTCAAGAAATATTAAGAGTCCTACATGTAAAAGTAGAATGAACCATTCAATATTGCAAGATTATACCATCTCATAAGGTTTACCTTCTGAGTCCTGGTCAGAAGCTCATTCCTGCAGAGCAACTGGTACAGGCTTTGAGCCAGAGGGTTGCATCCAGTTAGTCTTCGTATGTATGCAACCACTTTCTTGAATCCTTCTCCAGAATCTCGCATTTTCTAAAAAGAAGAAAGGAATATATATATATGCGCTACATTCGCAACAATTTAGGCATTTAATCCAGAGCGATTTACATTAAGCAAGAACAAAAAGCATGGCAATACATGCCATACATAGAAAGTAGTTATCATGAAATATGCGTAAGCTAAGAATGTAACAGTGGAATATCTATATAATGAAACTATACATAACTATACATAATATACTGTACTATGCTATACATATGTGCTATGACTACATACATGTTACATGCATGTTACTTAAAATAGTAACTGTGTAATAGATTACCCAAATATATCATTACAAATTAGGAATTGTTTGTCCTTTTTTTTAAAGAAAGATGGATAAATACAGTATGTTTTAAAGTCAATGAGGGTAAATTTGTGTATTTGATCAGGTTATGGTAAAGTCCACCCTACAGTGTAGAGGTCAAATTTTATTAAACTTTTTGCAATTTAGCTCAGATCTAAATCCATACTACAGCTTTACTTTACTACAAATTCTAACTAGTATTTCACTAAGAAAGACTTGATGTTAATGACAAGAAACACATCAGGAGTTAAATGATTATAAACTATGCAGCATATCGGCAAAATATCATAAGACACAACAGTACTCTTACAATTGCATAAAGTGAGGAGAAGAACACACTCAGTCCTTTCTGTGTTTGCTGGACTGATGGCACAACATCATTGATGAAGACAGCATTGGTCTCTGCAGTCTCTCCGCAAAATGTGGACAAAGTAAAGCACACCATCGACTCCTCAGAGATACCACAACTTTGCAGTGTCTCTCCACTGGTATGCTCACCACTGAAAAAAAGATAAGAGCAGGGGGGGAAAAGTATATACCGGTAGTAGTTAAGTCGTATAGCCTATTTATAAAATAAAATCTGATTGGTTGAAGATAGTCATGGTATTGGTATAACAACCATACACCTTTGTAGATTTCTATATCCCTCCACAGATAATTAAAAGAAAGAGTTATATACTGTACAAACGTCACAAGATATAAACCATAGTCAACAAGAATGGGGCAAACATTTATAAATATATATATATACATTACATATACATACATATACACGAGTATATATGAGTTCCATGCGCCATTCGATTCCATTCATGACAATGATTTTAAATTACCTGTAATGGAGAACATGAGCTGGGATTCCACTTTCATTTGCAAGTTTGAGTCTCAAGTTGTTGATCGTGTCACTTGCCAAGTCCACTTTGATCTCAAAGTTTCCCTATGATGAAATGTGGCGAGTTAAGAGCTGTTCACACGACAACTATAACTAAAAGTTAATTATTTGAGCATCCACACGATGAGCCATGATGCAACTGATTCTGTAACCAGTGCCTGTGGCACGTTGGAGCCCAATACACACAAGTGACTGACAGAGAGCTTCATACACTGTATGTAATGCGTTGGCAATATAATAATGCTTGTCATGCCAATAAAGTGTAATTGAATTGAATTGAATTGAATTGAATTGAATTGAATTGGAGAGAGAGAGAGAGAGAGAGATAGAGAGAGAGAGAGAATATGGGAAAGGAGACAGTGCTGATGATGTTCTAAATCTAATCTATGGCATCACACACTGGGTTTGTCTTTTCTAGACCTCACTTTCTGAGAGTAAAATTCATACACAAAAAGGAGATTTGCTTAGGCAGCCTCTGTAGACATTTTTAAAAGGATCCCATGGATAATAAGACAAATATGCCTTAAAACATTATACTTGCCCTCTACAACTAAAATAAAAAAATAAAAACACCTTAAATATTGTATTTCTTTTCATAAATAGAGAATCTTTCACTCAATAGGAACTGCTCCTGTCGCAAGTTGATGATGTCCTATGTCCATGTGGTCTAGCCCTATGGAATGTATAGAGTGCATACTGTATGCTTATAAAAAACAACTTTATGCTTCCTAAGGATAATATGAGCATCAAAACAATATTTTAAATATGTTTTATTAGCATGTGCATTCTATATATTCCACAGGGCTGGACCACACATCATCATCTTGCGACAGGAGCAGTTCCTATTGAGTGAAAGATTCTCTATTTATGAAAGAAATAAAATATTTAAAGTGTTTTTAATTTTAAATTTTAGTTATAGAGGACAAGTAGCCTATAATGTTTTAAGGCATATTTGTCATATTATCTAGGGATCCTTTTAAAGCACAGCTCAAGACCCACTTCTACACATGAATGACAATTTCTTGTTTCATTCATGTCCTCACTGTATTGCATTACTGCTATTATTTTTTATGTATTGTTTATGCCTTGCTTTTCTTTTTTTTCTCCATTGCTTTGTAAAGCACTTTGAGCTGCATATCATGTCATGAAAGGTGCTGCAGCTATACAAATAAAGTTGTATTATTATTATTACTACTACTACTTAAGTATAAGTTCAGTATAAGTTGTTAAACAGTAACATTTAGGTTAGTCACATCATCACCATTAAATCATTCAGCTCACCCTCAGCATCACATGGCATTGAACAGTATCTTCTCCTCCCAAGACAGCTTCTTGCCTTTGCATTGCAGGGGATTGCTTTATGTTTTGCTTTGGTGTAAATATCGCATACAACTCTGCTCCATTTTCAATGTGTCTGTCTCTTAAGGTCCCTGTAGATTAGAAATGTTCATTGAAATAAATTAGCCCATGATGTTCCCCATATCCTATACTTGTCAATTATATTGTCTAAGCCTCATGGCCACTTGCCCTCAAAATATTGATTTTAAATATAATTTTAACTAATTTTTTACTTTTCACTTGCATGCTTGAAACGTTTCCTTTCCCAGTTGAAAACTATGGCCCTCATTTATCAACTCAGCATACGGCAAAATATGGGTGGACGCCGGAATTACCCAATTTTCGGCATTTCAGCAATTAAAATCGCGCAAAAAAAAACAATGTTGCAAGTTAGATGATTAAGCCATTTAAACAGTGTTTTGCATGAGCGCATACATGCAAGGATTTGCGCTGCCTGTGCTGGAATATTTTCATGACTTGGAGAGACGTTGAGAGTAGGCTATAGGCTATAGTGCAAAGTGGACTGCTGCAGCTGGAGACAGTCAAGTCTCCCAACGTGGGTAGCCTATACTGTAGCTAAGCCTAGTCTACAGCAGGCCCATGTCTTTCTGGTGTTACGGTATTGCAATCTCCTCGTCGCGAGCTCGTTTAAGGATAACCCTGACACGTCTCTCGAATGCCAAATATGCCGTGCCAGCGGAACTGGGGACCGCATCGGAGATAGGTACCCCCCCCCCCACCCTATCACAAGTGTTCGTTTCTATTTTGTTCCTTACAAATATATATATATATATATATATATATATTAGCAATAATGGCAGGTCATGCATGTCTTACATGTGTTGAAGAAAGGGTCATCAGTCAATGGCATTCCATCAACTGTGTATAGGCAGACACCTTTTGAATTCCCAACGTTTTCCAGGAGGCAGATCCTTAACATCAGATCTTCAATTGTGTTATGTGCAGGGTCCATATCTGTATATAACATAATTATACAGTAATTATATTCTTATCAAGCTTAGTTTAAAAAAGAGAAAATACAGAATGGGTGGTGAAAAATATGAAGATGCAAATTGTGTGAAATCAATTTAAAGAATAGAAATAAATAGTTCAAGTGAACTAACAATGACATATACTTAGCTAGTTTAAAAGATAAGCATTTAAAGATGCCATTACTCACCCCCGATAGATTTTGTTTCAGGACAATGGGGGTATCTGTACTGGATGCAAAATGTGTCAAATGACTCCATTGATTTGCATTGCATTTGCAACGGGTTCTCCGGGGCTCTGAATCTTCCAATTTCGTCTCTCATTTTACCAAAACGATTCTTCTGCACTTGGGTAAAGCCTGGAAATATGTAGTTTTAAAATGTAAAAGACAATAATTAAGCAGTTAAGAGTTCCACTTCTATCTGATATGCTTTTACCCATTTTGGACTGATTCTAAAAACGCCTTCTAAATCCTGACCTAAGTTTTCTGGAAAAACTTCAAATATTTATATAGCAGCATCAATTTATTTGTAATTTTTGAATACTGTACAGTTTACATACTGTAGTGTACAGAACCCCAAACGGGGTTACCGTCCAGAAGGGTATATAGGGTTTGGGGTTCCCACCTATAATGTGTTAAAGGACCACTTTACCACTTTTCAACCTATCTTCATATACTAGGTCCTCACTAATAATCATGAAGAAATGGCGCAATCTTTTTCTACTTGATCTGTGTCTCATAGGAGGGCTGTGGGCAGTTCAGAAACCGTCTTCCAGTGACATCATCGATGAAGAATACAAGCTAATAGAAACTGCAGGCTTTCTAGTCCTGAAAAGTTGCAATGCGAAAATGGAAGCCATCGTTCTCACGATAATGAAAATCTAAACATTTTTGTAAAAAAAATCTTGTTTAAAAAATAATCTGCCTAATGATGATGTCACTGGAAGACGGTTTCTAAACTGCTCACAGCCCTCCTATGAGACACAGACTGAGTAGAAAGAAATCGTGCTATTTTATCATGATTATTAGTGAGGACCTATTATAAGAAGATAGGTTGAAAAGTGGTGAAGTGGTAGCCTGGTTAATAAACCAGACCGAATCAGCCGTTGGCAATTGCCGCGGTCCGTGCGATATTAGTCTGGTTTATTAACCAGGCTAGTGAAGTGGTCCTAAAGCACTTGTAGACATGTACACTAAACCCAAGCGTTTAGGTTATAAACACTTATTTGTAACACTTTTAAAACGTGTCACAGTGTTTAGATTATAAACAGAAGAACATGTTTAATCGCCAGTAACACTTTTTAAACACATAAACGTGTTTAGTTTTTACAATCAAAGTCAGTCATATAGGTGTTTAGAATTCGAACACTAGGGGCTGTATTTTGCGTGTCTTAAGTACCAGGTCTTATTACCTAACTTGAGTAAACTAAAGACCTGGAGGCGTGATCAATGCTCTTTGGCCACTCAGAATAGCCAAATGGCATTGATCACGCCTACAGGTCTTTAGTTTACTCAAGTTAGGTAATAAGACCTGGTACTTAAGACACGCAAAATACAGCCCTAGGTGTTCTTGTGAGGTGTTTGAGTGAGCTCATAGTGCGCCACCGAGTGGCGCGCTATGAGCTTGTAGATCTGCTATTTTTCAATAGATAAAAGTATTACATAATGCTTAGTTAAAACACCAAAATGGGTTCCCGCCCAGAATGGGTACAATGACACCCAACATAAATAATTTCTTTAATTATGCTCCACTACTACAGTATTCTTTTGGTCAGGATTGTTTTACCGAGCTGAACACAGGTTGCTACAGTATGGGCGTCTGTCACACAATGCATTCTCTACATAATATTGTCACCAGTCATGAACGAGGTAAAGTGTAAACAAGTTAGGCCAAACAAGAGAGCAGTCGAGCAGGTTTTAGCCATACAGCAAAGTCACAGTGGAAAAAAACATGTGTCGTCATTCGGGAGTCGGGACATGTTGCCCTCAAAGGCCTCGTGTGACCCACATTGGCTGGGGAAGATAACGTTGTTTTGGGGCAGCTATATAAGTAAGCCTAGATCCGGAAATGGGCTTTTTTTTTATATATATTTCTTTTATCCCACGATTTTGTAACCCATTTTCACCCCTGTGTCAATCATCTAATGTGATCCTGGGCTATACACACCCTCCACCAACCTAGTCCCCATATATGGGAGACAAGGGGAGAGCAACGGACTTGAACTCATGCTTCCTTCATGCCTGAGTGTCCAAGTTGCTCCTTTACACCTGAAATGGGCTTTTTGATTGATTGATTTATTAACAGTTTGCAGTACATTTCAAGTACAACTCAATACAACAACTGTTAACTGTGAGTGGACGACACCATAAAGCATTACACTTGTTTACAATATGGCCCACCATTTTCAATTCATCAAAACAATTAGAGACGTTGGCCCAGGCCGTAGCGTAACGGTCTGGGCACCGGACTGGTAATCCAGTCGCAGTGTGCCGCGGGTTCGACTCCCGGACCCGACACGGCCTTTACTGCATGTCATCCCCCCATCTCTCTCCCGTTTCCTGTCAGCCTACTGTCTGTCCCTTCAAAAAAAATCAATAAAAGGCGTAAGCCGCAAAAAATAAAAAAAATAAATAAATAAAAAAACAATTAGAGACGTACGAATATACACAACTATATAGTCAAAACAGGAACTCATCATAGAGGTAAAAAGGGAAAAGAAACATATACAGTGAGGGGAAAAAGGGGTGGGTGGGGGATTCAGATTTTACGGGGGCCAGTTTCTAATTGCAGCCATCCGTAGGTGCCCTTTGAGAGCGGTTTTGAAGGAGTCAAGGGATTTGCATGTCTTAATGACTGTTGGTAGGGCGTTCCACATTTTGGTGGCATAGCAGCGAAATTAATTTAGTCCCTTGTTTGTGCCGAATCTGGGTTGCACATAATGGTTTGTTGAACTCCCTCTGGGCAAGTTTCATAATCATTAGAATGATCAATGAGTAGTTCAGGACTTCTCAAAGTGGGTGCCGTACGACGTGGCACCCTATAGGGTGACGTGAGAGGATCCTCAGTCTATACTTAGTAAAAACCGACCCGAGTCAATAAACTGTATGATGTGTTCTTTTTCAGCCTACACTGACTACGCCAAGGGCCATATTTGCATCATCATTTTTGAATAGTTCAAATAGGTCTACTGTCTACAAGCTCACAACGTGTTGACATAGATTGGCTATAGTTGAACAATTTCAATATGTTCATCAGGACATAGATGGCAAGGGCTAGTATTTTTACCTTGTTGACCACTGTACAGCACTTTGTAACTGTTGTTTTGATAAGTGCTTTATAAATAAAACGTACTTACTTACTAGTATATATATATATATACTCTAAGAAGGTCAAGGACCCTCAGTTTGAACGCATGAGACCACTGGTTCAAAAACAGCGGGTCGGGACCCGCGAATGTGAGCTGCTGTTTTCACTATAGTCGGGGTACCGGGCAACTAATCTCTCTTTTGGGTCTCGACCTGAAAGGTTTGGGACCCACAACCACTGCATTATTTAGACCAGGGGTTCTCCACAGGTGGTCCGTGGAGGTATTGCATGTGGTGGTCAGTCACCATGCATTTCCCTCGTATATACGTGTCCAGAAAAGGCAGGGATGGATTAACCCCCTAGCGCGCATGCAGAATTTCCGAGTTTCTTTTATGTTTTTATCAAATTTTTGACCTAAATTTAACCAAATCAATGGCCAATGAAGGTCCCCAGGAGCTTTTTTCAGGGCCTCAAACCCATTACAGAGCATTACATATTCCTGAAGGGCCCCTGAGAGCCAAGGGCCCCTGGGCCTCGGCACCATTGGCCCAATGGCTAATTTGGCCCTGCCTGCCCTTACTAAATTAAAACCCAAAGGTAAATATAGATAATTTCAGGTATAGCTGCTAATACTATACTGTTACTGTTATTTAAGTAGGTATAATTTCATATACAGTACATTTACAACTTTTAACTTCAGATGAGTAAGAATGAGTAAATAAATGATCAGCATAATGTAACGGATGAATATTTGTTTTGCACTGGAGTAAAAAAGAAAAACAAATCCCACTATTTTCATAAGTTTCTGTTAAATGCACAGAGGTAACACTTCACTACCGTCATTGAAATGTTTAATTTACTCATATTATGTACAATTTATTTCACATGCATTTATAGGCCAGTTATATCCAATAATCTTACCCATGTTGTTTAAATCTTCTTCTGTCACACCATCAATGAAATCTCGTTCATCTTTCACACCGAACTGAATGAATTGGTTGTAATAAGACTCCAGTCTGTGCCTTTCAAGTAGGTTGTGTATTATGGTAGACATCTGAAAAAAGGCAAATAAGTCTGTTATCTTTGTTTAGCCCCAGAGGGATAAACAACAACAACAATAACATTTAGCACCTTTAATATTACAGTTTCATATAGTGTCAGAAATGTAAATACATAATTTTACAATAAGGCAATGAAATCAAGAAACTCACCTTGCATCGTAATGTGCTGCTCACAAAGTGTGATTTAACTTTCTGTTTCCAAGTTTTATTAGGCAATAAGGGTGTGGCTTGCTTAACAAAAAACAAAACATATTTCAGGAACATTTTCAAAGTAAATTGTCACATTGTATAAGACATACATGGTAGTCAATGGAATAAAAAGCTATATAGGACACTGGGGTATGTGATTTCTACTTTTGTGCTCTTGTTTAGAACAGAAAGACACTACTGAACTACAAGCAGGCATATTCCATGAAAATGAAACTTAACTTTGTGTTGAGAGGGGGAATGTCCAAGACTGAGCCTTTTTTCTCTTCACACTACCGCCATCTGGTGGCCGAAAGTTTTTGTAAGGTGCACAGTGCAATTGTAGCAATGTTTTATACTGTAAACTAAAGTACTGTTCTCCTCATATAAATGCATCGCCTGAGGTTTTGTGAGAAGATAAAAGGTGAAATAGTAAAAGGGGGGGAAAGAAGAAAAAATAGGTCCATTTGGAATTGGGAAATTTTTGCATATTATAGTCCTCTAGGCACAGTGCAACAAAATGTTTTCAAATTAATATTGCTAAAAAATAATGTGGCTTGAAGAATAAAACTGTAGGCTAGACGTAAAGTCAAAGATCAGACACTATTATCTTCAACATAAAAATAGCATTCCTCAAATTACTGAGCACTGCTCCCGTAAAACTGGTTTAGGAAATAATAAGAGTCATGTATATTAAAATAAAACAATATTCTCTATATCAAAAAAAGAAGAGCGCGACAACACAACACTACAAACCTCTTTAAACCTCTTAAAGCCCCATTTCCAATACAGCAAAAATAGCCGATCTAGAAGTTCACAAAGCAAAACAGGCCAGCAGCCTCAACCGTTCCTCCAAACTAGGGGATGAAAACACTGTCACATCATCTTAGACTGGCTATTTTGGGAATTAAAAAAAATGTCTACATAAATGAATTGAATGAATGTTCTTAATTTTAATTGTCTGCCTATAACGATAAAATGGTTAAGGGGACATGGCATCTGAGCTCACACGGCACACACAACAATAATGCAGATTGTCTTAACATTCTCCTTTGCTTTCAAAGGGCTGCCAATTCAATCACGGGCACATCATGTCTGCTGGATTGTGAACTTTATTTTAATTTTTACTCACGATCAGCGGGTTTAATATGCTGCACATGGTGCTGCTCCACATGCTCCTTCCTGAGACGGGTTCACCCCATGCCGAGTGAGTGTACTTGTGGCACGGCCTTGATTATGGGGGCATCTGCCAGCAAGCGCACTGCCCTCGGAGCACTCGTTCAATTAATGTTCTCCCCGTGTGACCCAGCTGGTGTTTTCTACAACCTTCTGTGAACATTCATTTGATTCACCTCTTAGGGGAGCTACGATACGGATTTCTCTCTCCAGTCTCAATTTCCCGGCCGTTTCCTTCCATGTGGGGGGCTTAAGAAGGCTTCCGATGTTTGGGTGTGTGGGCGACTTTCCAAGTCTGTAGAAAATGGGGAACAGCTTCAATTCACTGGGAAGAAAGAGGGACTAACCAGGTGCTCAATGGAGGTAGCAGGATGTGATAATGATAAAAAGGTGCTCACACAGATCAAAAAACGGGGTCAAAACATGATGAACTAGAAAAAGTGCCCTTCCGGGCACAGGTCTCCACCAGGTTATCCACAGATCCGTGCAGTTAGAGGTAAAAACACTTTTCGGCCAGTTATAGCGCCACCTTGAGGCTGAGTTGAAATTGTTCATGTGGCATTTCGTCCTAAGTGGGAATGTGGGTGCACAATTTCACAGAAATCACGCGATGTGTTCATGATTTGCAGCATTTTGTTTGAAACTGAGCACTCATGTGAACTTTGGAAGCCAATCTTAACCAATCAGGATGGAGTCTGATAAATCTGAAAGACCCGTTTCGTTGAATGGCTCTAGAGAGACTGTGTACCAATTTGCGTGATGTTTGGACAAAATCTGTAGGTGTACTGTGCAAAAACTTGTTTTGCACAAAGCGGCCTCCTGGTGGCGCTATAACAGGCCGTTCTGGAAAGTTTGGGGCAGAGGTTCATGGTTGGCATCCAGGGAGTGTGTGTGCAAAATATGGCATTGAAAAACTTGTTTTGCACAAAGCGGCCTCCTGGTGGCGCTATAACAGGCCGTTCTGGAAAGTTTGGGGCAGAGGTTCATGGTTGGCATCCAGGGAGTGTGTGTGCAAAATATGGCATCGACCGGGTTAACGGTGGCCGAGATTAGCTGTTCACGGACACACGGACACACGGACGGACACGCGGACGGACGGAGTGCAAAACATACTCTCCCCACATGCCTTCGGCCTGGTGGAGACAAAAAGAGAAGGATCCGGGCACACAAGGTTGCCCTGATGAAGACCTGTTAGGTCTAAACATGTTGGCAGTTGCCTTTTAATTTAATAAAAGGCGTACCTCATTTTTTTTCTCTCTTTTTATCATCTCTCTCTTTATCAAGCTTCAATTCACTGTTATTAATTTCAGTAGGTTTATGCGAGCTTACACAATTTCGCCGTGTTATGCATTTATTCTTTCTACTTTTATGTTCAAACTTGTCCAGCTCAACTCAACATCACGAGCAAAATCTCATTTGTATTCCTTGGTCAAAATGTAATTAATTAAATGGGGGGCCTGTTGTCCCTTGGGCATGTACTCAGGTGACCCAACCAATTTGGAATTCCATTCATAGATAGATGATTCACCACAGTTGATTGGTCGCCGTGTTGTGACTCATGATGACCAAGGTTTGGTGACTCTGGTTTTGTCTACAAATGTAATCCCTCTACACCACACCTCATATCTTATATAACACTTTTGCTTTTGTCAAATATACAAAACAAATGTAAAAATACCAAATGCATTAGTATCATCACACAGCCAGCCATTTGTATGGTTCATTTATTTTCAAAGACAGAGAAAAGGAGGAATTACAGAGGAGAAAAATATATAAAATCAAGACTAGATAAGATGATATAGTTTGTCAATCCAGAATGTCATTGAACATCTTCCTTGTCTTTGATTGGCCCGTCTGTAGTTCCTGCCACTGGGGTCGTCTGCTAATGAAGTGTGACAGGGCAAACTTTGCCCAGGTGTGGCGCGCAAACTGATCAGACCTCAGCTGGGGTTCACATGCCACTGGAAATACAACAGACAGAGACAGAGAGAGAAAGAAAAGAGAGTCAAGAATATAAATGAAAACTAAAGGAACGTAAACATGGATTTTATGGCTTCTCTTCAGTTGTAGAGGAGCATAGAGGAGTCATGCCTAATGGCCCCTACACACAGTGCAAGATATTTGCTCCGATTATGCTGTTGGGGAGCTTTTTTGGCGCTCGCCGACAAAACTACGGTTTTGCTCGCTGTGTGTATAAAGGCTCTGCGAGAAGATACGGCGGTGATAAAAACTGCGATAAAAACTGAATATTTAGCAGGTTTGATATTCGACTCTCACGCCGACTGGACATCATACAGCATGAACGGGGTTGCGACTGCACCCCGAGAAGGTCCGTAATGTATTAAATTACAGCCAATGTGAGCACTGGAAAGCTGTGCTCACAGACAAAGTCTGTCTGTCAAAAAGAGACTGAGATCTGATGATGAGTCCCCGTCGCTCCCCTATTACTTTAAAAGTCCTACCATGTGTAGGCTCTAACGCCAGAGGAGAAAGCATTGAGAATCATACGGGATATGACACTGACTCAATACAATGAAACCCCAATGGTATAAACAAACAAACCAGTGATTCTCAACCTATGGACCCCCAGTTTGACATTAGGCCACGGATTTTATTTAATTCATTAATTCATTTTGTTTTTTAAATTTTATCCCACGATTTTGTAACCCATTTTTCACCCCTGTGTCAATTATCTAATGTGATCCTGGGCTCTACACACCCTCCGCCAACCGAGTCCCCATATATGGGGGACATGGGGAGAGCAACGGACTTGAACTCATGCTTCCTTCCTGCCTGAGTGTCCAAGTTGCTCCTTTTCCCTCGTTTTCCCTGGTTGGACGTAGCACGTGGAAGGAAGTTAAGGAACACGTTATTCCAACCAGTTCCTTTCCCCTCCATCAAGTTCCCCGGCTGGCCAGGGGGAGGCAGTTTAGAGACCAGGATTACTACATGTTTTTTGTGAGGGTACCTACCCTATAGGGGACACGGGGAGAACATGCCAACTCCACACAGAAAGGCCCTTTCGCCAACCCAGCCTCTGGTATGGGCACTGATGACGCAGAGGAGGAAACACGCCGCCAGCACCCACAGTGTCCCGGGCGGGAATCGAACCCAGGACCTTCTAGCTGTGAGGCGACAGCACTACCGACTGTGCCACCGTGCCCCTATTTTATTTTATCAGTCCTTTAAATGACACCTTGGATTTGACTGGCTCATCAAGTTGAAGAGTATTCACTTCATGGAATTGAACCTCCCACCCATTCCAAAATAACAAGTACTTTGTATAGTACTATAAAAATAACAAGTACTTTGTATAGTACTACAAAAATAACAAGTACTTTGTATAGTACTATAAAAATAACAAGTACTTTGTATAGTACTACAAAAATAAAATATGTTTCCAACAGGAGGAGAATGCACTGCATGGTTTAAATAGGTCAGAAGATGCTGTACTGTAGGTGCCCTTTAGAAGGACAGGGAGATATATATAAAACTAAATCCAGGGGGTATTGTTTGATCCATATTCGCCAACTGGTGCAGAAGACGACCATGGAAAAAAACACATGAAGGCACCCGTGTCTTGCATTGCGGTGAAAATATATTTTACGGTTGCCTCGCACAAAGAATACATTCATGAAATATATTTTCCCACAAAGAGTGCAATTGTGTTTTTTCTTTTTCCTTGGTTGTCCGCACGCACCACTTCTATTTAAATGTGCTCATATTATGATGTTAATTTGATGTGTAAGGAGATTATGCCCTAATATAAGGAACGGTACAGTACTCTTGTACATTTGAACATGTTCTTGCGAGCACACTTTCTTTTCTTGTCAAAGTTAAAGATCCTTTTATGAATTGCTGCGTGAACATTTTCTGTATATGACAACAATGAAATATATACATGTGATGCATCTTGAACTAAGCCCACCCTGACAAAGCGAGCAGCAAACTGATTTGTCAAAGTTTTGCCAAGTTCTATGGCATGTACTCCATCGCTCATCTACTGCATATCATCGTCAATGCAAGAAATTATGAATTCACTTCACACACTATAGAGCGTCGTAGTCCCTCCCCCTTTCAGAACAACGAGTGGCCCAGGAAATGAATCGCAATGCATTTTGACCATAGGCATTTCTTAAATTATTAATTTAAAGACCTTTTAAGCGCTGTACGAAGCCAACTCTTGTCGTGACAAATCATGACAACACACACAATATTTTGGACCAAACAAATAATTACAAAGAAGAAAAACAACAAAAAAACCTGCCGTTTTTTTCTACTTTCTAATTTTTTGTTTGGTCCAAAAAACAAGAGTTGGCTTCGTACGACGCTTAAAAGGTCTTTAAATTAATAATTTAAGAAATGCCTATGGTCAAAATGCATTGCGATTCATTTCCTGGGCCACTCGTTGTTCTGAAAGGGGGAGGGACTGCGACGCTCTATTAAGGGCCTTGCAAACGGGGAGCGATAAAACGTGCCTATAGTTCATTTTCAATGAGACCTGCGTCTTTTGCTCGGAGAAGTCGCAGTGTGACAACGCAAGCGTATTTACGTGAGCGCGTTCCTGTGAATTTGTTGCGCGCGTGCTCGTTACGTGCACACTCCTGTGACTCACCAGACCTGGATTCTGTTTTGCTTTTAGCTGTTTATTATTCTGTTTAGCTTTTTTTTCCACGCTTGCGTTGTTGCGCCCCTCTTGAGCAGACCTGTGTTGATCCAGACAACAACGCCTGCGTTCCTCGCTTCACGTTTCAAAGGGCCTTTAACCTGTCCTGAAACCAGCCACTCCTCCTCCTCACAACTAACCCAGGAGGAGGAATAGGCCCAATAGTGAAAGCAATATAGTCCAGGTTAATTAGCCGTCGTACCTAGTTCCTGTGCGATGCTCTGCCTCTGACTGACCGAGGCACTGTTCCACACAGCCTCCAGGACCCGACTGCCCAGCCGAGAGCACGCCATCTGGACATACTGGCCCTGGGAGGACAGACGGACATGATGAGTCATGTAGAGTTAACAACCATCGAAGCCAACGGACATTTAGACACAAGAAAGTGGCCTTGAGCAGCACACTGCATTCATGTGTGATTAAAACAGTCACACAAAAAAAGAAGAAGCTAATGAATTGTCAAAGGGATATATGAATATAGAAATTCTTACGTTTTTCATATCCTACAGTATTCATTGCTGTCAGGAGGGAACCACCTAACTCAATCTTTTTGTTTTTGCATAAATCACTACTATTGAACACCCTTTACTGGTAAAAAAAAGATATTTAACCAATGAATATTTAACTCCATTGGACCCTCAAACTGTCTGCTAAAACAGCCAACTCCACCACCTCTGCCTCCCCCTCTCAATCAAAGTAATTGACAATATATAAAGTCACAACACCAACTTTGATGAGGCAGTATTTCTTTGCTTTCAAAACATAAGGTTTTCTTCATTTCCTGAAAAATGTATATTTGGAGTTAGGTGTTTTCTTCCCGACAGCAGAGATAGGTGGATATCTGGATAGCAGCCACGGGCCCGCACTACTACACTGTTTTAAGGCTAAATCTACAGTTGATTTAGTTGACTAAAATGTATTTTGGCTGTTTTTACACAACGCGTCGCGGTGAGCTTGTAGAAAGGCTATTTTCAGCATGCTGGATCTCTTGTCCACTAGTTCCTTCCTAACATTTTAGTGTAGTTATTATTTGCTGACGAAATTGTTAATATATTTAGTCTTAGTTTTAGTCATCATGGCTACGTTTTTATTTAGTTTTTATGTAGTTTTCGTCAGTACCTCAAGTCTCCTCAGTATCTTGTTCGTCTCACCTCAAGTCTCCTCAGTATCTTGCCCCTGCCCTTGTCGCTGGACGTAGTGATGAGAACCTGGAGCACGTGGCTGCCCGCTGAGTTGGCGGCCAGGGTCAGGAGGTCGGCCGGGGTCAGGGAACGCAGACTGTTGAGCAGGAGCGAGCGCTCCTTGAATTTGGCCAACGCTTGGACCAGACATGAGCCATGGTAGCATATGGATTTCAGAGGGACCTAAGGATGAACAATATACAAGACAGTTACAATTTAAGCATTTAAGAGGCGCTCTTAATCCAGAGCGACTTGCCGTAAGCAAGAACAACACATGTTAATACATCAAATACATAGAAATAGTCATCAAGGATCATCATAAGCAAGCTAAGAACCTAACATCTGTCCAACAGTAGAATATATACAATGAACCTATGAGTATACACTATAGAGTGCTATGTCTACATAAAATGCTATTTAAAATGACATAAGTTTAGCCTTTGCACACGCCTGTAAGGTCGCCGAGGCTGGTGCAAGTGCTACGGCAAGTGCCATAGGCTGAGATGGAGTTGCCGCCTAATGGGTGGGTCTCAGGCTTACGTTCAAGATTTGGAAAATCAAAATTACCACTGATTTTGCAATCTGTTGTTCTTCAAAGGTTTAAGTGGTTAAAAATCATGGTTTGAACATGGCAAAATCAAAACGTGGTTTATCAGTTTGCCCGAGGAGTAGATGGACATAATAGGTGTGTGACTTACCTCTGTCTGAATGGTGCCCTCTTCTGTGTCGGACTGGTAATACACCTCGTAGGTGAGCAGGGACATGAAGAGAGGGAGGCAGCTGGTGTGTCGGCTGCCAGGCTCCGCACAGTGGAAGGCCTGGGATGGAAGGGGTAAAGAATATGCTAGTTTTACTATACTACTACTACAACTACAACTCATTTGATTATTTACTCACAGTCAATGTACTGTACAAGCTACGGTGGAATGCACAGGTGGAGAAAGTGGTGCTTGCTTACGTCGAGAAGGCACTGCATCATCTCGGCCTGTTTCTCCCCGTTTTCAGCGCAGCCCTCCGCCAGCTGGACAACCACACCCATGTGACCTGCTGCCAAGATGGCCTCTATGCCCTGGACGAGCTCATCGAACACCCTCGAGAACTACAGGAGTGGAATAATGAATGTAATGCGGTGATGTTTACACTTTGCACATGTTTGCGGAACTCGACTTCGTCTCATTCCTGACCGCATCACTGTCGTGGCAATAATCACGTTAAACCACACACCATCTCGTGTGATATTGCTCAAGTAGAAGATATGTCTGGGAGCAGAAATTGGTGTGCAGTCAGACTCTTTTATTATTGAACTAGCACTGCGTCTGATCCGGCACTTGGAATTTGCCAAAGCATGGCATAATAAACTATTTTATTTTTGAACTATCATTTAGGACAGTGGTTCCCAAACCCCAGGGGTACTTGAGGGAGTTACAGGGGGTCCCCAGCTAAATGACAGTTTGGAACAAAATGTACCCTTAAGAGACTAACTCTGAGAGTGTACAAATGGACCCTAACCGGTCCGTTTGGTTCCATTTGTACATTCATTTCACAAAATAAATTGGAGTCCCAGAGTTGAAATGCCATTAAATGGGGGTCCGTAGACTAATGCATGTAAAACTGGGGGTCCTTGAAATTAAACAGGTTGAGAATCACTGCTGGAGCCGACAAAAATCTTCTATTATGGGGATCTCTGCATGGCATATCTTTTCCCATGGGGGTCCGCGGGCTAATAAATGTCAATGTGGGGGTCCTTGACATGAAAAAGTTTGGGAACCAGTGATTCAGGACCTTACCATTATATACTTGGCCGAGGCTGCGATAAACCTCTGTATGGTGAAGTTGGCGATGGGATGGAGTGCCAGGTTGACCAGCTGGCCCTTGAGGTGGTTCTTGTAGAGGTGACGGAGAAGGGCCTTGTGGGCCAGCTGGAGGAGCACCTCCACGAGGCGACTGGCCGCCTGGTCCTTCAGAAACACCAGGAGAGGACTAACGGGTTCCAGACACAAAAGGGAGACACAATCAGGTGCGGTATTAGGGGTGTCACACATCATTACATAATAATGTGTCTAATCGCAGCTATTTGAGATAGTCGCAATTATTTTTGTCACAATCGTTTCCATGTTGACAGATGTTCATACATTTAAAAAAAAGCTGAAATAGCATATATATTTTGGCTATTTTTGGGGCTTTTTTAAAGTATGAAATGTATAAAAATGCCAGTAATTTCTTAGAATATTTCAGATATTTGTCGTATCTGCCCTGCGCACCTTTTTATTACGAAGCCTAAAAGGCAAACACAAATGTAATTTATATTCATGTTACAATTTACAATATGCCAAAAATACAATTAAATCGTTTATCGCAATTATTTGTGAGACAATTAAATGTCAACTTAAATGTGTAATGGTGACGGCTCTATACAGTATATATATATATATATATATATATATATATATATATATATATATATTCCTCCACAAACTTTCTAGGACTTCACATTTGATTTTATCATGAAATTTCGGGACAGGTCATTTATTGAGAATGGCATTGAAGACATTGAAAGGTTTGCCCTGACCTGACTCCAGGGGCAGCGCTGCGAGTGGTCAAGTACTCGATGACAGCTGTGAGGATCTTCTTGCAGAGTTTGGGTCGTTTTCTGTGACACACAGTCAACATGGTCTGGAAAACGGCACTGGCAGCTGCATCTGTCACACTCACTGAAACAAGAAAATGCTGCTTTCATTGCCGTTTTTTTCTTTCTTTCTCTCTTTTTCTTAGATTTCACAGCAGATAGTTACGTAAGTGGTTCAATATAGATAATACTTTTTTATTTTCAATGAATAGCAAAAATCTTTTGCTATTGTTTTGTCCAATGACTTATACACGGTATACACAGTGGTTGAGTCAAAGAATAGATGAAAACAGTTTCCTACAAATGTTCTCATCAGGGTGGACATTTGTCAAGCCGGTTATTTTTCAATGGGGTATTCTATACTCATCTTTGCTTGGATGAGGTTTAATGTGTTGTTGTTGGTTGATTAAGAAGACAAACTCACCATTGACATTGTCCATCATAGACTCAGTCAGACTTTTCAGCTCATACCAAAATGACGTGGGGACATCAAAGTCTGTCATTTGAGGGACAGCACTCCAGTGTTTTGAACCTGGTAAAAGGTGGCGAGAACAATAAATGGTAAATGGTGCATTTATATAGCGCTTTTATCCAAAGCGCGTCATTCAATTCAATTCAAAGGGCTTTATTGGCATGAGAAAACATACGTTTACATTGCCAAAGCAGAAAGAACAATACAGCAATACACTCAAAACAAAAATGATGTACATTTGAAAGTCAGAATCTTCAATAGATCAATTTCTATGTACCAAGATCACTTGATGCAGGTATAGTGCAGGAATATACACAATGATTAGTCTTTAGGGTGGTTGTGTTCCATTCACACACCGATGGCAGAGGATACCATGCAAGGCACCAACCTGCACATCAGGAGCAAATAGGGGTCCACACTCCACAGACGTGGAGTGTTGGGCACAACATGCAGTAATTCCTAGGACGTCTGTGGACGTCTTGTGTCAAGTAGTACGTAAAGTTTGTGTGTGTCTGGCTGTCTTTCTGCCCTTCCTTACCTGGAGGAGGGCATTGTGTTCTGGGTGGTCCCAGGCAGCCTGCCAGCACATGCAGAAGAGTGCGGACCACATGCGTGCCGTGCATGTCTTTGATGAACTCTTCGGTGTTCTCTCTCACCACCTGACTTAAAGACAACACCTGAGCCTCCAGGATCCCACAGTCGTCCTCCTCTTCTGTGATATCGGACGACTCCTTCTTAGGGGAGTCTAAGGTGCGCACAGAAAAGAGAGAATGGTCCTCACCTCATACATCAAGCAAATGGGATATGTATACGCAGTATAACTAGCATATTGCTGCTCGTGTCAATACTTTCCATTGGTTAAAATATTATATTTATTATATATTTATTTACTTTTATCTTTTCAAAATGGTAAAAGAAAAAGAGAAAATATCAACACAAAAATAGCCGATGTACAGTTTTTCCCCCCGCATAATTCGACAATGTAGGGCAGGCCATTAATGTATGGTATGGTAATGTATGTAAATTTAAATATAGAGAGACAAGGTTTATAGGGTTGTCCCGATCGGATCACGTGATCTGGAAATCAGGGCCGATCACGGCATTTTCAAATGACCGGGAGCAAAAGAAAATCATCTAGTATCAATATTATATCCATATCATGATATTAGACTGGACATTGTCTGTGATTTTGGCTATTGTACTATTGTGATATAGCATAAGTGTTCTATAAAAATAACAATATCGGATCGGGGAAAATCGGCAGATACTCAAAATCAAATGATCGGATCGGGATCAAAATAAAAAACGTGATCGGGACATCCGTAAAGGTTTGTGCCCGACAGCTACCAAAGAAAAAGGTGACAATTGACCAGAGTTAAGGTATACATAGTTCAGTCTTACCTGTCCACCACCCAGCCATCTGTCTGAGCGTATAGTTCAGTCTAAAGGCTCATTCATAGTCAGGATTTTCAGTGGTGAGGTGACCACCGCTCCGGTGGTGAGGTTGGGCTGGGGGGCGGCTCGTGACTTCATGTTGTAGTTCAGTGGTCACCACACCACCGAAAATCCAGACTATGAATAACGCTTTACCTGTCCACCACCGAGCCATCTGTCTGAGGTTAAAGGTCAGTCTTACCTGTGCACCACCGAGCCGTCTGTCTGAGTGCGCTCTCCACAACGTGACCTCCACATCGGTCACACGACACCGCCTTGAACTCTGAACCCGAGGCTCCGCCCAGCTCGGCCAGAACCTCCCCGACCTGTTTGGGGCTGGCCAATGGGAGCAGCCGCTGAAGAGTGATGCTGCCTGTTCTGTCCATGGCTACCATCGCCGCTTGACCTTTCACCTCCGTGAGCACGTTCTCCACGAACATCACTGCATAAGGAAATATTAGGAACACATTTTACAGTCAGATAGTTTTTTATTTAATAGGATCCGAAACACAAAAAAAACAATTGAGGTGCTCAGAGTCTTCCTGTATCCCGTTGCTTGAGAGTATAATAGGCCTTCTCTCTCACCTCTCTCCTCGTCCTCTTCGAAGGCTTCGGCGAGTCGTTCTCCAACCCTGCGGAAGTATCCCACACTGGGGGCGTCCAGGTGCTTCTTAGCTCCATCAGCACCTCCTTCATGCTCGTCATGATGTCCTTTCTTCTTTCTGCTCTCTGCTCCTTGATTGATTGATTGATTGATTGAAAATGTTATTAACAGATTGTAGAATGAGTACAGTCAATTGACCTGTACCTTCCGTACAGGTCAATACTAAAACTGCTACGAGGATGAAACCAGAAAAAGCACCAAGACTTGATTTTCAATTCATCAGAACATGTAAAGACGTACGAATATACACTTCTATCATGCAAGATAAAAGTAACAGTCATCACCTTCTTCTTGAACACCGGCGGGGCCTTTCCTCTTTGTTCCTCCTTCTTTCTTCTGTGGCTTATTCTTCTTCTCCACTTTCTCCAGCATGGCAGCAGCAGACTGTTGACCTGGTGATACTTCTCAGATTGACCTTCAGTCGGGAATAAACACAAGCATTCGCAAACTGTGATGTCAGGCAACAGTCTGCAACTAATGTTGCGTCACCAGGCTTTCCACCTCGGAGGAAAGCCTGGTCTGTGTTACAACATCGCTAAATAGTATGGAATGTACACTCACATAAAAATCAGCTAAACTACGCTGCATCAATGATTCTATTGGGTAAGGCCCTACAATTCTGAGTATACTATAAGTATTTTGGGTACTTCTGATTCCACCTTCTGGTTTCCTGCCAGATGACTACAAATCATTGACTACAACATGACGAAGGTTACCATCCGCTCCAGAACGGATCATAAACCTGAAATGGAATGCTGCCCAGGCTATAGCCGCAATTTGCAATGCAACTCTACATTTTTTTTTATAATGGGATGAATCTAGAGTTGCAATACCCTCCTGCGTTTGCGATCTGCTTGTCTTAAACAACGTTAAACTCACCAACATTGCAGCTGCAGTCCAAGCTTGAATTATCCTCTTTCAATCTGCCGAGCTTGTTTTTCATAAAAATCCCCCATAGACATGTTATGAGCTACTTTCTGTCAAGAAATTCTGTGCAAGTGATTCTTTTTTTAAGTGCTGGAGTTTGGAAGCGCTCGTCACTGAACGGCCTTGCATGCATCTGTTTCTCATTTGCACATAATGCAGGAGACAGCAGCGCGACCCCTTAATAAAAACGAGCGCTTCCAAACTCCAATATTTCTTTTTCTTGACAGAAAGTAGCTCATAACATGTCTACGGGAGATTTTTATGAAAAACAAGCTCGGCAGATTGAAAGAGGATAATTCAAGCTTGGACTACAGCTGCAATGTTGGTGAGTTTAACGTCGTTTAAGACAAGCAGATCGCAAACGCAAATTAATACATGGGGAGTCAATGGAGGGTATTGCAACTCTAGATTCATCCCATTATAAAGAAATCTAGAGTTGCAAATTGCGGCTACCCAGGCTAGTCTGCAACAGAATCCCAGAACCCCTCTTTTAGCCTTTACTTTACAACAGTGGTTCTCAACCAGTGGGCCGGGGACCACCAGCGGTCCTTAAGGGATCCTGGTGGTTCCCAGCTAAATGATGGAGAGTTGGTTACCAAATGGACACCTTATCTATCTTAAATCTTTAACTCGAGTGTAAAATGTGGTTTCTCTCAAGCGTAAAATGCTTGTTAAACATCTGCATTACTTAATTTACAAGAGGTCTACACAATTAGAGCATGTAAAATAATTATTTTGATGAATGTTTTCCTGTTATCTCTACTTAAATGCCTCCACATAAATACAGCATGGAATTTTGTGGACACTGGACACACAATCCAATCCAACGACGTTTTTGAGGCTAAATCTCATCATTGATTGATTGATTGAATTTTTGATTGAAATATAACAGTTTGGAGAATTACAGTACATTTCAAGCACGAACTCAATACATAGACTGTTAACTGCGAGTGGACGACCCAATTAAGCATTACACTTTTTTACAAGAGGGTCCACCATGTTCAATTCATCACAACATTTAGAGACATAAAAGAAATAGACACTTCTAATCTATAGACAAAGCACAGAACAGGAATTCATCATCACATAGATCAGATGGTGGTCCGTGGCTCAGATGCAGAATACATAATTGACCTTGATGTGAAAAGGGTTGAAAAGCACAGTTCTTTAACAAGAACATGCGCATGCATGGGGCTTTCTTTATAGGTTGCTAAAGCTAGCTAAGCTAATCGCCAACGTTTTTAAGTTTTAACTTTTCAGCAGAGACCAAATAACAACAACACTATTAACAGCATGAACATTTAACACTGTAACGAGTGGGAACTTGCTAGTTATTTATTTATAGTTAACACTAGCGGTTTGTAGCGGCAATAAATAAAAAACCACACACACTCAAGAAAAAATTTATTCTAGTCTTACCATAGAAAATAACACCGCTAACATGTGTAGAATGCTGCTGTGTGTGTGTGCGGTGTTGTGCGTGCGTTGTGACGCGCAATGATTACGTACGAGGCGTTGCCAAAACTTGCCAATGGCAGATTTTGCTGGTAAAAATAATAAGCGACCAGGTCAATTTAAATCTAATATCCATTCATTTATCCATCAGCTGTTTACTGGTATTTTCCTTAGAACCGTGGGGATTTATATAGATATTATACATAAGGCATATATAAATTGTAAGTAACCCGCAACTGCCAATATTTACAAGCAACTTTGGAAGAAAAAAAACAGGCCCAAAGTCGCTTATAATAAGCTGACATGGCAACATTGTGACGTACCATTTGTGCGTCTGTTGCGCTGGCGCTGCTGGGGCCATCCATCCGGTTCTGCGTTGTCTTTGTCTTGTGTTTTACTGTTTTGGTGAAATTAACAGTGGTGGGAAAACTCAAACTGTACTCCTCACATCTACTGTAGTTGTTATAGTTGTTTCCACACCTCCTCCTCCAGAAGATCAATCGTTTCCGACAGTCTCTAACTGTCTGTGGACTAGCCTCCTAGACTTCAGGTTCCGACCGTCTCTAACTGTCTGTGGACTATAGCCTCCTAGACTTCAGGTTCCGACCGTCTCTAACTGTCCGTGGAGCCTCCTAGACTTCAGGTTCCGACCGTCTCTAACTGTCCGTGGAGCCTCCTAGACTTCAGGTTCCGACCGTCTCTAACTGTCCGTGGAGCCTCCTAGACTTCAGGTTCCGACCGTCTCTAACTGTCTGTGGAGCCTCCTAGACTTCAGGTTCCGACCGTCTCTAACTGTCTGTGGAGCCTCCTAGACTTCAGGTTCCGATCATCTCTAACTGTCTGTGGAGCCTCCTAGACTTCAGGTTCTGATGCAACTGTCTGTGGTGGAGTCTCCTAGACTTCAGGTGAAGATGAGCTCTCCTCAGTGTCCCGACCCCACTGCTGGAACAATATATGAACCCACCATACATCGCCATGCATACCTCAGTAAGTTACTACTATCATTTGTCTTTTTTGAGTGGTGCCACTCCTATAGACAGCTATGTGTGTGGCTGGGTCTGTCCCTGGCTGTGTCCGAGTGTGTGGCTGGTTCTGTCCCTGGCTGGTTCTGTCCCTGGCTGGTTCTGTCCCTGGCTGGTTCTGTCCCTGGCTGGTTCTGTCCCTGGCTGGGTCTGTCCCTGGCTGTGTCCAAAAAATAGCTATAGTGTTTGTTCACCACCAGCATCAACAAGTTTCACTGTTGAACTGCCTAACACACAGACACACACAGGCCAGGGAGCTTGTACAGCACAAGTACAGGACAAGTACAGTACAGCACCGCTCACTTCAGACGGGTCTTTTTTTCCCAGCTTATTATTCTGGTTTTACCGAATGCTTTATTTCCATGTGGAATCCATCCAAGTACCTGAACCATTACTTCACCTTTTACTAATGCTATTCTATAATAAATATATTGTTATACTGTATGTCAAATGGATTGTTGTGGATTAAGTATTTTCACGTTCATTCAGCTAGCTCAAAAGGCCAATGAAGAAGATGGACTAACTGAACTCACAAACTAGTCATTAAGTAGCAAATTGAGGGTGCATAAACTGCATAACATGCTTGTAAATGTCTAAAGTAATGTATTTTCTACCTCTCTCAACTATATTCCATTTGTCTTTGTCTTCAATCCAGTGTTGAGTCACCTGGCTGGCTACCCCGTGCTAACATCAGAAGATAAACTACGAAACTTGGCAGAGCCGAACCACCGTTTTATAAACTATAACTTGGAAGATCAACAGGGATTTCACACTATTGCATCAATTGCTAAAAAATGCCCAGAGAAAATTCACGCTATCACATCAGTTGCTAAAGAACGTCCACATTTACCACTGGTGAGTTTGACCGGTGATCTGTCCGGACAAATGGTTACCTTTCTGGCAGACACCGGAAGGAGCACCTCTAGCATAAGGCCGCAAGATTTGCCATGTTCCTGTAAGGAATGCACAGAAGCTATAGAGTCTGAAGGCATCCCGATCGATGTGAACGGGACAATAGTTAAGCATCCATTCACTGTGAGTTCCGAGTGGCCTCTGTCCATATTGGGTCATGATTTGTTGAGTAAACTCAAATCGGTGTGGATGCTACTGCACTTGGGTATCCAGGCAGACGCTGTACGGAAGATGCACAAGGCTCCTCCAGAACCTGTCGTGGAGGAACAAACTATTTTTAGAATTCGCTGATAGACTTTCACGGTTGTTTTCATTGAAGCAGCTGTGTAGAACGTCATACTTTTCAGACGTCATACTTTTCAGACCTGCTTTTTAATTACTTTGTATACTGTTGTTTGAAATAAACATTCAAAGTCAAGAGGTGTATTGTGCAGAGTTTGTATGAGTACTGTGTTTGAAATTAACATTCAAAGTCAAGAGGGGTGTTTTGTGTCTTCTTTGGAACGCAATGCAAGACCACACACACAGATTTTCTTTTATCATGTCTCAATATTCCTTCTATTCTTAATCCTGGCTACACTTTCAGTTTGGTTTTAATTTGACCTTTTGTTTTGCTGAGTTAGATATTTAGATAGCGTCTTTCTACCTACCTCTCATGATTATTCCCTTTGTTTTCAATCCAGCGTTGAGTCATCATCAGTACAACTTCCATGTGCTACCAGCAGTAAATGCTTGGCTGCTTTATAGGCCTGTCACAATTAGTACATAATCGTCTAATTGCAATTATGTGAGAATCACTTTTTTGCACAATCGTCAATCATTTCCATTTTGGATTCTCAAATAGTGGAAATAGCAGCTCTACAAGCTCAAAACGCGCCACGCAATGCGTTTTGGGCTTGTAGATCGGCAAGTTGACTTTGAGTTTATGTATGGCAGGAACAATGGTTAAATGTTTGATCGACACAGGATCAACTCGTTCTTCTGTAAGGCCGCAAGATATAGGTTGCTTTGATTTATCTTGTACAAACATGTGTTGGAACAGCAGCAGCATATGGTGATGTCACTAATGTGAATGGAATGCCACGTGAAAATACATTTACTGTGAGCTGAAAGGCCTCTGCCCATAGTGGCTCGTGATAGGTTGAGTAAACTCAATTTGAAGCTCTAATTTGTGTATTGTAACCCATTTATTCACAATCAGCTGAAACAACAAGTTGAGGAACTATAAATTCACATGAAAGTTTCATACTTTTACTTCAAATGAAGTCCTAAATGTTTGGTAAAACTGGTATCTCTCAATATCTACTTGTGAAATTGTTAAATTATAATAGAGCGGAACATTTCGGAGAGAAAACCAAATCAATGCCGAGTTGGTTTTGTCCGAGGCTTACAGGTCTTTAAATAAATACTTTCTGAAACGTCTATGGAACTGCATAGACGTTCAAACTTCGAACTGGGTTCGAACTGGATCCGGCCAAACTACCCCTAATCCACTGCCGCCCCAATATGTCAGGTCACAATGCGTCACAACGTGGCGCGCTGTGAGCTTGTAAATGAATCTGCTATATTTAGTGAAGAGACTTGGTGTACTGTAGAATAGACTGAAAAAGGCAAAAGTAAAGTGCAAGTGACACTGATAAATTCCAAATATTAAAGTATTCTGAGGCACTCCCGGTCTTGCGCCTTTGAGAAACCCTGGCCTAGGTGCTACATTGCATCACAATCACTACAGCCTCCACGTGTTCAGAGTGCTGATGGCAACCCAAGCACGCACGCACGTTGTGTGCACACATTTCTGATATAATCTAGTCTTACCTAAAATGCCAACATACACATAATTAGCTGCATGTGTTTAGGACATGCATCTTGTTTTTGCTTTTGTTAGGCTGTCCCAATCTGTGAAACAATTTGCACAAAATGTACTGTAGGCTATGTAGAAATATGAAGAGATATTATATCATTCTTGTTGTTCGACATACAGCCACCCAGGTTGAGTACATTGCAGACTGCAGGCTTTAAACTTTGGCTTTTATGACATTTCAGAGATATCGTAATCTTATAATAATGAGAACTTTAATCCATGAGGACAGCAAAGGAGGCACGGCTGAATATCGTAAAGTGGGGAGCTGCAAGGCTCATCTGGTACCGAGCTGGTGCTTATGTACCTCAATTAGGCTGCCTGTCTCCGTCTCCACAATCCACATCCCTATAAAAAAATATGAATTTGCCTAGTCTCTCGGTGTAGGCCTATATACCCCACGAATGAGTCAGTGGAAGAGAGAGAGAGAGAGAGATTCTGACACAATTTCAGAGGCTGATTCAATGTAATAGACTAGAGGATTCATATCTCATTTGTTTCTCTACTTTGTTGTCTGAGCTTTGGCTCATGTAACACAGACAGATTCTGATGCCAGTCTATTGAATTTCAGCTACTAGTAGCTATAGTGTGACCCGTCTCTCCAAATCCTCTTAACCACATGAACCCTGTAGTGTCCCTATTCTGGGGCGAACCTGCGGCAAAAAATAGATCTGATCTACAAGCTCACAGATCAGTGATGTACATCACGGTGTGATGTACATAAGCTAGCATACATAGTTTTATTTGTGAAATTGTGCATTACATTCACACAAGGCACCAACCTGCACATCAGTCAGCACAGGAGTCAAAGATGGGCAAAGTACAAAATGTATGTTGATACGAATTAAAAATAGCCTACTGGGTCAAAAATGTATCACTACAAATACAAAACACTCAGAGAAATGTATTTTGAGATACAAATAGCAGTTAGGAGTTCAGTGTCTTGCTCAAGGACACTTCGACACATAGAGTAAATACTGCCCTTCTCTGGGAGCAGTTAGGGGTTCAGTGTCTTGCTCAAGGACACTTCGACACATAGGGTGATTGAACCATCGAACAATTCCCAAATTCCTGAATAAAGCATAAAAGCAAATCTAAAAAAACAAAATAATAATAATTGGGGATGATTGAGATGCCAAAGGACTCCAGGACGTATTGTTCCCTTGACAACAGTCTCCAAGCAACCGTGCTTTATCCAACTCCATCTCTCTTGCCTATAGCTCTCTCACTCTTGCTTTCCCCTTCTCTCTCTATCTCTCTCTCTCTCGTCCCCTCTGCCTGTCTCCAACAGTCATGTACTCTACTGTATGCATCTCTGTAAGCACATGGATTTGAACCTGGGTCTGTTGCATGCAGGGAATCCGGAAGGCATTTATAGCACACACACACACACACACACACACACACACACACACACACAGTGTAGGCCTATTATGCAACTGACAGAGGCTAGATGGACACGACATTATGCACACATTTTTTAACACCCCATTTCTGCATGGCGGGCGGCGGCAGGAGCAGCAGCAGCAGCAGCAATAAACAATAATGTATGTAAATACAATTTAAACACGTTATTTTAGATTGTGAAAACGTCCATACCCATTTGCAAACATTCACACACATTGTGAACAGAGCGCAGTCTGGCTAGATCTGGTCTAAGAAACAAACTACGGTAGGTTTTCCCTGCACAGGGGGGGGGGGTCATTGTTTTTGGCATATAATGTCGAGTTAGGGTAGTCTGTTGTTGAAAATCTGAAGCTGACCCTCTGCAAGGTCGTATTCTCCTATCAGACTAAAGTTTCTTACATTTACATTAGGGCAGTCTGATAGGACAATGTGTGCACTGACTATCTGCAAGGTCTTGTTCTCCTTTGAGACAGTATAGTCGGGGCCGCTTGTTCTCATTCTAATGTGAAGCTCAAACAGTGTGGCCTGTGATTCCCAAACTGGGGCGCATTATGTGGGTCCAAGATTAACGGCCAAACAGAAACAAGGTGTTGATGACCTCCAACACGGGTCTCGCTCTCAATCCAAGTGTCCTCTATGGGATAATAGAGGACACACTGGATGGAGTCTATCCAGTCTCTTTATCACTTCCAAAACACTGCATTGTTCCCTCAAACTTTATTTCTTAAAACACTTCCGGGACACTTGGATTATTGCGATTGCAGGTCGCATTTACAGTACTATGAAATCGTGCATTTTCAGTCAGTCAGTCAGTCAGTCAGTCAGTCAGTCAGTTAGTCACCCCCAGGCAAATGGTAAATGGTGCATTTATATAGCGCCTTTATCCAAGGCGCTTTACATAGTGCATTACATTCACCCATTCACACGCACACATTCATACACCGATGGCGGCAGAAGCCATGCAAGGTACCAACCAGCACATCGGGAGCAATTTGGGGTTCAGTGTCTTGCCCAAAGACACTTCGACATGTACACAGGAGGAGCCGGGATTCGAACCGCCGACCCACAGGTCATTGGATGACCTGCTCTACCTCCTGAGCCACAGTCGCCACCAGGCATGACCATAATGGTCATAGTTGTCTCCACCAGGCCGAAGGCCTAGGGGGAGAGTATGTTTTGCACTCCGTCCGTCCGTCCGTGTGTGTGTGTGTCCGTCCGTCCGTCCGTGTGTCCGTGAGCAGCTAATCTCGGCCACCGTTAACCCGGTCGATGCCAAATTTTGCACACACACTCCCTGGATGCCAACGATGAAACTTTCCAGAACGGCCTGTTATAGCGCCACCAAGAGGCCGCTTTGTGCAAAACAAGTTTTTGCACAGTACACCTACAGATTTTGTCCAAACATCACGCAAATTCGTACACAGTCTCTCTAGAGCCATTCAACGAAACCGGTCTTTCAGATTTCCAGAACGGCCTGTTATAGCGCCACCAGGAGGCCGCTCCAGGAGGCCGCTTTGTGCAAAACAGGTTTTTGCACAGTACACCTACAGATTTTGTCCAAACATCACGCAAATTGGTACACAGTCTCTCTAGAGCCATTCAACGAAACCAGTCTTTCAGATTTCCAGAACGGCCTGTTATAGCGCCACCAGGAGGCCGCTTTGTGCAAAACAAGTTTTTGCACAGTACACCTACAGATTTTGTCCAAACATCACGCAAATTGGTACACAGTCTCTCTAGAGCCATTCAACGAAACCAGTCTTTCAGATTTCCAGAACAGCCTGTTATAGCGCCACCAGGAGGCCGCTTTGTGCAAAACAAGTTTTTGCACAGTACACCTACAGATTTTGTCCAAACATCACGCAAATTGGTACACAGTCTCTCTAGAGCCATTCAACGAAACCAGTCTTTCAGATTTCTCAGACTCCATCCTGATTGGTTAAGATTGGCTTCCAAAGTTCACAGGAGTGCTCAGTTTCAAACAAAATGCTGCAAATCATGAACACATCGCGTGATTTCCGTGAGGACGAAATGCCACATGAACAATTTCAACTCAGCCTCAAGGTGGCGCTATAACTGGCCCAAAAGTGTTTTTACCTCTAACTGCACGGATCTGTGGATAACTTTGTATGCCAACTCCCTAGAGGCCAAGGAAAAACCTTTGCCTGGAATTCTTCACATCTGCTCATCCTGGTGGAGACCTGTGCCCAGTAGGGCACAGGTCTCCACCAGGATAGGAATGTAGGACATTGCAGCTTGCCTTCATCTGGTGGTTGGATAAAAGGGCAACAAAAGTAAATTAGAGGTAAAAACACTTTTCGGCCAGTTATAGCGCCACCTTGAGGCTGAGTTGAAATTGTTCATGTGGCATTTCTTCCTCGGCCTAGTGGGAATGTGCGTGCACAATTTCACGGAAATCATGCGATGTGTTCATGATTTGCAGCATTTTGTTTGAAACTGAGCACTCCTGTGAACTTTGGAAGCCAATCTTAACCAATCAGGATGGAGTCTGAGAAATCTGAAAGACCCGTTTCGTTGAATGGCTCTAGAGAGACTGTGTACCAATTTGCGCGATGTTTGGACAAAATCTGTAGTTGTACTGTGCAAACACTTGTTTTGCACAAAGCGGCCTCCTGGTGGCGCTATAACTGGCCGTTCTGGAAATTTTGGGGCAGAGGTTCATCGTTGGCATCCAGGGAGTGTGTGTGCAAAATTTGGCATCGACCGGGTCAACGGTGCCGGAGATTAGCTGCTCACGGACACACGGACGGACGGACGGACGGACACACGGACGGACAGACGGAGTGCAAAACATACTCTCCCCCCATGCCTTCGGCCTGGTGGAGACAATTACCTTCATGAGACTAGTAAATGACCTTGACCAGTATAAATTACCTTCATGAGACTAGTAAATGACCTTGACCAGTATAAATGACCTTCATAAGACTAGTAAATGATCTTCACCAGTATAAATGACCTTGACCAGTATGCAGTCCGTGACCATGGACTATAGCCTTTTGCTTTTCCTTGATTTTCGCCTTTTTTAAAATCCTCAACAATGATGAAGAATCGCGCACTATAGCGCGCCGCTCAATGACCTCTGAGACCATGGACCAATGAATGAAATACAACACATTGAGCAGGGCACTGCAGGGAGTTGAACCCCGTTCCGGTAAACCAGAAGTCTGACACCAGTGCCTTAGTTTTTGTGTTGTTGTTCATTTAAAGGTCCAGGTGTGCATACGCATGTGCGCCTGTGCGTGTGTAGGTGCATGTGTGCATGTGTGTGTGCACGCTTCAATGACCACTGTTGGACCCAATGGCGATCAAGGACCTCAGGGAGCCACCCAAAATACACAACGGTCACAGCGAACTCTGTTGCATCACAACTGGTGGCCAACAGTCATAACCAACAACGCCGCCGACCCACAGGAGAATACCATCGCACAGTGGTATCAGACCAACCACAATCAGCCAGCCCTCAAACCAAACCCTTCGACCTAGAAGAACTCGAAACTGCAATGGGAAAGTTGAAACCCGGAAAAGAAGCAGGGATTGATGACATACTGGCAGAAATGATACAGCACCTGGAACCTAACGCAAAGACCTGGCTCGTGGGGATGCTGAACACATGCATGGCACAGAAAACCATCCCTTCTGTCTGGAGAAAGGCCAAAGTGGTTGCAATCCCCAAACCTGGCAAAGACCCATCATCCTCAAAGAGCTACCGACCCATTTCCCTTCTCTGCATCACCTACAAGAGAGGCTGCTACTCCAACGCCTCATGCCACTCATAGACACCAAGCTGACTAAAGACCAAGCTGGTTTCCGTCCCGGCCTGTGCTGGACAGAGCTCAACCTCAACCAACACATTGAGGATGGGTTTGAGGGAAAACAAATAACTGGAGCAGAAACTGGAGGGCGAAGCAAGCACGCAGGCAGCTAGTGCCTGCCTGCCTTCCTGCCTGCCTTCCTCATGTGGAAGCTGCATAGTTGACTTTGTGTGTGTCTTTCTTTTTCTGTCTGTCTTTCTTAGGATGAAGATCAAGGTAGACGCCGTTGGAAGGCTCAACACAAGCCGATGCCCCTAGATATCCATCCCAAAGCTTCCCTCAGGGAGCCCAGCAAGCCAGCTAGCCAGCAAGCCTGCCCAGTCAGCCAACGCAGCCAGCCAGCTCTGCCAGTCAGCCAGTGTAGAAAGTCAGGCTGACAAGCCAGAGCATATCATCTCTTGCAGTCCGCCATTGCAGCCATACCAGCCTTGCTCAGTCAGCTCAGCCAGGCCTCTCTCGAGGCCTGGCTCTCTGTCTGCCTGGCCCGGTCTGCCCTGCCCTGCCTTGCAGCAACAGAACCAGCCTTGCTAGCAAGCCAGCCAGCTCAGAATACGAGCTCAGCAAGCCAGCGCAGCTGGCAAGCACGCAGTTAGTCTAAACCAGTTTCAGACCGGCAGGCCAAGGCAGACAGACAGGAAGACCGAGGCGCCTAGGCAGGCAGACAGGCCAGGAAGGCAACAAAGTGCAGGCAGGGGGACTATCCGGCCTAAGGCTGCGCTGCAAGGGTTGGAGCCTGGCCAGCTCCTGCTGGTCTGGGCTGAGTGGCTGTGGCTGCACAGTAAGGCTGCGGTAACCTAGTCTGGGCTTGCTGCTGCACTGGCTTGCTCAACTCGCATTCTGAGCTAGCTGGCTTGCCAGAAAGGCTGGTTCTGTTGCTGCAAGGCAGGGCGAGGCAGACCGGGCCAGGCAGACAGAGAGCCAGGCCTCGAGAGAGGCCTGGCTGAGCTGACTGAGCAAGGCTGGTATGGCTGCAATGGCTGACTGCAAGGGCTGATATGCTCTGGCTTGGCAGCCTGACTTTCTACACTGGCTGACTGGCGGAGCTGACTGGCTACGTTGGCTGACTGGGCAGGCTTGCTGGCTAGCTGGCTTGCTGGGCTCCCTGAGGGAAGCTTTGGGATGGATCTCTAGGGGCATCGGCTTGTGTTGAGCCTTCCAACGGCGTCTACCTTGATCTCCGTCCTAAGAAAGAAAGACAGAAAAAGAAAGACACACACAAACCCAACTATGCAGGTTTGAGGGAAAACAAATAACTGGAGCAGCATTCAGAGATCTCTCTGCTGCCTACGACACTGTCCAACACCGCACAATGGTCAGCACAAGCCTCCTCAACAACAGGCGCTTCTATGTCCAGTTAAATGACCAGAGGAGTAAATAGAAAGCCCAAAAAGAACGGCCTCCCACAAGGTAGCGTGCTCGCCCCCCTCCTTTTCAATATCTACACAAACGTCCAGCCACTACCCAAAGTAGTAGTACTGGAATGAAATGATAGAGAACACCTCACACACACATAGTTTCCTTTCGTGGCTGTTTACATTCGAGGGTCGCCGGTCCTCTCGAACGGAACAGTTTAACGTCATGCCCAGGACGAAAAGATATAGAGAACACCAACATGACAAATAACAGCAGGAAGGCATTATAAAACATACTCTCCCCCCATGCCTTCGGCCTGGTGGAGACAATTACCTTCATGAGACTAGTAAATGACCTTGACCAGTATAAATTACCTTCATGAGACTAGTAAATGACCTTGACCAGTATAAATGACCTTCATAAGACTAGTAAATGATCTTCACCAGTATAAATGACCTTGTATGACCCAGTATGCAGTCCGTGACCATGGACTATAGCCTTTTGCTTTTCCTTGGTTTTCGCCTTTTTTAAAATCCTCAACAATGATGAAGAATCGCACACTATAGCGCGCCGCTCAATGACCTCTAAGACCATGGACCAATGAATGAAATACAACACATTGAGCAGGGCACTGCAGGGAGTTGAACCCCGTTCCGGTAAACCAGAAGTCCGACACCAGTGCCTTAGTTTTTGTGTTGTTGTTCATTTAAAGGTCCAGGTGTGCATACGCATGTGCGCCTGTGCGTGTGTAGGTGCATGTGTGCATGTGTGTGTGCACGCTTCAATGACCACTGTTGGACCCAATGGCGATCAAGGACCTCAGGGAGCCACCCAAAATTCACAACGGTCACAGCGAACTCTGTTGCATCACAACTGGTGGCCAACAGTCATAACCAACAACGCCGCCGACCCACAGGAGAATACCATCGCACAGTGGTATCAGACCAACCACAATCAGCCAGCCCTCAAACCAAACCCTTCGACCTAGAAGAACTCGAAACTGCAATGGGAAAGTTGAAACCCGGAAAAGCAGCAGGGATTGATGACATACTGGCAGAAATTATACAGCACCTGGAACCTAACGCAAAGACCTGGCTCGTGGGGATGCTGAACACATGCATGGCACAGAAAACCATCCCTTCTGTCTGGAGAAAGGCCAAAGTGGTTGCAATCCCCAAACCTGGCAAAGACCCATCATCCTCAAAGAGCTACCGACCCATTTCCCTTCTCTGCATCACCTACAAGAGAGGCTGCTACTCCAACGCCTCATGCCACTCATAGACACCAAGCTGACTAAAGACCAAGCTGGTTTCCGTCCCGGCCTGTGCTGGACAGAGCTCAACCTCACCCAACACATTGAGGATGGGTTTGAGGGAAAACAAATAACTGGAGCAGAAACTGGAGGGCGAAGCAAGCACGCAGGCAGCTAGTGCCTGCCTGCCTTCCTGCCTGCCTTCCTCATGTGGAAGCTGCATAGTTGACTTTGTGTGTGTCTTTCTTTTTCTGTCTGTCTTTCTTAGGATGAAGATCAAGGTAGACGCCGTTGGAAGGCTCAACACAAGCCGATGCCCCTAGAGATCCATCCCAAAGCTTCCCTCAGGGAGCCCAGCAAGCCAGCTAGCCAGCAAGCCCGCCCAGTCAGCCAACGCAGCCAGCCAGCTCCGCCAGTCAGCCAGTGTAGAAAGTCAGGCTGACAAGCCAGAGCATATCAGCTCTTGCAGTCCGCCATTGCAGCCATACCAGCCTTGCTCAGTCAGCTCAGCCAGGCCTCTGTCTGCCTGGCCCGGTCTGCCCTGCCCTGCCTTGCAGCAACAGAACCAGCCTTGCTAGCAAGCCAGCCAGCTCAGAATACGAGCTCAGCAAGCCAGCGCAGCTGGCAAGCACGCAGTTAGTCTAAACCAGTTTCAGACCGGCAGGCCAAGGCAGACAGACAGGAAGACCGAGGCGCCTAGGCAGGCAGACAGGCCAGGAAGGCAACAAAGTGCAGGCAGGGGGACTATCCGGCCTAAGGCTGCGCTGCAAGGGTTGGAGCCTGGCCAGCTCCTGCTGGTCTGGGCTGAGTGGCTGTGGCTGCACAGTAAGGCTGCGGTAACCTAGTCTGGGCTTGCTGCTGCACTGGCTTGCTCAGCTCGCATTCTGAGCTGGCTGGCTTGCCAGAAAGGCTGGTTCTGTTGCTGCAAGGCAGGGCGGGGCAGACCGGGCCAGGCAGACAGAGAGCCAGGCCTCGAGAGAGGCCTGGCTGAGCTGACTGAGCAAGGCTGGTATGGCTGCAATGGCTGACTGTAAGGGCTGATATGCTCTGGCTTGGCAGCCTGACTTTCTACACTGGCTGACTGGCGGAGCTGACTGGCTACGTTGGCTGACTGGGCAGGCTTGCTGGCTAGCTGGCTTGCTGGGCTCCCTGAGGGAAGCTTTGGGATGGATCTCTAGGGGCATCGGCTTGTGTTGAGCCTTCCAACGGCGTCTACCTTGATCTCCGTCCTAAGAAAGAAAGACAGAAAAAGAAAGACACACACAAACCCAACTATGCAGGTTTGAGGGAAAACAAATAACTGGAGCAGCATTCAGAGATCTCTCTGCTGCCTACGACACTGTCCAACACCGCACAATGGTCAGCACAAGCCTCCTCAACAACAGGCGCTTCTATGTCCAGTTAAATGACCAGAGGAGTAAATAGAAAGCCCAAAAAGAACGGCCTCCCACAAGGTAGCCTGCTCGCCCCCCTCCTTTTCAATATCTACACAAACGTCCAGCCACTACCCAAAGTAGTAGTACTGGAATGAAATGATAGAGAACACCTCACACACACATAGTTTCCTTTCATGGCTGTTTACATTCGAGGGTCGCCGGTCCTCTCGAACGGAACAGTTTAACGTCATGCCCAGGACGAAAAGATATAGAGAACACCAACATGACAAATAACAGCAGGAAGGCATTATAAAACATACTCTCCCCCCATGCCTTCGGCCTGGTGGAGACAATTACCTTCATGAGACTAGTAAATGACCTTGACCAGTATAAATTACCTTCATGAGACTAGTAAATGACCTTGACCAGTATAAATGACCTTCATAAGACTAGTAAATGATCTTCACCAGTATAAATGACCTTGTATGACCCAGTATGCAGTCCGTGACCATGGACTATAGCCTTTTGCTTTTCCTTGGTTTTCGCCTTTTTTAAAATCCTCAACAATGATGAAGAATCGCACACTATAGCGCGCCGCTCAATGACCTCTAAGACCATGGACCAATGAATGAAATACAACACATTGAGCAGGGCACTGCAGGGAGTTGAACCCCGTTCCGGTAAACCAGAAGTCCGACACCAGTGCCTTAGTTTTTGTGTTGTTGTTCATTTAAAGGTCCAGGTGTGCATACGCATGTGCGCCTGTGCGTGTGTAGGTGCATGTGTGCATGTGTGTGTGCACGCTTCAATGACCACTGTTGGACCCAATGGCGATCAAGGACCTCAGGGAGCCACCCAAAATTCACAACGGTCACAGCGAACTCTGTTGCATCACAACTGGTGGCCAACAGTCATAACCAACAACGCCGCCGACCCACAGGAGAATACCATCGCACAGTGGTATCAGACCAACCACAATCAGCCAGCCCTCAAACCAAACCCTTCGACCTAGAAGAACTCGAAACTGCAATGGGAAAGTTGAAACCCGGAAAAGCAGCAGGGATTGATGACATACTGGCAGAAATTATACAGCACCTGGAACCTAACGCAAAGACCTGGCTCGTGGGGATGCTGAACACATGCATGGCACAGAAAACCATCCCTTCTGTCTGGAGAAAGGCCAAAGTGGTTGCAATCCCCAAACCTGGCAAAGACCCATCATCCTCAAAGAGCTACCGACCCATTTCCCTTCTCTGCATCACCTACAAGAGAGGCTGCTACTCCAACGCCTCATGCCACTCATAGACACCAAGCTGACTAAAGACCAAGCTGGTTTCCGTCCCGGCCTGTGCTGGACAGAGCTCAACCTCACCCAACACATTGAGGATGGGTTTGAGGGAAAACAAATAACTGGAGCAGAAACTGGAGGGCGAAGCAAGCACGCAGGCAGCTAGTGCCTGCCTGCCTTCCTGCCTGCCTTCCTCATGTGGAAGCTGCATAGTTGACTTTGTGTGTGTCTTTCTTTTTCTGTCTGTCTTTCTTAGGATGAAGATCAAGGTAGACGCCGTTGGAAGGCTCAACACAAGCCGATGCCCCTAGATATCCATCCCAAAGCTTCCCTCAGGGAGCCCAGCAAGCCAGCTAGCCAGCAAGCCCGCCCAGTCAGCCAACGCAGCCAGCCAGCTCCGCCAGTCAGCCAGTGTAGAAAGTCAGGCTGACAAGCCAGAGCATATCAGCTCTTGCAGTCCGCCATTGCAGCCATACCAGCCTTGCTCAGTCAGCTCAGCCAGGCCTCTCTCGAGGCCTGGCTCTCTGTCTGCCTGGCCCGGTCTGCCCTGCCCTGCCTTGCAGCAACAGAACCAGCCTTGCTAGCAAGCCAGCCAGCTCAGAATACGAGCTCAGCAAGCCAGCGCAGCTGGCAAGCACGCAGTTAGTCTAAACCAGTTTCAGACCGGCAGGCCAAGGCAGACAGACAGGAAGACCGAGGCGCCTAGGCAGGCAGACAGGCCAGGAAGGCAACAAAGTGCAGGCAGGGGGACTATCCGGCCTAAGGCTGCGCTGCAAGGGTTGGAGCCTGGCCAGCTCCTGCTGGTCTGGGCTGAGTGGCTGTGGCTGCACAGTAAGGCTGCGGTAACCTAGTCTGGGCTTGCTGCTGCACTGGCTTGCTCAGCTCGCATTCTGAGCTGGCTGGCTTGCCAGAAAGGCTGGTTCTGTTGCTGCAAGGCAGGGCGGGGCAGACCGGGCCAGGCAGACAGAGAGCCAGGCCTCGAGAGAGGCCTGGCTGAGCTGACTGAGCAAGGCTGGTATGGCTGCAATGGCTGACTGTAAGGGCTGATATGCTCTGGCTTGGCAGCCTGACTTTCTACACTGGCTGACTGGCGGAGCTGACTGGCTACGTTGGCTGACTGGGCAGGCTTGCTGGCTAGCTGGCTTGCTGGGCTCCCTGAGGGAAGCTTTGGGATGGATCTCTAGGGGCATCGGCTTGTGTTGAGCCTTCCAACGGCGTCTACCTTGATCTCCGTCCTAAGAAAGAAAGACAGAAAAAGAAAGACACACACAAACCCAACTATGCAGGTTTGAGGGAAAACAAATAACTGGAGCAGCATTCAGAGATCTCTCTGCTGCCTACGACACTGTCCAACACCGCACAATGGTCAGCACAAGCCTCCTCAACAACAGGCGCTTCTATGTCCAGTTAAATGACCAGAGGAGTAAATAGAAAGCCCAAAAAGAACGGCCTCCCACAAGGTAGCCTGCTCGCCCCCCTCCTTTTCAATATCTACACAAACGTCCAGCCACTACCCAAAGTAGTAGTACTGGAATGAAATGATAGAGAACACCTCACACACACATAGTTTCCTTTCATGGCTGTTTACATTCGAGGGTCGCCGGTCCTCTCGAACGGAACAGTTTAACGTCATGCCCAGGACGAAAAGATATAGAGAACACCAACATGACAAATAACAGCAGGAAGGCATTATAAAACATACTCTCCCCCCATGCCTTCGGCCTGGTGGAGACAATTACCTTCATGAGACTAGTAAATGACCTTGACCAGTATAAATTACCTTCATGAGACTAGTAAATGACCTTGACCAGTATAAATGACCTTCATAAGACTAGTAAATGATCTTCACCAGTATAAATGACCTTGTATGACCCAGTATGCAGTCCGTGACCATGGACTATAGCCTTTTGCTTTTCCTTGGTTTTCGCCTTTTTTAAAATCCTCAACAATGATGAAGAATCGCACACTATAGCGCGCCGCTCAATGACCTCTAAGACCATGGACCAATGAATGAAATACAACACATTGAGCAGGGCACTGCAGGGAGTTGAACCCCGTTCCGGTAAACCAGAAGTCCGACACCAGTGCCTTAGTTTTTGTGTTGTTGTTCATTTAAAGGTCCAGGTGTGCATACGCATGTGCGCCTGTGCGTGTGTAGGTGCATGTGTGCATGTGTGTGTGCACGCTTCAATGACCACTGTTGGACCCAATGGCGATCAAGGACCTCAGGGAGCCACCCAAAATTCACAACGGTCACAGCGAACTCTGTTGCATCACAACTGGTGGCCAACAGTCATAACCAACAACGCCGCCGACCCACAGGAGAATACCATCGCACAGTGGTATCAGACCAACCACAATCAGCCAGCCCTCAAACCAAACCCTTCGACCTAGAAGAACTCGAAACTGCAATGGGAAAGTTGAAACCCGGAAAAGCAGCAGGGATTGATGACATACTGGCAGAAATTATACAGCACCTGGAACCTAACGCAAAGACCTGGCTCGTGGGGATGCTGAACACATGCATGGCACAGAAAACCATCCCTTCTGTCTGGAGAAAGGCCAAAGTGGTTGCAATCCCCAAACCTGGCAAAGACCCATCATCCTCAAAGAGCTACCGACCCATTTCCCTTCTCTGCATCACCTACAAGAGAGGCTGCTACTCCAACGCCTCATGCCACTCATAGACACCAAGCTGACTAAAGACCAAGCTGGTTTCCGTCCCGGCCTGTGCTGGACAGAGCTCAACCTCACCCAACACATTGAGGATGGGTTTGAGGGAAAACAAATAACTGGAGCAGAAACTGGAGGGCGAAGCAAGCACGCAGGCAGCTAGTGCCTGCCTGCCTTCCTGCCTGCCTTCCTCATGTGGAAGCTGCATAGTTGACTTTGTGTGTGTCTTTCTTTTTCTGTCTGTCTTTCTTAGGATGAAGATCAAGGTAGACGCCGTTGGAAGGCTCAACACAAGCCGATGCCCCTAGATATCCATCCCAAAGCTTCCCTCAGGGAGCCCAGCAAGCCAGCTAGCCAGCAAGCCCGCCCAGTCAGCCAACGCAGCCAGCCAGCTCCGCCAGTCAGCCAGTGTAGAAAGTCAGGCTGACAAGCCAGAGCATATCAGCTCTTGCAGTCCGCCATTGCAGCCATACCAGCCTTGCTCAGTCAGCTCAGCCAGGCCTCTCTCGAGGCCTGGCTCTCTGTCTGCCTGGCCCGGTCTGCCCTGCCCTGCCTTGCAGCAACAGAACCAGCCTTGCTAGCAAGCCAGCCAGCTCAGAATACGAGCTCAGCAAGCCAGCGCAGCTGGCAAGCACGCAGTTAGTCTAAACCAGTTTCAGACCGGCAGGCCAAGGCAGACAGACAGGAAGACCGAGGCGCCTAGGCAGGCAGACAGGCCAGGAAGGCAACAAAGTGCAGGCAGGGGGACTATCCGGCCTAAGGCTGCGCTGCAAGGGTTGGAGCCTGGCCAGCTCCTGCTGGTCTGGGCTGAGTGGCTGTGGCTGCACAGTAAGGCTGCGGTAACCTAGTCTGGGCTTGCTGCTGCACTGGCTTGCTCAGCTCGCATTCTGAGCTGGCTGGCTTGCCAGAAAGGCTGGTTCTGTTGCTGCAAGGCAGGGCGGGGCAGACCGGGCCAGGCAGACAGAGAGCCAGGCCTCGAGAGAGGCCTGGCTGAGCTGACTGAGCAAGGCTGGTATGGCTGCAATGGCTGACTGTAAGGGCTGATATGCTCTGGCTTGGCAGCCTGACTTTCTACACTGGCTGACTGGCGGAGCTGACTGGCTACGTTGGCTGACTGGGCAGGCTTGCTGGCTAGCTGGCTTGCTGGGCTCCCTGAGGGAAGCTTTGGGATGGATCTCTAGGGGCATCGGCTTGTGTTGAGCCTTCCAACGGCGTCTACCTTGATCTCCGTCCTAAGAAAGAAAGACAGAAAAAGAAAGACACACACAAACCCAACTATGCAGGTTTGAGGGAAAACAAATAACTGGAGCAGCATTCAGAGATCTCTCTGCTGCCTACGACACTGTCCAACACCGCATAATGGTCAGCACAAGCCTCCTCAACAACAGGCGCTTCTATGTCCAGTTAAATGACCAGAGGAGTAAATAGAAAGCCCAAAAAGAACGGCCTCCCACAAGGTAGCGTGCTCGCCCCCCTCCTTTTCAATATCTACACAAACGTCCAGCCACTACCCAAAGTAGTAGTACTGGAATGAAATGATAGAGAACACCTCACACACACAGTTTCCTTTCATGGCTGTTTACATTCGAGGGTCGCCGGTCCTCTCGAACGGAACAGTTTAACGTCATGCCCAGGACGAAAAGATATAGAGAACACCAACATGACAAATAACAGCAGGAAGGCATTATAAAACATACTCTCCCCCCATGCCTTCGGCCTGGTGGAGACAATTACCTTCATGAGACTAGTAAATGACCTTGACCAGTATAAATTACATTCATGAGACTAGTAAATGACCTTGACCAGTATAAATGACCTTCATAAGACTAGTAAATGATCTTCACCAGTATAAATGACCTTGTATGACCCAGTATGCAGTCCGTGACCATGGACTATAGCCTTTTGCTTTTCCTTGGTTTTCGCCTTTTTTAAAATCCTCAACAATGATGAAGAATCGCACACTATAGCGCGCCGCTCAATGACCTCTAAGACCATGGACCAATGAATGAAATACAACACATTGAGCAGGGCACTGCAGGGAGTTGAACCCTGTTCCGGTAAACCAGAAGTCCGACACCAGTGCCTTAGTTTTTGTGTTGTTGTTCATTTAAAGGTCCAGGTGTGCATACGCATGTGCGCCTGTGCGTGTGTAGGTGCATGTGTGCATGTGTGTGTGCACGCTTCAATGACCACTGTTGGACCCAATGGCGATCAAGGACCTCAGGGAGCCACCCAAAATTCACAACGGTCACAGCAAACTCTGTTGCATCACAACTGGTGGCCAACAGTCATAACCAACAACGCCGCCGACCCACAGGAGAATACCATCGCACAGTGGTATCAGACCAACCACAATCAGCCAGCCCTCAAACCAAACCCTTCGACCTAGAAGAACTCGAAACTGCAATGGGAAAGTTGAAACCCGGAAAAGCAGCAGGGATTGATGACATACTGGCAGAAATTATACAGCACCTGGAACCTAACGCAAAGACCTGGCTCGTGGGGATGCTGAACACATGCATGGCACAGAAAACCATCCCTTCTGTCTGGAGAAAGGCCAAAGTGGTTGCAATCCCCAAACCTGGCAAAGACCCATCATCCTCAAAGAGCTACCGACCCATTTCCCTTCTCTGCATCACCTACAAGAGAGGCTGCTACTCCAACGCCTCATGCCACTCATAGACACCAAGCTGACTAAAGACCAAGCTGGTTTCCGTCCCGGCCTGTGCTGGACAGAGCTCAACCTCACCCAACACATTGAGGATGGGTTTGAGGGAAAACAAATAACTGGAGCAGAAACTGGAGGGCGAAGCAAGCACGCAGGCAGCTAGTGCCTGCCTGCCTTCCTGCCTGCCTTCCTCATGTGGAAGCTGCATAGTTGACTTTGTGTGTGTCTTTCTTTTTCTGTCTGTCTTTCTTAGGATGAAGATCAAGGTAGACGCCGTTGGAAGGCTCAACACAAGCCGATGCCCCTAGAGATCCATCCCAAAGCTTCCCTCAGGGAGCCCAGCAAGCCAGCTAGCCAGCAAGCCCGCCCAGTCAGCCAACGCAGCCAGCCAGCTCCGCCAGTCAGCCAGTGTAGAAAGTCAGGCTGACAAGCCAGAGCATATCAGCTCTTGCAGTCCGCCATTGCAGCCATACCAGCCTTGCTCAGTCAGCTCAGCCAGGCCTCTCTCGAGGCCTGGCTCTCTGTCTGCCTGGCCCGGTCTGCCCTGCCCTGCCTTGCAGCAACAGAACCAGCCTTGCTAGCAAGCCAGCCAGCTCAGAATACGAGCTCAGCAAGCCAGCGCAGCTGGCAAGCACGCAGTTAGTCTAAACCAGTTTCAGACCGGCAGGCCAAGGCAGACAGACAGGAAGACCGAGGCGCCTAGGCAGGCAGACAGGCCAGGAAGGCAACAAAGTGCAGGCAGGGGGACTATCCGGCCTAAGGCTGCGCTGCAAGGGTTGGAGCCTGGCCAGCTCCTGCTGGTCTGGGCTGAGTGGCTGTGGCTGCACAGTAAGGCTGCGGTAACCTAGTCTGGGCTTGCTGCTGCACTGGCTTGCTCAGCTCGCATTCTGAGCTGGCTGGCTTGCCAGAAAGGCTGGTTCTGTTGCTGCAAGGCAGGGCGGGGCAGACCGGGCCAGGCAGACAGAGAGCCAGGCCTCGAGAGAGGCCTGGCTGAGCTGACTGAGCAAGGCTGGTATGGCTGCAATGGCTGACTGTAAGGGCTGATATGCTCTGGCTTGGCAGCCTGACTTTCTACACTGGCTGACTGGCGGAGCTGACTGGCTACGTTGGCTGACTGGGCAGGCTTGCTGGCTAGCTGGCTTGCTGGGCTCCCTGAGGGAAGCTTTGGGATGGATCTCTAGGGGCATCGGCTTGTGTTGAGCCTTCCAACGGCGTCTACCTTGATCTCCGTCCTAAGAAAGAAAGACAGAAAAAGAAAGACACACACAAACCCAACTATGCAGGTTTGAGGGAAAACAAATAACTGGAGCAGCATTCAGAGATCTCTCTGCTGCCTACGACACTGTCCAACACCGCACAATGGTCAGCACAAGCCTCCTCAACAACAGGCGCTTCTATGTCCAGTTAAATGACCAGAGGAGTAAATAGAAAGCCCAAAAAGAACGGCCTCCCACAAGGTAGCGTGCTCGCCCCCCTCCTTTTCAATATCTACACAAACGTCCAGCCACTACCCAAAGTAGTAGTACTGGAATGAAATGATAGAGAACACCTCACACACACATAGTTTCCTTTCATGGCTGTTTACATTCGAGGGTCGCCGGTCCTCTCGAACGGAACAGTTTAACGTCATGCCCAGGACGAAAAGATATAGAGAACACCAACATGACAAATAACAGCAGGAAGGCATTATAAAACATACTCTCCCCCCATGCCTTCGGCCTGGTGGAGACAATTACCTTCATGAGACTAGTAAATGACCTTGACCAGTATAAATTACCTTCATGAGACTAGTAAATGACCTTGACCAGTATAAATGACCTTCATAAGACTAGTAAATGATCTTCACCAGTATAAATGACCTTGTATGACCCAGTATGCAGTCCGTGACCATGGACTATAGCCTTTTGCTTTTCCTTGGTTTTCGCCTTTTTTTAAATCCTCAACAATGATGAAGAATCGCACACTATAGCGCGCCGCTCAATGACCTCTAAGACCATGGACCAATGAATGAAATACAACACATTGAGCAGGGCACTGCAGGGAGTTGAACCCTGTTCCGGTAAACCAGAAGTCTGACACCAGTGCCTTAGTTTTTGTGTTGTTGTTCATTTAAAGGTCCAGGTGTGCATACGCATGTGCGCCTGTGCGTGTGTAGGTGCATGTGTGCATGTGTGTGTGCACGCTTCAATGACCACTGTTGGACCCAATGGCGATCAAGGACCTCAGGGAGCCACCCAAAATTCACAACGGTCACAGCGAACTCTGTTGCATCACAACTGGTGGCCAACAGTCATAACCAACAACGCCGCCGACCCACAGGAGAATACCATCGCACAGTGGTATCAGACCAACCACAATCAGCCAGCCCTCAAACCAAACCCTTCGACCTAGAAGAACTCGAAACTGCAATGGGAAAGTTGAAACCCGGAAAAGCAGCAGGGATTGATGACATACTGGCAGAAATTATACAGCACCTGGAACCTAACGCAAAGACCTGGCTCGTGGGGATGCTGAACACATGCATGGCACAGAAAACCATCCCTTCTGTCTGGAGAAAGGCCAAAGTGGTTGCAATCCCCAAACCTGGCAAAGACCCATCATCCTCAAAGAGCTACCGACCCATTTCCCTTCTCTGCATCACCTACAAGAGAGGCTGCTACTCCAACGCCTCATGCCACTCATAGACACCAAGCTGACTAAAGACCAAGCTGGTTTCCGTCCCGGCCTGTGCTGGACAGAGCTCAACCTCACCCAACACATTGAGGATGGGTTTGAGGGAAAACAAATAACTGGAGCAGAAACTGGAGGGCGAAGCAAGCACGCAGGCAGCTAGTGCCTGCCTGCCTTCCTGCCTGCCTTCCTCATGTGGAAGCTGCATAGTTGACTTTGTGTGTGTCTTTCTTTTTCTGTCTGTCTTTCTTAGGATGAAGATCAAGGTAGACGCCGTTGGAAGGCTCAACACAAGCCGATGCCCCTAGAGATCCATCCCAAAGCTTCCCTCAGGGAGCCCAGCAAGCCAGCTAGCCAGCAAGCCCGCCCAGTCAGCCAACGCAGCCAGCCAGCTCCGCCAGTCAGCCAGTGTAGAAAGTCAGGCTGACAAGCCAGAGCATATCAGCTCTTGCAGTCCGCCATTGCAGCCATACCAGCCTTGCTCAGTCAGCTCAGCCAGGCCTCTCTCGAGGCCTGGCTCTCTGTCTGCCTGGCCCGGTCTGCCCTGCCCTGCCTTGCAGCAACAGAACCAGCCTTGCTAGCAAGCCAGCCAGCTCAGAATACGAGCTCAGCAAGCCAGCGCAGCTGGCAAGCACGCAGTTAGTCTAAACCAGTTTCAGACCGGCAGGCCAAGGCAGACAGACAGGAAGACCGAGGCGCCTAGGCAGGCAGACAGGCCAGGAAGGCAACAAAGTGCAGGCAGGGGGACTATCCGGCCTAAGGCTGCGCTGCAAGGGTTGGAGCCTGGCCAGCTCCTGCTGGTCTGGGCTGAGTGGCTGTGGCTGCACAGTAAGGCTGCGGTAACCTAGTCTGGGCTTGCTGCTGCACTGGCTTGCTCAGCTCGCATTCTGAGCTGGCTGGCTTGCCAGAAAGGCTGGTTCTGTTGCTGCAAGGCAGGGCGGGGCAGACCGGGCCAGGCAGACAGAGAGCCAGGCCTCGAGAGAGGCCTGGCTGAGCTGACTGAGCAAGGCTGGTATGGCTGCAATGGCTGACTGCAAGGGCTGATATGCTCTGGCTTGGCAGCCTGACTTTCTACACTGGCTGACTGGCGGAGCTGACTGGCTACGTTGGCTGACTGGGCAGGCTTGCTGGCTAGCTGGCTTGCTGGGCTCCCTGAGGGAACCTTTGGATGGATCTCTAGGGGCATCGGCTTGTGTTGAGCCTTCCAACGGTGTCTACCTTGATCTCCGTCCTAAGAAAGAAAGACAGAAAAAGAAAGACACACACAAACCCAACTATGCAGGTTTGAGGGAAAACAAATAACTGGAGCAGCATTCAGAGATCTCTCTGCTGCCTATGACACTGTCCAACACCGCACAATGGTCAGCACAAGCCTCCTCAACAACAGGCGCTTCTATGTCCAGTTAAATGACCAGAGGAGTAAATAGAAAGCCCAAAAAGAACGGCCTCCCACAAGGTAGCGTGCTCGCCCCCCTCCTTTTCAATATCTACACAAACGTCCAGCCACTACCCAAAGTAGTAGTACTGGAATGAAATGATAGAGAACACCTCACACACACACATAGTTTCCTTTCGTGGCTGTTTACATTCGAGGGTCGCCGGTCCTCTCGAACGGAACAGTTTAACGTCATGCCCAGGACGAAAAGATATAGAGAACACCAACATGACAAATAACAGCAGGAAGGCATTATAAATTACCTTCATGAGACTAGTAAATGACCTTGACCAGTATAAATGACCTTCATGAGACTAGTAAATGACCTTGACCAGTATAAATGACCTTCATAAGACTAGTAAATGATCTTCACCAGTATAAATGACCTTGACCAGTATGCAGTCCGTGACCATGGACTATAGCCTTTTGCTTTTCCTTGATTTTCGCCTTTTTTTAAATCCTCAACAATGATGAAGAATCGCGCACTATTGCGCGCCACTCAATGACCTCTGAGACCATGGACCAATGAATGAAATACAACACATTGAGCAGGGCACTGCAGGGAGTTGAACCCCGTTCCGGTAAACCAGAAGTCCGACACCAGTGCCTTAGTTTTTGTGTTGTTGTTCATTTAAAGGTCCAGGTGTGCATACGCATGTGCGCCTGTGCGTGTGTAGGTGCATGTGTGCATGTGTGTGTGCACGCTTCAATGACCACTGTTGGACCCAATGGCGATCAAGGACCTCAGGGAGCCACCCAAAATTCACAACGGTCACAGCGAACTCTGTTGCATCACAACTGGTGGCCAACAGTCATAACCAACAACGCCGCCGACCCACAGGAGAATACCATCGCACAGTGGTATCAGACCAACCACAATCAGCCAGCCCTCAAACCAAACCCTTCGACCTAGAAGAACTCGAAACTGCAATGGGAAAGTTGAAACCCGGAAAAGCAGCAGGGATTGATGACATACTGGCAGAAATTATACAGCACCTGGAACCTAACGCAAAGACCTGGCTCGTGGGGATGCTGAACACATGCATGGCACAGAAAACCATCCCTTCTGTCTGGAGAAAGGCCAAAGTGGTTGCAATCCCCAAACCTGGCAAAGACCCATCATCCCCAAAGAGCTACCGACCCATTTCCCTTCTCTGCATCACCTACAAGAGAGGCTGCTACTCCAACGCCTCATGCCACTCATAGACACCAAGCTGACTAAAGACCAAGCTGGTTTCCGTCCCGGCCTGTGCTGGACAGAGCTCAACCTCACCCAACACATTGAGGATGGGTTTGAGGGAAAATAAATAACTGGAGCAGAAACTGGAGGGCGAAGCAAGCACGCAGGCAGCTAGTGCCTGCCTGCCTTCCTGCCTGCCTTCCTCATGTGGAAGCTGCATAGTTGACTTTGTGTGTGTCTTTCTTTTTCTGTCTGTCTTTCTTAGGATGAAGATCAAGGTAGACGCCGTTGGAAGGCTCAACACAAGCCGATGCCCCTAGAGATCCATCCCAAAGCTTCCCTCAGGGAGCCCAGCAAGCCAGCTAGCCAGCAAGCCCGCCCAGTCAGCCAACGCAGCCAGCCAGCTCCGCCAGTCAGCCAGTGTAGAAAGTCAGGCTGACAAGCCAGAGCATATCAGCTCTTGCAGTCTGCCATTGCAGCCATACCAGCCTTGCTCAGTCAGCTCAGCCAGGCCTCTCTCGAGGCCTGGCTCTCTGTCTGCCTGGCCCGGTCTGCCCTGCCCTGCCTTGCAGCAACAGAACCAGCCTTGCTAGCAAGCCAGCCAGCTCAGAATACGAGCTCAGCAAGCCAGCGCAGCTGGCAAGCACGCAGTTAGTCTAAACCAGTTTCAGACCGGCAGGCCAAGGCAGACAGACAGGAAGACCGAGGCGCCTAGGCAGGCAGACAGGCCAGGAAGGCAACAAAGTGCAGGCAGGGGGACTATCCGGCCTAAGGCTGCGCTGCAAGGGTTGGAGCCTGGCCAGCTCCTGCTGGTCTGGGCTGAGTGGCTGTGGCTGCACAGTAAGGCTGCTGTAACCTAGTCTGGGCTTGCTGCTGCACTGGCTTGCTCAGCTCGCATTCTGAGCTGGCTGGCTTGCCAGAAAGGCTGGTTCTGTTGCTGCAAGGCAGGGCGGGGCAGACCGGGCCAGGCAGACAGAGAGCCAGGCCTCGAGAGAGGCCTGGCTGAGCTGACTGAGCAAGGCTGGTATGGCTGCAATGGCTGACTGCAAGGGCTGATATGCTCTGGCTTGGCAGCCTGACTTTCTACACTGGCTGACTGGCGGAGCTGACTGGCTACGTTGGCTGACTGGGCAGGCTTGCTGGCTAGCTGGCTTGCTGGGCTCCCTGAGGGAAGCTTTGGGATGGATCTCTAGGGGCATCGGCTTGTGTTGAGCCTTCCAACGGCGTCTACCTTGATCTCCGTCCTAAGAAAGAAAGACAGAAAAAGAAAGACACACACAAACCCAACTATGCAGGTTTGAGGGAAAACAAATAACTGGAGCAGCATTCAGAGATCTCTCTGCTGCCTACGACACTGTCCAACACCGCACAATGGTCAGCACAAGCCTCCTCAACAACAGGCGCTTCTATGTCCAGTTAAATGACCAGAGGAGTAAATAGAAAGCCCAAAAAGAACGGCCTCCCACAAGGTAGCGTGCTCGCCCCCCTCCTTTTCAATATCTACACAAACGTCCAGACACTACCCAAAGTAGTAGTACTGGAATGAAATGATAGAGAACACCTCACACACACATAGTTTCCTTTCGTGGCTGTTTACATTCGAGGGTCGCCGGTCCTCTCGAACGGAACAGTTTAACGTCATGCCCAGGACGAAAAGATATAGAGAACACCAACATGACAAATAACAGCAGGAAGGCATTATAAATTACCTTCATGAGACTAGTAAATGACCTTGACCAGTATAAATTACCTTCATGAGACTAGTAAATGACCTTGACCAGTATAAATGACCTTCATAAGACTAGTAAATGATCTTCACCAGTATAAATGACCTTGACCAGTATGCAGTCCGTGACCATGGACTATAGCCTTTTGCTTTTCCTTGATTTTCGCCTTTTTTAAATCCTCAACAATGATGAAGAATCGCGCACTATAGCGCGCCGCTCAATGACCTCTGAGACCATGGACCAATGAATGAAATACAACACATTGAGCAGGGCACTGCAGGGAGTTGAACCCCGTTCCGGGTAACCAAAAGTCCGACACCAGTGCCTTAGTTTTTGTGTTGTTGTTCATTTAAAGGTCCAGGTGTGCATACGCATGTGCGCCTGTGCGTGTGTAGGTGCATGTGTGCATGTGTGTGTGCACGCTTCAATGACCACTGTTGGACCCAATGGCGATCAAGGACCTCAGGAAGCCACCCAAAATTCACAACGGTCACAGCGAACTCTGTTGCATCACAACTGGTGGCCAACAGTCATAACCAACAACGCCGCCGACCCACAGGAGAATACCATCGCACAGTGGTATCAGACCAACCACAATCAGCCAGCCCTCAAACCAAACCCTTCGACCTAGAAGAACTCGAAACTGCAATGGGAAAGTTGAAACCCGGAAAAGCAGCAGGGATTGATGACATACTGGCAGAAATTATACAGCACCTGGAACCTAACGCAAAGACCTGGCTCGTGGGGATGCTGAACACATGCATGGCACAGAAAACCATCCCTTCTGTCTGGAGAAAGGCCAAAGTGGTTGCAATCCCCAAACCTGGCAAAGACCCATCATCCCCAAAGAGCTACCGACCCATTTCCCTCCTATGCATCACCTACAAGCTCTATGAGAGGCTGCTACTCCAACGCCTCGTTGCCACTCATAGATACCAAGCTGACTAAAGACCAAGCTGGTTTCCGTCCCGGCCGCTCCTGTGCTGGACAGAGCTCAACCTCACCCAACACATTGAGGATGGGTTTGAGGGAAAACAAATAACTGGAGCAGCATTCAGAGATCTCTCTGCTGCCTATGACACTGTCCAACACTGCACAATGGTCAGGAAAAGCCTCCTCAACAACAGGCGCTTCTATGTCCAGTTAAATGACCAGAGGAGTAAATGGAAAGCCCAAAAGAACGGCCTCCCACAAGGTAGCGTGCTCGCCCCCCCTCCTTTTCAATATCTACACAAACGTCCAGCCACTACACACAGAATGCCAGCGTTTCATCTACGCCAACGACCTCTGCATTACCACCCAACAAGCAGACTTCCAGAAGATTGAGTCTGTCCTTGAAAGTGCCCTCCAAGAAATGTCAAGCTACTACAATACAACCACCTGAAACCCAACCCATCAAAAACCCAACTATGCAGCTTCCACCTGAGGAACCGAGACGCAAAAAAATAATTGCGCATCACAAACTCTCAAACCATACCCACCCCATGTATCTTGGATTTACACTGGACAGGACACTATTCTTCAAAAAACACCTGGAGAACACAAAAGCCACGGTCAACAACCACAATAACATCCTGTGAAAACTAGTGAACTCCAAGTGGGGCGCAGACCCACAAACAATCCGTGCAACTGCCATGGCCCTGTCTTTCTCTACACCAGAGTATGCCTGCTCAAGCTGGAGCCGATCACGTCACACCAAATTGGTCGACACAGCCCTAAATGACACCTGTGGCATCATCACAGGATGCATCAAGACAACACCTGTCCCTGTCCCAACACCTGTTTACATTCGAGGGTCGCCGGTCCTCTCGAACGGAACAGTTTAACGTCATGCCCAGGACGAAAAGATATAGAGAACACCAACATGACAAATAACATACAGGAAGGCATGGGCCACAATCCACCGTCTTGGCAAAGACCACAACACCCATAATTCACAACGGTCACAGCAAACTCTGTTGCATCACAACTGGTGTAGGTATTGGATGGAGCCCACACACCACAGGTATAAGAAAGACGTGATGCAGAGGAGGGAAATGGGTCGGTAGCTCTTCGGGGATAATGGGTCTTTGCCAGGTTTAGGGATTGCAACCACTTTGGCCTTTTTCCAGACAGAAGGGGTGGTTTTCTGTGCTATGCATGTATTCAGCATCCCCACAAGCCAGGTCTTTGTGTTAGGTTCCAGGTGCTGTATCATTTCTGCCAGTATGTCATCAATCCCTGCTGCTTTTCCGGGTTTCAACTTTCCCATTGCAGTTTCAAGTTCTTCTAGGTCGAAGGGTTTGGTTTCAGGGCTGGCTGATTGTGGTTGGTCTGACACCACTGTGCGATGGTATTCTATGTGGGTCGGTGGCGGTGTTGGTTATGACTGTTGGCCACCAGTTGTGACCAAGACCGCCACCGACCCACAGGAGAATACCATCGCACAGTGGTATCAGACCAACCACAATCAGCCAGCCCTTAAACCAAACCCTTCGACCTAGAAGAATTTGAAACTGCAATGGGAAAGTTGAAACCCGGAAAAGCAGCAGGGATTGATGACCTACTGGCAGAAATGATACAGCACCTGGGACCCAACGCAAAGACCTGGCTTGTGGGGATGCTGAACACATGCATAGCACAGAAAACCATCCCTTCTGTCTGGAAAAAGGCCAAAGTGGTTGCAATCCCTAAACCTGGCAAAGACCCATTATCCCCAAAGAGCTACCGACCCATTTCCCTCCTATGCATCACCTACAAGCTCTATGAGAGGCTGCTACTCCAACGCCTCGTTGCCACTCATAGATACCAAGCTGACTAAAGACCAAGCTGGTTTCCGTCCCGGCCGCTCCTGTGCTGGACAGAGCTCAACCTCACCCAACACATTGAGGATGGGTTTGAGGGAAAACAAATAACTGGAGCAGCATTCAGAGATCTCTCTGCTGCCTACGACACTGTCCAACACTGCACAATGGTCAGGAAAAGCCTCCTCAACAACAGGCGCTTCTATGTCCAGTTAAATGACCAGGAGTAAATGGAAAGCCCAAAAGAACGGCCTCCCACAAGGTAGCGTGCTCGCCCCCCCTCCTTTTCAATATCTACACAAACGTCCAGCCACTACCCACAGAATGCCAGCGTTTCATCTACGCCAACGACCTCTGCATTACCACCCAACAAGCAGACTTCCAGAAGATTGAGTCTGTCCTTGAAAGTGCCCTCCAAGAAATGTCAAGCTACTACAATACAACCACCTGAAACCCAACCCATCAAAAACCCAACTATGCAGCTTCCACCTGAGGAACCGAGACGCAAAAAAATAATTGCGCATCACAAACTCTCAAACCATACCCACCCCATGTATCTTGGATTTACACTGGACAGGACACTCTTCTTCAAAAAACACCTGGAGAACACAAAAGCCACGGTCAACAACCACAATAACATCCTGTGAAAACTAGTGAACTCCAAGTGGGGCGCAGACCCACAAACAATCCGTGCAACTGCCATGGCCCTGTCTTTCTCTACACCAGAGTATGCCTGCTCAAGCTGGAGCCGATCACGTCACACCAAATTGGTCGACACAGCCCTAAATGACACCTGTGGCATCATCACAGGATGCATCAAGACAACACCTGTCCCTGTCCCAACACCTGTTTACATTCGAGGGTCGCCGGTCCTCTCGAACGGAACAGTTTAACGTCATGCCCAGGACGAAAAGATATAGAGAACACCAACATGACAAATAACAGCAGGAAGGCATGGGCCACAAGCCACCGTCTTGGCAAAGACCACAACACCCATAATTCACAACGGTCACAGCAAACTCTGTTGCATCACAACTGGTGTAGGTATTGGATGGAGCCCACACACCACAGGTATAAGAAAGACGTGATGCAGAGGAGGGAAATGGGTCGGTAGCTCTTCGGGGATAATGGGTCTTTGCCAGGTTTAGGGATTGCAACCACTTTGGCCTTTTTCCAGACAGAAGGGGTGGTTTTCTGTGCTATGCATGTGTTCAGCATCCCCACAAGCCAGGTCTTTGTGTTAGGTTCCAGGTGCTGTATCATTTCTGCCAGTATGTCATCAATCCCTGCTGCTTTTCCGGGTTTCAACTTTCCCATTGCAGTTTCAAGTTCTTCTAGGTCGAAGGGTTTGGTTTCAGGGCTGGCTGATTGTGGTTGGTCTGATACCACTGTGCGATGGTATTCTATGTGGGTCGGTGGCGGTGTTGGTTATGACTGTTGGCCACCAGTTGTGACCAAGACCGCCACCGACCCACAGGAGAATACCATCGCACAGTGGTATCAGACCAACCACAATCAGCCAGCCCTTAAACCAAACCCTTCGACCTAGAAGAATTTGAAACTGCAATGGGAAAGTTGAAACCCGGAAAAGCAGCAGGGATTGATGACCTACTGGCAAAAATGATACAGCACCTGGGACCCAACGCAAAGACCTGGCTTGTGGGGATGCTGAACACATGCATAGCACAGAAAACCATCCCTTCTGTCTGGAAAAAGGCCAAAGTGGTTGCAATCCCTAAACCTGGCAAAGACCCATTATCCCCAAAGAGCTACCGACCCATTTCCCTCCTATGCATCACCTACAAGCTCTATGAGAGGCTGCTACTCCAACGCCTCGTTGCCACTCATAGATACCAAGCTGACTAAAGACCAAGCTGGTTTCCGTCCCGGCCGCTCCTGTGCTGGACAGAGCTCAACCTCACCCAACACATTGAGGATGGGTTTGAGGGAAAACAAATAACTGGAGCAGCATTCAGAGATCTCTCTGCTGCCTACGACACTGTCCAACACTGCACAATGGTCAGGAAAAGCCTCCTCAACAACAGGCGCTTCTATGTCCAGTTAAATGACCAGAGGAGTAAATGGAAAGCCCAAAAGAACGGCCTCCCACAAGGTAGCGTGCTCGCCCCCCCTCCTTTTCAATATCTACACAAACGTCCAGCCACTACCCACAGAATGCCAGCGTTTCATCTACGCCAACGACCTCTGCATTACCACCCAACAAGCAGACTTCCAGAAGATTGAGTCTGTCCTTGAAAGTGCCCTCCAAGAAATGTCAAGCTACTACAATACAACCACCTGAAACCCAACCCATCAAAAACCCAACTATGAAGCTTCCACCTGAGGAACCGAGACGCAAAAAAATAATTGCGCATCACAAACTCTCAAACCATACCCACCCCATGTATCTTGGATTTACACTGGACAGGACACTCTTCTTCAAAAAACACCTGGAGAACACAAAAGCCACGGTCAACAACCACAATAACATCCTGTGAAAACTAGTGAACTCCAAGTGGGGCGCAGACCCACAAACAATCCGTGCAACTGCCATGGCCCTGTCTTTCTCTACACCAGAGTATGCCTGCTCAAGCTGGAGCCGATCACGTCACACCAAATTGGTCGACACAGCCCTAAATGACACCTGTGGCATCATCACAGGATGCATCAAGACAACACCTGTCCCTGTCCCAACACCTGTTTACATTCGAGGGTCGCCGGTCCTCTCGAACGGAACAGTTTAACGTCATGCCCAGGACGAAAAGATATAGAGAACACCAACATGACAAATAACAGCAGGAAGGCATGGGCCACAAGCCACCGTCTTGGCAAAGACCACAACACCCATAATTCACAACGGTCACAGCAAACTCTGTTGCATCACAACTGGTGTAGGTATTGGATGGAGCCCACACACCACAGGTATAAGAAAGACGTGATGCAGAGGAGGGAAATGGGTCGGTAGCTCTTCGGGGATAATGGGTCTTTGCCAGGTTTAGGGATTGCAACCACTTTGGCCTTTTTCCAGACAGAAGGGGTGGTTTTCTGTGCTATGCATGTGTTCAGCATCCCCACAAGCCAGGTCTTTGTGTTAGGTTCCAGGTGCTGTATCATTTCTGCCAGTATGTCATCAATCCCTGCTGCTTTTCCGGGTTTCAACTTTCCCATTGCAGTTTCAAGTTCTTCTAGGTCGAAGGGTTTGGTTTCAGGGCTGGCTGATTGTGGTTGGTCTGATACCACTGTGCGATGGTATTCTATGTGGGTCGGTGGCGGTGTTGGTTATGACTGTTGGCCACCAGTTGTGACCAAGACCGCCACCGACCCACAGGAGAATACCATCGCACAGTGGTATCAGACCAACCACAATCAGCCAGCCCTTAAACCAAACCCTTCGACCTAGAAGAATTTGAAACTGCAATGGGAAAGTTGAAACCCGGAAAAGCAGCAGGGATTGATGACCTACTGGCAAAAATGATACAGCACCTGGGACCCAACGCAAAGACCTGGCTTGTGGGGATGCTGAACACATGCATAGCACAGAAAACCATCCCTTCTGTCTGGAAAAAGGCCAAAGTGGTTGCAATCCCTAAACCTGGCAAAGACCCATTATCCCCAAAGAGCTACCGACCCATTTCCCTCCTATGCATCACCTACAAGCTCTATGAGAGGCTGCTACTCCAACGCCTCGTTGCCACTCATAGATACCAAGCTGACTAAAGACCAAGCTGGTTTCCGTCCCGGCCGCTCCTGTGCTGGACAGAGCTCAACCTCACCCAACACATTGAGGATGGGTTTGAGGGAAAACAAATAACTGGAGCAGCATTCAGAGATCTCTCTGCTGCCTACGACACTGTCCAACACTGCACAATGGTCAGGAAAAGCCTCCTCAACAACAGGCGCTTCTATGTCCAGTTAAATGACCAGAGGAGTAAATGGAAAGCCCAAAAGAACGGCCTCCCACAAGGTAGCGTGCTCGCCCCCCCTCCTTTTCAATATCTACACAAACGTCCAGCCACTACCCACAGAATGCCAGCGTTTCATCTACGCCAACGACCTCTGCATTACCACCCAACAAGCAGACTTCCAGAAGATTGAGTCTGTCCTTGAAAGTGCCCTCCAAGAAATGTCAAGCTACTACAATACAACCACCTGAAACCCAACCCATCAAAAACCCAACTATGAAGCTTCCACCTGAGGAACCGAGACGCAAAAAAATAATTGCGCATCACAAACTCTCAAACCATACCCACCCCATGTATCTTGGATTTACACTGGACAGGACACTCTTCCTCAAAAAACACCTGGAGAACACAAAAGCCACGGTCAACAACCACAATAACATCCTGTGAAAACTAGTGAACTCCAAGTGGGGCGCAGACCCACAAACAATCCGTGCAACTGCCATGGCCCTGTCTTTCTCTACACCAGAGTATGCCTGCTCAAGCTGGAGCCGATCACGTCACACCAAATTGGTCGACACAGCCCTAAATGACACCTGTGGCATCATCACAGGATGCATCAAGACAACACCTGTCCCTGTCCCAACACCTGTTTACATTCGAGGGTCGCCGGTCCTCTCGAACGGAACAGTTTAACGTCATGCCCAGGACGAAAAGATATAGAGAACACCAACATGACAAATAACATACAGGAAGGCATGGGCCACAATCCACCGTCTTGGCAAAGACCACAACACCCATAATTCACAACGGTCACAGCAAACTCTGTTGCATCACAACTGGTGTAGGTATTGGATGGAGCCCACACACCACAGGTATAAGAAAGACGTGATGCAGAGGAGGGAAATGGGTCGGTAGCTCTTCGGGGATAATGGGTCTTTGCCAGGTTTAGGGATTGCAACCACTTTGGCCTTTTTCCAGACAGAAGGGGTGGTTTTCTGTGCTATGCATGTATTCAGCATCCCCACAAGCCAGGTCTTTGTGTTAGGTTCCAGGTGCTGTATCATTTCTGCCAGTATGTCATCAATCCCTGCTGCTTTTCCGGGTTTCAACTTTCCCATTGCAGTTTCAAGTTCTTCTAGGTCGAAGGGTTTGGTTTCAGGGCTGGCTGATTGTGGTTGGTCTGACACCACTGTGCGATGGTATTCTATGTGGGTCGGTGGCGGTGTTGGTTATGACTGTTGGCCACCAGTTGTGACCAAGACCGCCACCGACCCACAGGAGAATACCATCGCACAGTGGTATCAGACCAACCACAATCAGCCAGCCCTTAAACCAAACCCTTCGACCTAGAAGAATTTGAAACTGCAATGGGAAAGTTGAAACCCGGAAAAGCAGCAGGGATTGATGACCTACTGGCAGAAATGATACAGCACCTGGGACCCAACGCAAAGACCTGGCTTGTGGGGATGCTGAACACATGCATAGCACAGAAAACCATCCCTTCTGTCTGGAAAAAGGCCAAAGTGGTTGCAATCCCTAAACCTGGCAAAGACCCATTATCCCCAAAGAGCTACCGACCCATTTCCCTCCTATGCATCACCTACAAGCTCTATGAGAGGCTGCTACTCCAACGCCTCGTTGCCACTCATAGATACCAAGCTGACTAAAGACCAAGCTGGTTTCCGTCCCGGCCGCTCCTGTGCTGGACAGAGCTCAACCTCACCCAACACATTGAGGATGGGTTTGAGGGAAAACAAATAACTGGAGCAGCATTCAGAGATCTCTCTGCTGCCTACGACACTGTCCAACACTGCACAATGGTCAGGAAAAGCCTCCTCAACAACAGGCGCTTCTATGTCCAGTTAAATGACCAGGAGTAAATGGAAAGCCCAAAAGAACGGCCTCCCACAAGGTAGCGTGCTCGCCCCCCCTCCTTTTCAATATCTACACAAACGTCCAGCCACTACCCACAGAATGCCAGCGTTTCATCTACGCCAACGACCTCTGCATTACCACCCAACAAGCAGACTTCCAGAAGATTGAGTCTGTCCTTGAAAGTGCCCTCCAAGAAATGTCAAGCTACTACAATACAACCACCTGAAACCCAACCCATCAAAAACCCAACTATGCAGCTTCCACCTGAGGAACCGAGACGCAAAAAAATAATTGCGCATCACAAACTCTCAAACCATACCCACCCCATGTATCTTGGATTTACACTGGACAGGACACTCTTCTTCAAAAAACACCTGGAGAACACAAAAGCCACGGTCAACAACCACAATAACATCCTGTGAAAACTAGTGAACTCCAAGTGGGGCGCAGACCCACAAACAATCCGTGCAACTGCCATGGCCCTGTCTTTCTCTACACCAGAGTATGCCTGCTCAAGCTGGAGCCGATCACGTCACACCAAATTGGTCGACACAGCCCTAAATGACACCTGTGGCATCATCACAGGATGCATCAAGACAACACCTGTCCCTGTCCCAACACCTGTTTACATTCGAGGGTCGCCGGTCCTCTCGAACGGAACAGTTTAACGTCATGCCCAGGACGAAAAGATATAGAGAACACCAACATGACAAATAACAGCAGGAAGGCATGGGCCACAAGCCACCGTCTTGGCAAAGACCACAACACCCATAATTCACAACGGTCACAGCAAACTCTGTTGCATCACAACTGGTGTAGGTATTGGATGGAGCCCACACACCACAGGTATAAGAAAGACGTGATGCAGAGGAGGGAAATGGGTCGGTAGCTCTTCGGGGATAATGGGTCTTTGCCAGGTTTAGGGATTGCAACCACTTTGGCCTTTTTCCAGACAGAAGGGGTGGTTTTCTGTGCTATGCATGTGTTCAGCATCCCCACAAGCCAGGTCTTTGTGTTAGGTTCCAGGTGCTGTATCATTTCTGCCAGTATGTCATCAATCCCTGCTGCTTTTCCGGGTTTCAACTTTCCCATTGCAGTTTCAAGTTCTTCTAGGTCGAAGGGTTTGGTTTCAGGGCTGGCTGATTGTGGTTGGTCTGATACCACTGTGCGATGGTATTCTATGTGGGTCGGTGGCGGTGTTGGTTATGACTGTTGGCCACCAGTTGTGACCAAGACCGCCACCGACCCACAGGAGAATACCATCGCACAGTGGTATCAGACCAACCACAATCAGCCAGCCCTTAAACCAAACCCTTCGACCTAGAAGAATTTGAAACTGCAATGGGAAAGTTGAAACCCGGAAAAGCAGCAGGGATTGATGACCTACTGGCAAAAATGATACAGCACCTGGGACCCAACGCAAAGACCTGGCTTGTGGGGATGCTGAACACATGCATAGCACAGAAAACCATCCCTTCTGTCTGGAAAAAGGCCAAAGTGGTTGCAATCCCTAAACCTGGCAAAGACCCATTATCCCCAAAGAGCTACCGACCCATTTCCCTCCTATGCATCACCTACAAGCTCTATGAGAGGCTGCTACTCCAACGCCTCGTTGCCACTCATAGATACCAAGCTGACTAAAGACCAAGCTGGTTTCCGTCCCGGCCGCTCCTGTGCTGGACAGAGCTCAACCTCACCCAACACATTGAGGATGGGTTTGAGGGAAAACAAATAACTGGAGCAGCATTCAGAGATCTCTCTGCTGCCTACGACACTGTCCAACACTGCACAATGGTCAGGAAAAGCCTCCTCAACAACAGGCGCTTCTATGTCCAGTTAAATGACCAGAGGAGTAAATGGAAAGCCCAAAAGAACGGCCTCCCACAAGGTAGCGTGCTCGCCCCCCCTCCTTTTCAATATCTACACAAACGTCCAGCCACTACCCACAGAATGCCAGCGTTTCATCTACGCCAACGACCTCTGCATTACCACCCAACAAGCAGACTTCCAGAAGATTGAGTCTGTCCTTGAAAGTGCCCTCCAAGAAATGTCAAGCTACTACAATACAACCACCTGAAACCCAACCCATCAAAAACCCAACTATGAAGCTTCCACCTGAGGAACCGAGACGCAAAAAAATAATTGCGCATCACAAACTCTCAAACCATACCCACCCCATGTATCTTGGATTTACACTGGACAGGACACTCTTCCTCAAAAAACACCTGGAGAACACAAAAGCCACGGTCAACAACCACAATAACATCCTGTGAAAACTAGTGAACTCCAAGTGGGGCGCAGACCCACAAACAATCCGTGCAACTGCCATGGCCCTGTCTTTCTCTACACCAGAGTATGCCTGCTCAAGCTGGAGCCGATCACGTCACACCAAATTGGTCGACACAGCCCTAAATGACACCTGTGGCATCATCACAGGATGCATCAAGACAACACCTGTCCCTGTCCCAACACCTGTTTACATTCGAGGGTCGCCGGTCCTCTCGAACTGAACAGTTTAACGTCATGCCCAGGACGAAAAGATATAGAGAACACCAACATGACAAATAACAGCAGGAAGGCATGGGCCACAATCCACCGTCTTGGCAAAGACCACAACACCCATAATTCACAACGGTCACAGCAAACTCTGTTGCATCACAACTGGTGTAGGTATTGGATGGAGCCCACACACCACAGGTATAAGAAAGACGTGATGCAGAGGAGGGAAATGGGTCGGTAGCTCTTCGGGGATAATGGGTCTTTGCCAGGTTTAGGGATTGCAACCACTTTGGCCTTTTTCCAGACAGAAGGGGTGGTTTTCTGTGCTATGCATGTGTTCAGCATCCCCACAAGCCAGGTCTTTGTGTTAGGTTCCAGGTGCTGTATCATTTCTGCCAGTATGTCATCAATCCCTGCTGCTTTTCCGGGTTTCAACTTTCCCATTGCAGTTTCAAGTTCTTCTAGGTCGAAGGGTTTGGTTTCAGGGCTGGCTGATTGTGGTTGGTCTGATACCACTGTGCGATGGTATTCTATGTGGGTCGGTGGCGGTGTTGGTTATGACTGTTGGCCACCAGTTGTGACCAAGACCGCCACCGACCCACAGGAGAATACCATCGCACAGTGGTATCAGACCAACCACAATCAGCCAGCCCTTAAACCAAACCCTTCGACCTAGAAGAATTTGAAACTGCAATGGGAAAGTTGAAACCCGGAAAAGCAGCAGGGATTGATGACCTACTGGCAAAAATGATACAGCACCTGGGACCCAACGCAAAGACCTGGCTTGTGGGGATGCTGAACACATGCATAGCACAGAAAACCATCCCTTCTGTCTGGAAAAAGGCCAAAGTGGTTGCAATCCCTAAACCTGGCAAAGACCCATTATCCCCAAAGAGCTACCGACCCATTTCCCTCCTATGCATCACCTACAAGCTCTATGAGAGGCTGCTACTCCAACGCCTCGTTGCCACTCATAGATACCAAGCTGACTAAAGACCAAGCTGGTTTCCGTCCCGGCCGCTCCTGTGCTGGACAGAGCTCAACCTCACCCAACACATTGAGGATGGGTTTGAGGGAAAACAAATAACTGGAGCAGTATTCAGAGATCTCTCTGCTGCCTACGACACTGTCCAACACTGCACAATGGTCAGGAAAAGCCTCCTCAACAACAGGCGCTTCTATGTCCAGTTAAATGACCAGAGGATTAAATGGAAAGCCCAAAAGAACGGCCTCCCACAAGGTAGCGTGCTCGCCGCCCCTCCTTTTCAATATCTACACAAACGACCAGCCACTACCCACAGAATGCCAGCATTTCATCTACGCCGACGACCTCTGCATTACCACCCAACAAGCAGACTTCCAGAAGATTGAGTCTGTCCTTGAAAGTGCCCTCCAAGAAATGTCAAGCTACTACAATACAACCACGTGAAACCCAACCCATCAAAAACCCAACTATGCAGCTTCCACCTGAGGAACCGAGACGGGGAAAAAGAACTGAGCGTCACTTGGGATGGTCACAAACTCTCCAACCATACCCACCCCATGTAACTTGGAGTTGCACTGGACAGGACACTCCTTTAAAAAAACATCTGGAGAACACAAAAGCCAAGGTCAACACCCACACCCGTGAAATAAATGTTTACACACCTCATTCAAGTTGCAGGCAGGCTAGCTGTCTACCTTGATCTCCGTCCTAAGAAAGAAAGACAGAAAAAGAAACACACATTTAGAACGACTTAAACCCTCTATATTTAATAAAACAATTCTGGACAGGAATCCTGTATTGCAGGGGTGCCCACATTTACATTGTGATCTACCAGTAGATCACAAAGGATGTGCGTGTGCAGGTATGGCATGCCCCTGTATATAATCTATCACTTGAATTAAGGTGACTTGATTGATTGACATAAAAAGGCCTGTCAGCTCAAATGTTGCACACAAACATCAGTAGCATTACAAAGTTATTGTGACAGTGTGAAAAATCTGGTATGTGACACATTTTCAGCCAATCAGGAGAAAGTAGCTATTTATGAGCTTAATGTTCCAGTTCTATTTGTGTCTGTTACATTACAATTCCACTTGTTTAATCTGTATCCTGACTGCGTTCCTGATTGATTGGATAAAATTGCCGTTTCAGAAAAAGTTCTGTTACTGAACAAACACTATAGCAATGATTACTGTCACAATATAGAGCTATTTAATACTGTTACTGAACACACATTCTAGCAATGATTACTGTCACACTATAGAATTATTTAACACTGTTACTGAACACACCCTCTATAGCAATGATTACTGTCACAATATAGAGCTATTTAACACTGTTTCTGAACAGACTCTATAGCAATGATTACTGTCACAATATAGAGCTATTTAACACTGTTTCTGAACAGACTCTATAGCAATGATTACTGTCACACTATAAAGCTATTTAACACTGTTACTGAACACACTCTAGCAATGATTACTGTCACACTATAAAGCTATTTAACACTGTTACTGAACACACTCTAGCAATGATTACTGTCACAGTATAGAATTATTTAACACTGTAACTGAACACACACTCTATAGCAATGATTACTGTCACACTATAGAATTATTTAACACTGTACTGAACACACTCTATAGCAATGATTACTGTCACAATAGGCCTATAGAGCAATTTAATTTAGGTAACCAAATGGACTCCAATAGTAGATCTTTACACTCTCAATAGTTTAATTGTTAAGCATCTGCTTAATTTCCCAAAAAAACAGAGAATGTAGAAGATTGCTTTTAATCCTTTGTTGTATGTATTACTGTAGGAGAGTGGTTAGTGACTGTGCCTTATTAACATTAGTGCCTGGGATATTTTCCGGCCAATTTCAAAGAATGTTTGTTTGCTTCCCGACAATTTACCAGAATGTTTTGTGCTTTTAGGGCCGGGGTTCACTTCCCAGTCGAGTACTGAGTTTGTTTTCTTCTTAACAAACAAAACTGTTTTTGCTTCAAGTCGAGGTCCTTCATTTATTCATTCAGTATCTGAGCCACGGACCACCATTTGAGGTTTAAATACTGAATGAATAATGGACCTCGACGAGATGCTAAAAAGAATTGTGTTTTTTGGTAAGAAAGAAGAAAAACTCTCAGTCCTCGAGTGGGTCTAGAACCCGGGTCCTTTGGTTCACTAACCCCCGACGCTAACCGTTCGGCTACTGGAACACGGTGCTATAGAATAGTACGATCATAATATATAAACATCACAACAAGTAACATCATATAAAGTGATAACAGATGTTTGAACAACAACAACAACGTTTAAGTATAAAATAACATTTCATTGCTTACCTTGCTGCTGCGGACACGACGACGAGGCGGCGAACATGGTGACGTGGCAACTATCCAACAAACACTGACCAAACCCCCCGCCACGTTTCTCTTCCGTATTTGAAGGGGGCCGTCACTTCCTTCCGGTGTGACGTGAGGCCACGCCCGCGAGTTTTTTGCCGCGATTTTCTTGTAGTCATTGTAGTCCTTCTACGTTACATCCGGGTCCCGTCCGCCTCGCGTGAATCTTTTTTATTTTTTTTTATTTTTTACAATAACGTTATTTTTCAGAAAGGAAGCCATTGAGGGTTAAAATGGGTCTTAATGCTTCCAACTCGAGTAGAATTATTAATGTAACCGTAAAGTGTAAACAAGAAAATGTATGACGTGGAGCTTTCTTGAGTAAGACCCGGAAGCGGGTTATGTCACGGCTTAAATAGTCAATACAGACATTAGTCCCCTTCCTGGCAGCGTCTCCAGTGGTTTAGCGGTCTAAACACCAGACTTTTGAAAACGAACTTTATATAACTTCACGGGTTCAAACCCCTCTGATGTTTTTCTCAATCATTGATTCACAATACCAGAATGCACGTTTATTTAATCATAAATACATGATTCAGACAGCCCTGTGATTAAACCTTCAGCATTACACACTGCAACCAACCACACTGTGGCTGCCTTTTTATTCACAATGCAACGTTATTGTACTCCTAATAATATATCATGGTGTAGCTATAGCTCTGGTCCATAGCTCTAATGGGCATTACAAGCTACGATTTATATGCTACAAGTTAAAACTACCTAAAAAGTTGTATTTTATATTATGTTTACAAGCTAAAAAGCACTATTTCTAACTATTTTAAGTAAACCTACCTGGTTTAAAAATGTAAGTAATACAGTTGCATTTTATATTATGTTAAATGTTATATAGGCAATTATATCGTTGCTGTCAGGCAGAAATATCTCATCAGTGGTTTTAAACCTTTCTCATATCAATATATAATCAATTGACATTATGAGGAATATGAGCCATGGACCACCTTTCAATTAAATCTAGCCTCTCAGACCCCAAAATAAAGAATATTTTGTTAAACATTTATTTGATGATATATGATATATTTACTAGGCCTAAATTGTTGTATATAGGCCTAGGCCTACTATAAAAAATATTACTGCACTGTTTTTTTTTTTTCTTTTTTATTCATTAGTAATAAAATATCACTGATGGTGTTCGGTAGGCGGCATCACACTTGTATTCTATGGTAGTATCATATGTATGTTATTCATTCAAGTCAAGCATCGTGTGTAAGTAGCCTAATGTTTCATTATGTTTGTATCATCTCACTCACATCAATGTGAATCAGACTTAGATAGCATTTGATACAGACTTATAGCATGTTATGTAGACAGCACTATAATTGCATTGTATGACTGTAGTCATAGCACGTCATAGTACATTATGTATAGCATAGTATATATATATATATATATATATATATATATATATATATAGTTTATATGTATAGTTTCATTATATAGATATTCCACTGTTACTTTCTTAGCTTACGCATGTTTCTTGATAAATGTTTTTATGTGATGTATTCCCATGCTTTTTTGTTCTTGCTTAATGTAAATCGCTCTGGATTAAGAGCGTCTGCTAAATGCCTACATTGTAAATTGTAATGTTGTCTTATCTGACATGCAATGAAAAACGAGTAAGCTATGTTATGTTACGCATTGTGCACTCTTTCCATGTGGCATATGCCGCATGGCTAATTTGCATACTAATTTAAATATATGTTAATTAGCCATGTGCTATCGTGGATCATTCGTGGTGTATAGGCTATATGCCCACTGCCACTGGCTGGCATTGTAGGCTACAAGTCGAGCATCGTTCGCTTTGATTATATATAGCCGCGTGCTGCTTATTGTTGACATTCTAACGGCACATATTACGAAGGAGAGAGAGATATATAGCTATAAAACAAACAATTAACGAGAGTAGCCTATACACTTGAAAGAACGCATTGGACTGCTTGTCAGAAAGAAATCCAAGGATGCATGCGCACCAAAATACTTTAAATAGCTCATTCCGCAATGACTGCTTTCATGTCATGTTAATTTTGGGGTGATACATAAAAGTATTATATTCTCGCTTTGAAATTATAGGCAACGCAAATTACGCAACGTTACGTGCATCATTGAAAGAGTGTATGTAAAAACTGTCTAAAAATGAGTTTTTTAGCAGTCTAGGCTTAGATTAGACGTTGAAACAACGTTGTTTCCGTCTATATATAGACGTTGAAACGACGTTGTTTAATTAGAGTAGACGTTGTTTCAACTAATCTAAGCCTATAGAGATTATTTTACCCCCGTTTTTAGACAAATGTTTTAGCCATTTAGACGTCTATTAGACTACAAACATGTTCAGTGGCTGGGAGCATCTACAAGTTAGACAACCAACGTTACGGTAGGATATGCTAATGAGACTATAATAATATTTCAACACATTGGCCCTCATTTATCAACCGTGCGTACGCCAAAATATGGGCGCACGCCGAAATTACCGACATTTTCGGCATTTAACATTTCCGGCAAAGCTTGAAATTGAACTTGAGTAGGACAAATAGTCACGTCTGGTCGCGAGCTGGCGTACGCTGTTTTTCTGTTTTACACAAGCGGAGCAGCCTTGTCTGAACTGCTGAGAGGCTGTCACAGGCATCAAAACATATATGTATTCACTCCTAAAATGTTTATATAAAAGGTATGTATAATGTATATGGGCTACATGTAAAAAATAAATAAATAAAAATGTTAAGGAATACATGTGTCATATGAAATTAGTAGGAGATAAAATCGCGCAATTAAAAACAATGTTGCAAGAGATGCTTAAGCCATTTAAACAGTGTTTTGCATGAGCGCATATACGTACATGCGAGGATTTGGGCTGTCTGTGCTGAAATATTTCCATGACGGGACGTTGGAGAGTATAGTGCAGCAGCTGCTGCAGCTCAGCTGCGGAGTCCCAACGTGCAGGTATAGCCTACTGTAGCCTAATCTACAGCATGAAGGCCGATGTCTTTCTTACGGTATGTGCAATATAATAAACCCGACGCGTCGCTCGAATGCCAAATGTACCGTGCCAGGCTCCCAGCGCAAGTGGGAACTGCATCGGATATATAGGTATATTACCCAGCCAGCCCAATGCCCATGCACCAGCCACATGAGGCTATGGTTTTGGCTGCACATTCATATAACAGTGACTAACGACTGCGAGGCAATCTAAATAGACTGGCGAACGTCGGAACGTGCATGGTCAGTTGGTCACGGACGGACCACTGTGATAGAGAGAGACAGACAGACAGACAGACAGGACAGGAGGAGCACCTGTAAAACAGCAGCGTGTGTGTCAGTGTGCCTATTTGTTATTTAATTATGGTTCACAGGTTCAGGTTTTCGTTCACTAATATATCTTGTTGTATATTAAATTAAAAATACTTTAATAATTTAATATACAACTAACAACACACAGTTAAAGTTGCAAATAGCGATATGTGCGTGCGTGCGTGCGTGCGGGGGGTGAGGGGGAAGCGAAGCGAGAGGAGAAACAGACAGCTTTATTTAATGTGTCATGTAGGTGCGTGCGTGTGTCACCTGTGGACACTAACTGTAATGCATGATATACACAGACAATATGAACTTGAACTGAAATACATGTTATGCGGGCAAGTACGTGCCACTGTTGGACTGTAGGGGTGGTGCTGCGTTTGTCACCTGTGGACACTAACTGTAATGAATGATATACACAGACAATATGAACTTGAACTGAAATACATGTTATGCTGGCAAGTACGTGCCACTGTTGGACTGTAGGGGTGGTGCTGCGTTTGTCCTCTTTCCTTCTACAGACAATGAGAAGGCGGTGTCGCACCGTTATTGGAGGACCCGGGTATAAGAGAGGAAGCATTCGGCAGCGCGCTAGAGAAAACCGAGCTGAGACAGAGACGGTCGCAGACGCCGACACGCCGAATGCCACGCCGTACACGAAACAACGCCACCCATCCGACTACACGCCGAGCTCCTGACCAGACCGCTTCCTTGTTACACGCCAGCCTACTCTGCCTAAAAGGGACGGTCAATCCGAGCCGCAACATTGTGTGAGTGTGGTCCTATATTCAACTTCGCTCACTGTCACTGACGAGTCATATCCTCCTTCCCAGCCTCCCCGTCCTGGACGCCGCAGAACAGCGTTGGATCGCCGGCCGCCTATCATTGATCGCCCGCCGTCTCCTCGAGGACCGCCGACGCAGATGGTTTACTGCTATATGCCAGACTACTCGGCCTAAAAGGGACGGTCAATCCGAGTCTCAACTTTGTGTGAGTGTGACGCTACGTTGTTTCCTACCACCATCGCTTACAGAGTCTGTTTCCTCCTCCTCAGTTTCTGTCCACGGCCGTGGAGCGTGGAACGACAACCAACTGTCAACGCAGCTCCGCATACCATCGCTTGACAGTTCTCGTTGCCAGGCAACCGACGCCACATACGGGGCTTCGCCTCGTTCGGAGTCCCGGTTGGATAAGAGACAGTGACGTCACGAGGGAGGACGGACAATCTGGGCTCTGGGGCCGTGAGTTGGGAAGCGATAGTGTTTATTATAGTTATTACTATTATTATTGGGCATTTGCTAACTTAACGGTGTGGCACGTATTATTGTAGTGTACAGTACATTGGGTACAGCGGTCATTCAGGCTTCAGAGGGCTGCTTACAGGGGTGGGATATTCTCAGTGTTGGCTTCACCTGTCTCCTACCGCCCCTATTGGTGAACACGCATGTTGTATTTTACTGCTGTGATTTCGATAGAAGTGTTATCCTATTTTGATATAGGCTTATTGCAGTGATCGTTTGTGTGCACTTGATTTGCCGTGGCATCTTTTGTTGGTCGTGCATGTACTAAGGACTTAGGAGATTGGGTGGGAACAAACACTGTACTTTATCCAGATTCCTGAGGTGGGCATTTAAGAGGAGCTTGTGATTGTTGCTTGCCTAGAATACAGTGCCTATTTATATTGCTACGTTTTAATAATTACTAGTCATACTGTATAAATTGCCACATTGCTATATACCTATACATTTACGTATTTCACTTGTATAGTGTTATATTGATTCCTGTTACATGTTTTTATACTTACCTGTTTTATCTCAGAGCATATAATAAACTTTGTTACTTTTATATAACGACCTGCCTGCTGCTTGTGGTGTCTCAGGGGTACATGATCATTGAGCCCTAGTTGGGTGACACAAGTTTGGCGCAGTCGGCAGGACCCCTGACACCCACAACAGTATGGCCGACGATGAAAATGTAAACGAACCTTTAAACCTAGCTCTTGATGGAACAGAACCAGTACGTAATGCAGGCATGAATGCAGTTATGATGCCCTGGTTCATGGGGGCTTCCTGGGTTCCCAAATTCAGTGGAGGGGGAGGGGCGGTTAGGTTTAGTCAGTGGCGGGCTCAGGTTGAATCCTTCTTACGGGCTCAGATGCTATCCCCCCAACAGAAAGTAGACTTCCTGTTGAGTACCCTAGAGGGCGGTGCCCATAGAGAGGCCCTGCTGCTCCCCCATGCGGATAGAGACTCTGACCAGAAGATCTTAGAGGTCCTAAGTCAAAAGTACGGAGACCACCGTTCAGTGGAGACCCTCCGAGAGGAGTACTTTGATTGTAAGCAGGCAGTGGGGGAGGGGGTTGATGACTTCATCCTTCGTCTCCGTGAGTGTTTCCATAGGTGGCAGAGGAGTGACCCGGTCCATGCTGGACCTGCAGATGGAGTATTGAGGTCACAGTTTTCCAGAGGACTTGGGGAAGGGTCTGTGAAGCAAGAATTACAGCGCCACCTGCGGCGAACCCCAAACCTCACCTTCGATGCCGTCTGCAGGGAGGCCAAGTTCCTGGAGAAGGAGGGAAAGGCCCAAGGGAGCGAGGCTATGATCTGCCAGGCTCGAGCTACACCCCAGCCCCCTGTACCCGAACCACAGTCCCAACTGCAGCAGCTAAAAGAGTCCCTCCGGGCTGAACTGAAACAGGAGATACATGACCAGGTGACGCTGCTGGGCAAGACAATCGTCGATGAGATCCGGGGGCAGTTATCCAACCCCCAACCGAACCCTGCGCCAACACCTCAGTGGGGCAGGCCCGCCGCTGCACCACCGTCCAGCCGACGCAGGCGTCCTGACTCCCAAGAGTCACGAGACTACCAGTGGGATGACCAAGGTCGTCCTATCTGCCGGGACTGTGGGGAAGCAGGGCACGTCCAACGTTACTGCTCCCGCAGGGCAACGCCCACCCAGGGTTTTCAGTCCCGCCAGTCACTGTAGGGCGAGTGACTGGAATGGGAACACCTTTAGAGTCCCCAGAACAGTCTGTGATGGTTGGCCGCTGCCCAGAGGTCGAGGTCCTTATACGTGGGGAGAAGGTCCCTTGTGTCCTGGACACCGGCTCTCAAGTGACTTTGTTCAGCCAGTCCCTGTTCAAGCGTTGCTTCGGTGATGCTGTGATGCTGGGAGTAGAAGATCTCTCCTGGTTGACTCTGAGAGCGGCTAACGGCCTACAGATCCCTTATATAGGGTATGCAGTCATGGACTTTACTATCGGAGGGATAGAGGTGCCGGGCCGGGGCATCGTAATTGTTAAAGATGACTGTATGAACACTGACCATGGACTGCTAGGCATGAACGTGATGTCCGAGTGCTGGGAGGCCCTGTTCAAGCAAGGCCATCCGGGGCAGGCTGCTTTCAAGTCCCTCTTCTCCCCAGCTGCCAGGAAAGCATGGGAAAAGGCGTTCACCATCTGCAGAAGAATACAGGTCACCCCCACCCAAGAGGTAGCCCAAGGCGTGGCCAAACTGGAGCGACAGGCACCCATCTTGGTCCCGCCAGAGTCCGAGATGATCGTCTGGGCCTACGTACCTCAGGCCCTGGGTGGGGAGGACTGTCCCGTGCTGGTGGAGGACCTCCCTGATGGCCAGGGCATGGAGGAGCGCAGCTGGCGGATTGCGAGGACTTTGAGCTGGGTCCGTGGAGGGAAGGTGCCTCTTCGAGTCTGTAACCCAAACCCCTCTCCTGTCCATCTCCCACAGAAGCAGGCACTGGCTGTAGTGTCCCGAATCGACCCCCTAGAGGTCCATGGAGCAAAGGAGCTTGTGATCACAGACACAGAACCTGGGGTGCTGGAAGTAGATGTCCGATCCGTGACCCACACACCTATTGCTGACCACCCAGCCTTGAAGTTGGAGGGAGACGGCTTGGACACGGAGCAACAAGGACAGCTCACCACCCTCCTAAGTCAGTGGACGCATGTCTTTGCCGCTCACGAGGAGGACTTTGGCCACACTGCCGCCGTCCATCATCAAATCCCCACTGCAGAGGCACCCCCTATCCGAGAACGGTACCGCCCTGTCCCCCCTAAACTGTATGCCGAGCTGCGGCTGCTGCTGCAGAGCATGATCGACAGCAAGGTGATCACAGAAAGCTCTAGTCCCTGGGCAGCACCGGTGGTATTGGTGCGCAAGAAGGACGGCTCCTGGCGCTTCTGTGTCGATTACCGCAAACTAAATTCCGTCACCCACAAAGATGCTTTCCCCTTGCCCAGGATCGAGGAGTCCCTCACCAGTTTGACACAGGCAGCCTGGTACAGTACCCTGGATCTGGCCAGTGGATATTGGCAGGTGGAGGTGGCTCCGGAAGACAAAGAAAAGACTGCTTTCACCACGCCGTTGGGCCTCTACCAGTTCGAGAGAATGCCTTTTGGGCTCTGCAACGCGCCCGCCACCTTCCAGCGGCTCATGCAGCGTTGCTTGGGGGGACAGGTACACGACCATCTGCTCATTTACTTGGATGATGTGATCGTGTATTCTCCTGACTTCCAGAGCCACCTTAAGCATCTAGAGCAAGTATTTCAACGCCTACAGGACCACGGCCTAAAGCTCCAACCAGGGAAATGCAAGCTCTTTAGACGCCGGGTGACCTACCTTGGACATGTGGTCAGTGCGGAGGGGGTTTCTACAGACCCGGAGAAAACCCAAGCTGTCGACAACTGGCCGGTCCCGACCACAGTGAAGCAGGTCCGCTCCTTCCTTGGCTTTGTAGGCTACTACAGGAGATTTATCAAGGCTTTCTCCCGGATTGCCGCCCCGCTGAATCATCTGCTGCAAGGGGTGACCGGTCGCCCTTCTGTCCCCGTGAATTGGACACCCGACTGTCAGAGGGCCTTTGAGCAGCTGAAGCAGACCCTCCTGAGTGCCCCCATCTTGGCCTTTGCAGACTTTTCCCAACCCTTCAAGGTCTATACCGATGCCAGCTTGGAGGGCTTGGGGGCAGTGCTATCTCAGGTGCAGGAAGGACAAGAAAGGGTCATCGCCTATGCCAGCCGCAGCCTTAACCCCACCGAACGCAACGACCAGAACTATAGCTCCTTCAAGTTGGAATTACTGGCCCTTAATTGGGCAGTGACTCACAAGTTCAAAGACTACCTGTGGGGGGCACAGTTTACCATCTACACTGACAATAACCCCCTAGTACACCTGAACACAGCCCGGCTAGGAGCGGTCGAACAGAGGTGGGCTGCTCAACTCGCCAACTACTCCTTCGACATCAAGTACCGCCCTGGCACCGCCAACAAAAACGCAGACCTGTTGTCCAGACTACCAGAGACTCTTACTGCAGTGGCTCAGGCTGTGGAGGTTCCGGCTGGCCCTGCAGAGGAATCGGTACAGGATCGTCCTACCAGCACAAACCCCCCAGAGACAACGCTCTGGAGAGCATGGCAGCAGCAGGATGCAGAGTTGGGCCAGATCCGCGAATGGCTGGGAACCGGTGAGCCCCCATCCCGAGACATTCGCCGCTGTTTATCTCCCTACCTGTCTAAACTGTTGCAGGAGTGGGATCATCTGGACCTACGCGAGGACCTACTGGTGCGCGTTTGGGAGGAGCCAGACACCAAGACCCTGGCATACCAGCTGATAGTCCCTGCTGCCAGAACGCATGCACTCTGGAAAGAGTACCATCAAGCAGCAGGCCACTCCAGTGCAGAGAAGGTGGTGTCCATCCTGCGCCGGCGGTTCTTCTGGTCGGGTATGGGAAAGGATGTCCGAGTTTGGACTGCGGACTGTCCAAGATGTGCAGTGAGTAAAGCAGGAACAGAGCCTCGGGCCCCGTTGATGTCCGTTCAGAGCAGCTACCCCTTTGAGGTGGTGGGTCTGGACTACTTGTCCCTGGGCAGGCCTAATGACACTTACCCATACATACTGGTCATAACTGACTTGTTTTCCCGTTACGCATTTGCAGTGCCAACCAAAGACCAGACAGCGGCAGCTACAGTGAAGGCACTGTGGGCAGCATTGATCCAACCGTTCGGTTGTCCCGAGAGGTTTGTGACAGACCAGGGACCTGCCTTTGAGTCCATCCTGATGCGACAACTCTGTGACCTCTATGGCTGCACAAAGAGTCGAACCACACCTTACCATCCCCAGGGGAATGGGACTTGTGAACGGTTCAACAAAACCCTAATCGGCCTGCTGAGCACGTTGGAGCCTGAAGTCCAACCCCTGTGGCATCAGCAGCTACCTTTTCTGGTTCAAGCCTACAACAACTCGACACATGCGTCCACGGGGATGACACCGCACTACGTCTTGTTCGGCCGACATGCCAGACTACCCATTGACCTGCTTCATGAGGTATCTCCCCCGCAACAAAGGGACTCCCTGGAAGGATGGGTGCAGAGTCACCATGACCGCTTGACAGCTGCTTATGCACGGGTGAAGACCAATGCTTCCCAGCGCCAGGCCTGGGACCAAGCCCGCTACAACAAGAAGGCCCGAGCACTCCCTTTGTTGCCAGGTGAACGTGTCCTGGTGAGAAACTTCCGGCGGCGCGCCCAAGGGAAGCTCGCCCCACGCTGGGTTCCAGATCCCTATGTGATCCTCTCACAGTTACGTCCTGAACAACCAGTTTACGTCATTCGGCCTGAAGGCAGGGGGGGCCCCACTCGTACCCTCCACCGCAACAATCTGCGGCCATGCCCCGCAGACATTGGGGAGAGGCCAGAGGAACCCGAACCCCACAACCGTCCACAAGAACCCCCAGGGGAATCCAACAGCCCCACTATCCCCCTGCTCCCATGGTCTGCATCCAACCTTACTGCCCGAACAGTTCCCAACTGCCCAGTAGTACCCCTGATTCCACCCCCCGAACCTACCCAAGTCGAGCTTGAGGTAGGACCCATTGGCCCTGATGTCAGAACAGTGCCCATTCCACTAGTAGAAGAGCCCCTTGCGCCTCCTGCTCCTGAACTGGCAGACGCCCCTGGCCCTCCTGGTCCCCCTACCCCAGAGGTCCCAGTACTGCCCGTTCCCCCATTAGATGAGGCCCCTTTTGCCCCTGCCCATGAACAGGTAGATGCCCCAAGTTCTCCTGAGCCCGCCCAAGCAGGTCCTAGCAGGTTGGTCATTAACGAGGGGGCTGTTTTGAATAGGGAGGGGTTAAGCGGTGCCCCTAGTTTGGTGGGTGGGACGTCTCACCCCCCAGAGCCTGAAGAGGACCCAAGCAGGAGCCAGGATGATGTAAGGAAGGGTCAATTGAATGGACCTGACCTTCGCCGCTCTCGGCGAGTCAACTTTGGCATGCCTCCATTACGGTTTCGACAACTCTAGTGGTCGGGACGACCACTGACAAAGTAGGGGGGAATTATGTCACCTGTGGACACTAACTGTAATGCATGATATACACAGACAATATGAACTTGAACTGAAATACATGTTATGCGGGCAAGTACGTGCCACTGTTGGACTGTAGGGGTGGTGCTGCGTTTGTCACCTGTGGACACTAACTGTAATGAATGATATACACAGACAATATGAACTTGAACTGAAATACATGTTATGCTGGCAAGTACGTGCCACTGTTGGACTGTAGGGGTGGTGCTGCGTTTGTCCTCTTTCCTTCTACAGACAATGAGAAGGCGGTGTCGCACCGTTATTGGAGGACCCGGGTATAAGAGAGGAAGCATTCGGCAGCGCGCTAGAGAAAACCGAGCTGAGACAGAGACGGTCGCAGACGCCGACACGCCGAATGCCACGCCGTACACGAAACAACGCCACCCATCCGACTACACGCCGAGCTCCTGACCAGACCGCTTCCTTGTTACACGCCAGCCTACTCTGCCTAAAAGGGACGGTCAATCCGAGCCGCAACATTGTGTGAGTGTGGTCCTATATTCAACTTCGCTCACTGTCACTGACGAGTCATATCCTCCTTCCCAGCCTCCCCGTCCTGGACGCCGCAGAACAGCGTTGGATCGCCGGCCGCCTATCATTGATCGCCCGCCGTCTCCTCGAGGACCGCCGACGCAGATGGTTTACTGCTATATGCCAGACTACTCGGCCTAAAAGGGACGGTCAATCCGAGTCTCAACTTTGTGTGAGTGTGACGCTACGTTGTTTCCTACCACCATCGCTTACAGAGTCTGTTTCCTCCTCCTCAGTTTCTGTCCACGGCCGTGGAGCGTGGAACGACAACCAACTGTCAACGCAGCTCCGCATACCATCGCTTGACAGTTCTCGTTGCCAGGCAACCGACGCCACATACGGGGCTTCGCCTCGTTCGGAGTCCCGGTTGGATAAGAGACAGTGACGTCACGAGGGAGGACGGACAATCTGGGCTCTGGGGCCGTGAGTTGGGAAGCGATAGTGTTTATTATAGTTATTACTATTATTATTGGGCATTTGCTAACTTAACGGTGTGGCACGTATTATTGTAGTGTACAGTACATTGGGTACAGCGGTCATTCAGGCTTCAGAGGGCTGCTTACAGGGGTGGGATATTCTCAGTGTTGGCTTCACCTGTCTCCTACCGCCCCTATTGGTGAACACGCATGTTGTATTTTACTGCTGTGATTTCGATAGAAGTGTTATCCTATTTTGATATAGGCTTATTGCAGTGATCGTTTGTGTGCACTTGATTTGCCGTGGCATCTTTTGTTGGTCGTGCATGTACTAAGGACTTAGGAGATTGGGTGGGAACAAACACTGTACTTTATCCAGATTCCTGAGGTGGGCATTTAAGAGGAGCTTGTGATTGTTGCTTGCCTAGAATACAGTGCCTATTTATATTGCTACGTTTTAATAATTACTAGTCATACTGTATAAATTGCCACATTGCTATATACCTATACATTTACGTATTTCACTTGTATAGTGTTATATTGATTCCTGTTACATGTTTTTATACTTACCTGTTTTATCTCAGAGCATATAATAAACTTTGTTACTTTTATATAACGACCTGCCTGCTGCTTGTGGTGTCTCAGGGGTACATGATCATTGAGCCCTAGTTGGGTGACACGTGCATGACAGCAAGGCAAGCGAGGTGAGAGGGAAACAGACAGGGACCCTGCATGAATTAAGTAAAGTTGGTCACAGGGTAGGCCTACAACTTTATTTAGTTGTCTGTTTCTCCTCTCGCTTCGCTTCCCTTGCTGCCCGCCTCACCCCCCGCACGCACGCTTTATTTAATTCATGCAGGTGTTCGTTCTTTATTTGTTTAACAACACACCAGTTAGTTGGGCTTGCAAGTTGCGTGTGCGTGCTGTGCGTGTGTATGAGAGAGGGGGAGAGGCGGGCAGCAAGGCACGGGAGAAACCTATTTTTTCATGTAACCATGGTTTCAGGAAACGTATTGCCGTTGTTCATGTCGCAAAAACGAGGGCGAGGCTTGATTTCTTAGGGCGTGCCAGATCAAATTCAGCCGTGACATTTATTAACGTGAGAACAAAATTAAGGAAGGATCAGCTGTTTGCGATCACTTTATAAATGCCGTGGCGACGTGGGTGTACTACGAAACCTGCACTCGAATCTGTGGCAGATTTTACACTCGATTGATAAATGAGGGCCATTGTCTCAGGCTGGAGTCGAACCCACTCTGGCCAGTTCAGCCATTATGCGCGTGGTTTCCTGTCATTGGACAAGCGTTGGTTTTCTAGCGTCGGGACCTCGACAATAAGGGCATACCCTCCTGTCCTGTGTTCGATTCCCGCTGGGGACGCAGTGGGGGGCAGTGTTGTTTTTGGCAGCAAATTTCTATTTTAGTTTTAGTCATAGTCTCTTGAATAGTTTTCACTTAGTTTTAGTCACATTTTAGTGAATGTTCTATAGTGTTTAGTCTAGTTTTAGTCGACTAAATGTCATACGATTTCAGTCGACTAAATCTACAGTTGTTTTAGTCGACTAAAATGTGTTTTGACAGGCCTTGATGTCGTTGTAATGACATATTTTACACTTTGCTTGCATGCTGAAAATAGCAGATATACAATCTCACAACGCGTCGCGCTGCAACCCAGCATAAAACTGGATCTCTTGTCCACTAGTCCCTTACTAACATTTTAGTCTAGTTTGTATTTGTTGACGAAATTGTCAGTATATTTAGTCTTAGTTTTAGTCATCATAGATTCGTTTTAATTTCGTTTTAATGAGTGAAAAAAGGTAGTCGACGAACATTTTTCGTCTTAGTTTTAGTCGACGAAAACAACACTGGTGGGTGTTCCTGGAACAACACATTTTCAGATGGGGGTCGGCAGCCAATTAATATATATTTTTGGGGGTCCTTGACATGAAAATGTTTTGAGAACGACATATATATAAACATGAGGTTTATCAGAACACTGTCAGGATTTATAGAAGACATTTGTAGAATCGTCCTGCAGGTCTAAATGGGTTGAGTCAGATGGCTTACAATGAGTACTAAGTTAGGCCCCTATAGGCCAGGGGTTCCCTTCCCAAAGTGGGGTCCCTCCCCTCCCCTCCCCTCCCTTAACGTAACTGTACACGTGTCCGGAAGTGGCTCTGGAAGGGCGGCTGACGCTGACGTCATGGCTTACATAGACAATATAGAACTCTATCTCTAAACCTAGCAACTTAACTTTGCCGGTTCGAGCCCCGTTGATTACTTTCCAACAACACCGACTAGTTGTTTTGTGAGGTTATTGTTAGGGCTAGTTTGACATGCATTAGGCTACCCCCATTTAGTGGTATTTCTATCTCTGGGACCCCCAATTTATATTGTAAAATCAGGGTTAATTTGTTCTCTGAGAGTGTTTAAATCATGGAACATTGTCGGATTTATAGTAGTCGTGTATATTTGTACGTCTAATTTTGATGAATTGAAAATGGTGGGCCCTATTGTAAACAAGTGTAATGCTTTATGGTGTCGTCCACTCACAGTTAACAGTTATTGTATTGAGTTGTACAGTGAAATGTACTGTAATTCTGCAAAATAATCAATCAATCCTGCCTGTACTATGCTAGTGTCGACTAGGCTATATGGTGCTGCTCTACTACCCGGCTATAGGATCAAGGCTCTTTAGTCGAGTATGGGAAGCCGTTTAGGCCATAAATGCATAAGGAATTCATTTGGATAATGGTAATGGAGATATTGTAAAAGTTGTCACTTTATTAATCCCCCAAGGTTCTTTTTTAAACAAAGAAAGTCTGAGTTTCTATATGGCTATGGGCTATGGTAGTAATATGTGTGTAATTATTTCCATTCGTTTTGTTCCCATTTTTCACTACATAAGTAAATAAACTAATTCTCTTTTGGGAATTTGCACCTTTGCACACCCACAATATGAAATATATATGAAAGCAGGGAATCATAGCTTGAAGCTTCAAATTGACATATTGGTCATGTTCAGTTTCACCCACCAGTTTTGGAGACATGGCTTATAGAGCAATGTCTTACAGAGAAACAGCGAGTTGAGAAAACAGGCGTGAAAGGTTCACTTGTGGTCTTTACACCTATAGCTACATGTTTAAGCATTTATTTCATATTTACATGTCGATTTCAGCTCAGACACTTATTGTCTCCACCAGGCCGAAGGCATGGGGGGAGAGTATGTTTTGCACTCCGTCCGTCCGTGTGTCCGTCCGTCCGCGTGTGTGTCCATCCGTGAGGAGCTAATCTCGGCCACCGTTAACCCGGTCGATGCCAAATTTTGCACACACACTCCCTGGATGCCAACGATCAACCTCTGCCCCAAACTTTCCAGAACGGCCCGTTATAGCGCCACCAGGAGGCCGCTTTGTGCAAAAAAGTTTTTGCACAGTACACCTACAGATTTTGTCCAAACATCACGCAAATTGGTACACAGTCTCTCTAGAGCCATTCAACGAAACCGGTCTTTCAGATTTCTCAGACTCCATCCTGATTGGCTAAGATTGGCTTCCAAAGTTCACAGGAGTGCTCAGTTTCAAACAAAATGCTGCAAACACATCGCGTGATTTCCGTGAAATTGTGCACCCACATTCCCACTAGGCCGAGGACGAAATGCCACATGAACAATTTCAACTCAGCCTCAAGGTGGCGCTATAACTGGCCCAAAAGTGTTTTTACCTCTAACTGCACGGATCTGTGGATAACTTTGTATGCCAACTCCCTAGAGGCCAAGGAAAAACCTTTGCCTGGAATTTTTCACATCTGCTCTTTATAGCGCCACCAGGAGGCCGACATATGTAAAACACATTTTCTATTATTACTCCTTCAGATTTTATCCAAATTTCACGCAAATCGGTACACATGATCTCCATAGTCATGTGATCAAGACAGGTTTGTTTGATTTCTCATATTCCATCCTGATTGGCCACGATTGGCTCCTACAGTTCTCAGGAGTAGCCCGTTTTGTACAAATCGCCACAACTCCTCAACGCAGCGTCCGATTGCGATGAAACTGCACGCATATTCCCACTAGGCTGAGGAAGAAATCCTGGTGGAGACCTGTGCCCAGAAGGGCACTTTTTCTAGTTTTCTTTTGAGTTCTACCGTGAAGCAATGAAACAAAAACAAATTATTATTCATGAATTCTGCCCGGAACGCTGGGATATCGGTCCGGGCAACTAGACCACAAATGCAGCCTGACAGCGTGCCGTGCGATCAGATCCAGATCCCCACTCCCCATCTCTCTCTCCCCATCTCCTGTCAGTCTACGGTCCTATAAATGAAGGCATGATGAAAGCCCACCTCAAAAATCTAAAAAAAAGTAAGATTATTCATGAATTCAAGGCTTCATTGGATTTGTAATTGATGGAAAAATTATAATTTAGTGAGTGAACAATTATATTAAGTTTGCTTTTATTTTTGCTGTGCACGAAACTCAAGTCAATCCAATGGTGACTCACCTCCCTGTAAGCTGCCAACATGTGACATTAATTAATGTATTAACGTTAAGGAACAAGGACAATCATTTAAGGATGTTAAACAAAGTTAATTTATTCTCCTGTTTTAGTAGACAGACAGTGACAATGAGCATGTGTCAGTGGTGCTGCCACGCTGTCGAGACAGCCAAAACGTTTCCAGAACGTGACTTTTTCCCCCTCTTTGTCACCCCCGTGTGGCCAGCCCCCACAGTGCGTGCTAGTCGAGCAGAACTATTGTAGTCTACTGTATCAAAACACGTGCTAATGCCAGAGGATAAAACAAAATACAAATATTAAAACAAAACACCAGCATCACAAAGGAAACATGAAACAGGTAGTTTTAGTTTACTCTCACATTCTTTTCCACCATCTCTCGGTCTGAGTTCCAGTGGCACAACCTGAACCTACTGGGGTGCATGTGTTTGGTCTGACATACGAACAGTCCTACAGTCACGAGTCCGACACCCTACCCAAAACCTAACCTCACAGGAAGCCACAGGTTAGTGTTACGTTTGCCACGGGGTAGTTTTAACCTGCCACGCATGTCGGGAGCCACAGGTTAGTTTTAAGCTGCTACGGGTTAGTTTTTGGCGGCCACGCAAGTCAGGAGCCACGGGTGAGTTTGAACTAATAATGTCGCTGTTGGTCGGACTAAAGCCTGTCGGACCATTAGTATGTCTAATAACCAACGTATGCACCCCAACATACTGTGCTAGGACTCGGAAACAATAGGTCAGTTTATTGTTTCTTTCTCGAATAGCCATTATGCCCCCTCTCCCCATGTCCTCCCACTCTCTCTCACGCTGTAAAGGGTTCTTTGTGAAGATGAATCTCTGTGGATTTTGGTGATGTATGGCTTCGGCTTCAATTTCCACCCTGATATTAAATTCATGGTTGAGTT
>NC_139709.1:9756453-9793953 GCF_964188405.1 Protomyctophum parallelum
GTCTATCCCCCCTGTGTGGGACTAAACGCTGAAACTATGTTTAATGCCATGCTCAACTCTATTGTGAAAAGAAGAGTCCATTAGCATGTAATGGAGCCAAGCCCCTTTCAGAGGTGAACACAGCTACATGTTAGAACATGCATTGTGGGAGTGGAATGTAAGCTCATACTCTAGTGAACAGATGCAGAGACAAACCAAATGATCAGCATTAAAACAATAATAATAGAGTCTGCAAAGCGTTAGCAGCACCCGCCACCCAGTGCACCCACTGCTGTTTATTGCAGCTCAACGTTTCCATCACTAAAGGATATTCATCCTGATATCCCGATGGCTCTGCAGGAGCCTAGCCATCTGTATGGGAGGGTAGGTTGCTTATTTACGACGATGTCCGTCTAATCTAATCTCACAAACCGTTCCACCCATCAGCGCCAAATGTATTGTGCAGACTCGCTGCCAGTATAGGCTGTATAGTGTACACATACATGTAGTGTGTGAGGGTCCGGGATAATGTCTGCCTAGGTGGTCGTTGTCGGGAGATAATTTACCGACAGGGGGTTTAACCACCGACGTGAAGCGGAGGTGGTTAATCACCCTGAAGGTGATTAAACGAAAACTACAACATGACGTCAAGCTGCGGTGATAAGCGACTCACCGCTCACACAAACATCTGTTTTACTAACCACCATTTCGGTGGTCACCTTATCACCTAAATATGGAGTAATGGATAGTGTTATTTTATTCAATTCGACATGCACATCTGGCCTGCAAAACTATACGTTTCGATAGTTCTGGTGCCAAATTTGACGATGGTGGTAGACAGTATAGACACAAATACAAATATATTGTATTAAATTAAAATATCAATATTTATCAAAACTTCTGTTCAGATTGATCAATAATCATGATTTCCGTAATGGACTGTACTGTAGCATACCTTGAAGAAAATATATAATAATAATCTGAAATAAAACATAATAATCTACCATTTTCTGCACAGCATCTGCCTTATTTGGATGTGTGTGTTCTTCCTCATTAAAAGTACTCGATAAAAACTAGGCATGGTGAAATTGTACAGTATGCAGGCTTCACAGGTGAATCTGTGTTACCACGGGCAGGATAGAAAACTAGATTTCTGCTGAGTGTAATAATCCAGCCGCGCACGGCAGCTGTCAATCCACTACCACTCCTCGATGGCAAGTGAGGGGATCAGGGGAAGGTGGAGAGGAGAGGAGCCGATGTTTAGTAGGAAAAGACAAATCCCTAACCAGATCTGCAGGGCTTAGCATAATACCAATGACAGGTGATTGAATCGAGTCTTTACGACCCCGATAAAAGCCTGTGGGAAATTGAATTGAGCGGAGTGGAGGGGGAGGAGAGGAGAGGAGAGGAGAGGAGGGAAGAAGGTGACGTGAGGAGAGAGGAGAGGAGAAAGACGGTGGTGGGAAATTGAATTGAGTGGAGCGGAGAGATGAGATGAGATAAGGGGGAAGAGAGGGAGAAAGAAAGAAGGGGGATTCACACAGCCTGTGTGGGATTAACGTGAAGTTACAGGACAAACATGGGATTATTTAGGGGTGCAACAGTTAATCGAACTAGTCTAGTCTAGTATTAGGGGGGGGAAAAAAACATGCTTCTCGGTTATTCGATTAGTTGAAATAATGAATGAAAGAAAATAATCGTTGCAGCCGTACATTTAATGGAGGCTGGTTGAGGGACGAAGAGAACATGCAGGATGTGAGGCCTATCTTGAACCAGCAGCACAGCGAGCTCTCTCTCAAACTAATGAAGGCTCTGTTCCATTCTGGTCAAACAGAGTCAGTGTTAATGATACTAATGAAGGCTCTGTTCCATTCTGGTCAAACAGAGTCAGTGTTAATGATACTAATGAAGGCTCTGTTCCATTCTGGTCAAACAGAGTCAGTGTTAATGATACTAATAAAGGCTCTGTTCCATTCTGGTCAAACAGAGTCAGTGTTAATGATACTAATGAAGGCTCTGTTCCATTCTGGTCAAACAGAGTCAGTGTTAATGATGCTAATGAAGGCTCTGTTCCATTCTGGTCAAACAGAGTCAGTGTTAATGATGCTAATGAAGGCTCTGTTCCATTCTGGTCAAACAGAGTCAGTGTTAATGATGCTAATGAAGGCTCTGTTCCATTCTGGTCAAACAGAGTCAGTGTTAATGATACTAATGAAGGCTCTGTTCCATTCTGGTCAAACAGAGTCAGTGTTAATGATGCTAATGAAGGCTCTGTTCCATTCTGGTCAAACAGAGTCAGTGTTAATGATACTAATGAAGGCTCTGTTCCATTCTGGTCAAACAGAGTCAGTGTTAATGATACTAATGAAGGCTCTGTTCCATTCTGGTCAAACAGAGTCAGTGTTAATGATACTAATGAAGGCTCTGTTCCATTCTGGTCAAACAGAGTCAGTGTTAATGATACTAATGAAGGCTCTGTTCCATTCTGGTCAAACAGAGTCAGTGTTAATGATACTAATGAAGGCTCTGTTCCATTCTGGTCAAACAGAGTCAGTGTTAATGATGCTAATGAAGGCTCTGTTCCATTCTGGTCAAACAGAGTCAGTGTTAATGATACTAATGAAGGCCCTGTTCCATTCTGGTCAAACAGAGTCAGTGTTAATGATACTAATGAAGGCTCTGTTCCATTCTGGTCAAACAGAGTCAGTGTTAATGATACTAATGAAGGCTCTGTTCCATTCTGGTCAAACAGAGTCGGTGTTAATGATACTAATGAAGGCTCTGTTCCATTCTGGTCAAACAGAGTCAGTGTTAATGACTCAAAGTGTCCTTGAGTGGGTACCAAATGCCCCCCCGTATACGGGTGTGTAACTACAAATGGAACCCAATGGACCCGCAACTCTCAGAGTTATGGGGGTCCTTGAAATTTAAAAAAGCTTGAGAACCACTACACACTAAATGGAACAGAGCCTTAATTAGTATCAACGGTAACACCTGCATAGGAAGTGTAGGGAAGCGGCCCCGGAAGTAGTTAAGCGTTATTCTGTGTGCATAGAATTCAAAACCGTGCATTGGATCCAAAACCGTCATGGTTCAAATGTGCCCCATTCTTATGAAACAGCAGTCAGAGAGGTACCGTTCTACTAAAACAGCAGTCAGAGAGGTATACCATTCTACTGAAACAGCAGTCAGAGAGGTATACCATTATACTGAAACAGCAGTCAGAGAGGTATACCATTCTACTGAAACGGCAGTCAGAGAGGTATACCGTTATACTGAAACAGCAGTCAGATAGGTACCATTCTACTGAAACAGCAGTCAGAGAGGTATACCATTCTACTGAAACGGCAGTCAGAGAGGTATACCATTCTACTGAAACAGCAGTCAGAGAGGTATACCATTCTACTGAAACGGCAGTCAGAGAGGTATACCATTCTACTGAAACGGCAGTCAGAGAGGTATACCATTATACTGAAACAGCAGTCAGAGAGGTATACCATTCTACTGAAACGGCAGTCAGAGAGGTATACCATTCTACTGAAACAGCAGTCAGAGAGGTACCATTCTACTGAAACAGCAGTCAGAGAGGTATACCATTCTACTGAAACAGCAGTCAGAGAGGTACCGTTCTACTGAAACAGCAGTCAGAGGTACCATTCTACTGAAACAGCAGTCAGAGAGGTACCATTCTACTGAAACAGCAGTCAGAGGTACCATTCTACTGAAACAGCAGTCAGAGAGGTATACCATTCTACTGAAACAGCAGTCAGAGGTACCATTCTACTGAAACAGCAGTCAGAGAGGTATACCATTCTACTGAAACAGCAGTCAGAGAGGTACCATTCTACTGAAACAGCAGTCAGAGGTACCATTCTACTGAAACAGCAGTCAGAGAGGTATACCATTCTACTGAAACAGCAGTCAGAGAGGTACCGTTCTACTGAAACAGCAGTCAGAGAGGTATACCATTCTACTGAAACAGCAGTCAGAGAGGTATACCATTCTTCTGAAACAGCAGTCAGAGAGGTATACCATTCTACTGAAACAGCAGTCAGAGAGGTACCATTCTACTGAAACAGCAGTCAGAGAGGTATACCATTCTACTGAAACAGCAGTCAGAGAGGTACCATTCTACTGAAACAGCAGTCAGAGAGGTACCATTCTACTGAAACAGCAGTCAGAGAGGTACCATTCTACTGAAACAGCAGTCAGAGAGGTACCATTCTACTGAAACAGCAGTCAGAGAGGTACCATTCTACTGAAACAGCAGTCAGAGAGGTACCATTCTACTGAAACAGCAGTCAGAGAGGTACCATTCTACTGAAACAGCACCGTTTCAGTCACAGAGGCATATCAGTTATACTGAAACATCACTGTCACAGAGGCATATCAGTTATACTGAAACATCACTGTCACAGAGGCATATCAGTTATACTGAAACATCACTGTCACAGAGGCGTATCAGCTATACTGAAACATCACTGTCACAGAGGCATAATCAGTTATACTCTCAGGCTGCCTCCCACTCCAGTCACTCCTTCCTGACTCAGTCCTCGTCTTTCTGCAGCGAGCCAAGAAGCCATTAGCTTCTCCTGGACAGCCTTGTTGACCTTTATCACTGCAGGGAAAAAGCACTCAAGTGGGGTCGTCCTGCTGCCCGACTGATTGACCCTACCAGGTTTCATTAAGATGTTTGCCGTCATCCCCCATATAATCCCCCCAGGGGTGTGTTACGTACGTAACGCCCACTTTCTTCCCTTGACACTTGATCCCCGTCTATACTCATCTCTGCTCACAGGTTCTATTATCACAGTCACCGTTTTTTTTTAACCCATTCTGACCCGAGATCAGATTAAAAAAATGTCTTCTACGTCAGTCGCTCTTTGATTTTTTCAAAAATAGCAGACCTACAAGCTCATAGCGCGCCACTCGGTGGCGCGCTATGAGCTTGTAGATCTGCTATTTTTCAATAGCTAAAGCACAGCGTAATGCTAACACCAAAACGGGTTCCCGATCAAAATGGGTTAATACTTTTACTTCTACTCCACTACATCTCAGAGGCAAATACTGTACTTTTTATTTGAAAACTTTAGTTACCATAGATACTTATAGTATATATAAGTATCTATGGTACGTATAGAGTACATTTCGGGCCATTTGAAAAAATAGCCGATCTACAAGGTCAAAATGCGTCACAGCGTGACGTCAAACACCAGTTTGAAGTCGTGTCGATGCGCACCGTGCAGCTACTGCTGCTGCCCTGCAGGCTGCAATGCGCAGCTACTGCTGCTGCCCTGCAGGCTGCAATGCGCAGCTACTGCTGCTGCCCTGCAGGCTGCAATGCGCAGCTACTGCTGCTGCCCTGCAGGCTGCAATGCGCAGCTACTGCTGCTGCCCTGCAGGCTGCAATGCGCAGCTACTGCTGCTGCCCTGCAGGCTGCAATGCGCAGCTACTGCTGCTGCCCTGCAGGCTGCAATGCGCAGCTACTGCTGCTGCCCTGCAGGCTGCAATGCGCAGCTACTGCTGCTGCCCTGCAGGCTGCAATGCGCAGCTACTGCTGCTGCCCTGCAGGCTGCAACCTACGTATCATTCACTAAACTCACCACACACAACCGTCACTTCTTGAGTGGTGCGACCACTCCAAGGAACAGCTTTGTCCGTGTTCACCTATGTGTTGTTCACCTATGTGACTATGAGCACCAGTGGTATGACTATTAGTACCACTGGGGCGCTGTTGTGCCAGAAACAGAGAGAGAGAGAGATAGTGCTGCACTGTTGCCTAATACTGAAACTCTGTGTTTACTTTTTACCGTAGGTTTTACTCTCAACTCTTGAACTGGCGCAATCAGACACACCATGAGTCAGACGGCCTGCCCAAACCCATAGACCTATAACCTCACAGGAGGCCACCGCCCACGGGAGATTTATAACCCGCAGCACGCATTGGTTTGAACCCGCCACGCATGTCGGGAGCCACGGGTGATTTTTAACCCGCAGCACAGGTTTGTCTAACTAGTGATTGTAGGACTGTTAGTATGTCTAACCAACGTACTGTATGCACCCCCCAAACGGGTGCAGTACTTAGCTTAGACAGTTTTTGGTTTAGACTAGTCATTGGTTAGACCAGTCATTAGTCCTACCACTACAACCTCAAATCTCAAACCCTGACCCTAAACCTAACCTCCCACGGGGCAGCACACCTAAACCTAACCTTAACCCAAGGTCTAAACAATGACTAGTCTAAACTATAGTATGCACTGCCCCCAAACTAATCACAGAACGCACGAATCAGGCTGAAAACCAGGCCAGTGCACAAGCCTATATAAGCACAATAGGTTGCTATTATAAAGTATAAAACGCTCTTAAAGAAGTCAGAGCCAACAGAGAAGAACATGAAGAAGAACATACATAGAGAGAACATGCAGAGCGAACAGAGGAGGGGAACATGCGAGCAGATCGAGGGATAGAATGCAACCCGAGCGCAAGACCCAGAACATATTCATCACCAGCTGTCCTATTAAAGTGGGACAGTGCTAACCCAGTTAGTTAGCCCAGTGAATGTGAGTGTTCTCACCAAGTGACAGCGTGTACGTGTACTTGAAAGTGAGAGAAAGAAGTCAAGTCTGTGAGCATAATATGCATGCGCACGTGTGCGTGTGTGTGTGTGTGTGTGTGTGTGTCCATGCCTGTGTGTGTGAATATATCAAGGCAATTGAGAGCAAGTGTGTGGGAGAGAGCGCGAGAGTGTGAGTGAAAAGTGAGAAAAGGAACTCAAGTCTGTGAGCATAATAAACATGGCAGTACAAGAGTGTTGTTTGCTTGCGTGCGTACACGTGCATGTGAGAGAGAGAGAGAGAGAGAGAGAGAGAGAGAGAGAGAGAGAGAGAGAGAGAGAGAGAGAGAGAGAGATCAAGAGACAGAATGAGGGGAGTGGGTGAGAGACAGTATACAGTAGATAAACACTGGGGGTGGGGGTGGAGGGAGGCAGGGGGGGGGGGGGGGTGAGTGGACAAGGGAATAAAAGTGTCACCGTGCACTCCAGAAATAAAATGGACTTTACGACCCGAGTCCATTTGGGCTGTGGGCATGAGCATCCCCTCGCACTCCATAACAGTGATGTACTGTACACCTGCATGGCTGCAATGAGCTCAGCTCAGCCCCTGGTCTCCACATCCGCACTTACTGTATATACTGTACAGGCTCACATATCAGATGGAGCATGTGTGTGCGTGCGTGCGTGCGTGCGTGCGTGCGTGAGTTGAACTTCCTTGTCGTCGGCTGTCCCTGTAACAGAGATGCACCATTTCCATATTGCTGACCACACACACAAGCTGCTATTTAAAAGAAATAGCTGTTGCACGCTTCCGCTCTCCTGTCCCCACTAGTAGACTGTAGCACAGTGGACAGTACAGTGGACAGTGGTTCTCCTGTCCCACTAGTACACTGTAGCACAGTGGACAGTGGTTCTCCTGTCCTCACTAGTACACTGTAGCACAGTGGACAGTGGTTCTCCTGTCCCACTAGTACACTGTAGCACAGTGGACAGTGGTTCTCCTGTCCTCACTAGTACACTGTAGCACAGTGGACAGTGGTTCTCCTGTCCTCACTAGTAGACTGTAGCACAGTGGACAGTGGTTCTCCTGTCCTCACTAGTACACTGTAGCACAGTGGACAGTGGCTCTCCTGTCCTCACTAGTAGACTGTAGCACAGTGGACAGTGGCTCTCCTGTCCCCACTAGTAGACTGTAGCACAGTGGACAGTGGCTCTCCTGTCCCACTAGTAGACTGTAGCACAGTGGACAGTGGTTCTCCTGTCCCACTAGTACACTGTAGCACAGTGGACAGTGGTTCTCCTGTCCCCACTAGTAGACTGTAGCACAGTGGACAGTGGCTCTCCTGTCCCACTAGTAGACTGTAGCACAGTGGACAGTGGTTCTCCTGTCCCACTAGTACACTGTAGCACAGTGGACAGTGGTTCTCCTGTCCCCACTAGTAGACTGTAGCACAGTGGACAGTGGTTCTCCTGTCCCACTAGTACACTGTAGCACAGTGGACAGTGGTTCTCCTGTCCCACTAGTACACTGTAGCACAGTGGACAGTACAGTGGACAGTGGGTTCTCAACATTTTCAGGCCCAAAATAATTATTATAATAATTGAACCGGGCCTCACATTTTTGACACCCCCCCCACACCCTGAAGGTGAAGGAGTTGAGGGCATGTTTTGGGTCTTATGTTGTAACTTGTACATGTATTAAAGGGATTGTGACATTAAAAAAAAGGTTTTGGAATTGAACCCAAAAAACATGAACTTTTAACATTCAGTAGATTTTCTGTGATCTGGGGTTTTCTGGCTCAAACAGGTGCTCTGATTTGCCGGCAGTTTGTGATGTAAGATCTTGCAAATCCCATATATGTCAATGGGATTTGCCAGCAGATGTCACTGTTTTCACTGTTTTGCCTGTTTTCATTGTAGCTCAAAAGGCTTCCAAACCCCAAAGAAAACTTCAGACCACAGAAAATCCACTGAATGTTCAAAGTTCAGGTTTTTTGGGTGTAATTGAGGTCATAAAACCTAAAAGAAAAAAGAAAAAGAAAAATAAATTAAAATGAATGTCATAAAACCTTTAAAAGAAAAGTTGATTTACAATCACAATGCCGTGTAATCTTGTCTACAGCTACAGTAATGTACTTGACTTTCTCCCCCCAAGTTATTTTAAGCTACAGTAATCCATTTGACTTATTTCTGCGACGTCTGCCCCGTCGGCCGACAACGATTATATAAGATATCAATACTTCAATGTCAAATGAAAATGTCACCATTACAATCATGGAAAAGCAACTTGGTATAAACACAAGCTTACTGACATTCCATTTAAACTCTCTGGTAATAGATTTACTCACATTGAATTTACTCACATTAAACCAATTCTCGGATCATTCATTGGCTTCCAGAGAGAGAGAGAGAGAGAGAGAGAGAGAGAGAGAGAGAGAGAGACACAATTTAAATAAAGAATAGTGAGGCAGTGTTTTATTATGCCACACACGGTTTGAACAAACTACCAGAAGATCTAAGACGAATCCAGGCTAAAGGCTTTTATGTACTGTATTAAAATAAACAAAAACACCAGCCTTTCAGTTCATCAACACTGTTCTGGTGCAAAATTGTGATTTTTTATTGATGAATCGTTTTTCTGAAGCAGTATCATATTACAGGTAGAATGGTAGACAGAGGTTTGTGACTGTGTTGATTTAGTCGACTAATACTATGACGGAAGATGTTCGTTGACTACCTTTTGACACAGACGAACACTAAATGGAAAATAAATGAAAACTTAAACTATGATAAGACTAAATATACTGACAATTTCGTAAAAATAAAAACTAGACCAAAATGTTAGGAAGGGCCTAGTGGACAACAGATACAGTATAAGTAAGTAAAAGACACAAGTAATTTTACACTGTTGCATGCTGAAAATAGCCGATCTACAAGCTCACAATGCGTCGCAGAGCGACGCGTTGTGATATTGTAAAATCAGCCATTACGACGGCATCAAGGCCCGCCAAAATACATTTTAGTCGACAAAAAATTTGACACTAAAATATTCCAGGTGACTAAAATGTGACTAAAACTAAATGAAAAACTATTCAAAAGACTGTCTATGACTAAAACTAAAATCGAAATTTGCTGTCAAAATCAACACAGCTCCAGGCAAAGATTCAACAGAAGGACAAATGCTTCTACTTGTGCCATGATATAGGCTAATACCCCCGTCCCCACTCCCATATGCATATGGCACATACTTAATGGATTACGGCATATGATGGACCTACATTTAGGCCCTACATAATCCCCTAAATCGGAATTATTTGAGATAATCGCAATTATTAAATCGTCATAATCGTTTCCATGTTGAAAAACATTGAATAAACATTGAATAATGAAATAATGAAAGTAGCAAGACCTACAACCTCACAACGCGCCTCGCGGAAAGCTTCTAGCTCGCCTATTTCCGCTATCTCTTTTGTGGCGTTCATCTTTATTGTCTCCACCAGGCCGAAGGCATGGGGAGAGAGTATGTGTTGTTTCTTTATTGTCTCCATCAGGCTGAAGGCATGGGGAGAGAGTATGTGTTTCTTTATTGTCTCCACCAGGCTGAAGGCATGGGGAGAGAGTATGTGTTTCTTTATTGACTCCACCAGGCCGAAGGCATGGGGAGAGAGTATGTGTTTCTTTATTGTCTCCACCAGGCTGAAGGCATGGGGAGAGAGTATGTGTTTCTTTGTCGTCTCCACCAGGCTGAAGGCATGGAGAGAGAGTATGTGTTGTTTCTTTATTGTCTCCATCAGGCCGAAGGCATGCGGAGAGAGTATGTGTTGTTTCTTTGTCTCCACCAGGCTGAAGGCATGGGGAGAGAGTATGTGTTGTTACTTTATTGTCTCCACCAGGCTGAAGGCATGGGGAGAGAGTATGTGTTGTTTCTTTGTCTCCACCAGGCTGAAGGCATGGGGAGAGAGTATGTGTTTCTTTATTGTCTCCATCAGGCTGAAGGCATGGGGAGAGAGTATGTGTTTCTTTATTGTCTCCATCAGGCTGAAGGCATGGGGAGAGAGTATGTGTTTCTTTATTGTCTCCATCAGGCTGAAGGCATGGGGAGAGAGTATGTGTTTCTTTATTGTCTCCACCAGGCTGAAGGCATGGGGAGAGAGTATGTGTTGTTTATTTATTGTCTCCATCAGGCTGAAGGCATGGGGAGAGAGTATGTGTTGTTTCTTTATTGTCTCCACCAGGCCGAAGGCATGGGGAGAGAGTATGTGTTTCTTTATTGTCTCCATCAGGCTGAAGGCATGGGGAGAGAGTATGTGTTGTTTCTTTATTGTCTCCACCAGGCCGAAGGCATGGGGAGAGAGTATGTGTTTCTTTATTGTCTCCACCAGGCCGAAGGCATGGGGAGAGTATGTTTCGCATTGCGTCCGTCTGTCCGTGTGTTTGTGTGTGTCCGTGTGTGTGTGTGTCCATCCGTCCGTTAACAGCTAATTTCCGACACCGTTGGCCCGATCCATGCCAAACTGTGCACACACACTCCCTGGATGCCAACGACGAACCTCTCCCCCAAATATTCGGCCTGTCACCACGAGGCCAATTTTGGCAAAACACATTTCTGTAGATTACTCGTACACATTTTATCCATACATCACAAAATGAGCTAGTAATAGTATACACTATCTTCATAGTCATGTGATCAACACGGATCTGCACCATTTCCCATATTCCATCCTGATTGGCTAAGATTGGCTTCCAAAGCTAACATGATTGGTCCGTTTCGAACAAAATGGCACAAATCACAAACACAATGTGCAATTTCTGTGAAAAATTATACACGCATATTTCCACTAGGACGACATGCCACTTATTTTATTCCAAATCAGCGCTATAACAGGGCAATTCCTGTTTTTAGCTACTGTATAACTGCATCGATCCGTGTACAACTTTGTATGCGCACTCCCTAGAGACCATGGAAAACATTTTCCCTGCATCCCTCCATCTGCCGGTTATAGCGCCACCATGAGGCCGATTCCTGCAAAACACACTGTTTATATTAGTCGCACAGATTTCATCCAAATCTCACGCAAATTGGTACACATGATCTTTTTGTATTTTTTATAGAGGGATTGACAGTAGACTGAGAGAGATGGAGGGGGGGGGGGGGTGACATGCAGTAAAGGCCGTCGGGATCGGGAGTCGAACCCGCGGCACACTGCCAGACTGGATTACCAGCCAAGGTGGCTGGACCACTGAGCCACGGGCCAGGCCTATTTCCGCTATCTTTGTAGTGATTTGTCATATCTGCCCCATGCGTGGGAAAAACAATCACAATTTTGGTGTGACAACGCATCATCAAGTCATGATTGTTGACAGCCATGCCTACGACGTTTAAGTTGAGAACAGAACAGAACAACTACATCAGAATAGCATTTTGATGGAGCGTGGTACATTTTGTGTTTGTATAGAGGCATCGGCCTTCAATAACAACCCCCCGGAACCCCCTCAAGGACCCCTGGGCGTCCCTGGGCCCCACATTAATTCGGGCTGCTATACTGATCACACACACACACACACACACACACACACACACACACTCCAAGGACATTATGCTAGTATGTGTGTGACACACATAACTAGCATAATTTCCTTGGAGAGAGATTCCCCAACGCAGGTCCCTTTCTCTGCCCCCCCCCCCTCCCCTTTCCCTCTTCACTGCTTTATCCCCCCATTCTATCCCCTCATTTCCAATTAATTCTTCATTCCTCTCATCATATTGTACATACTTCTCTACACATGAGGAACAGTGTCACCTCCTACGGCACACACAAGAAGTAAGAAATTGTGTGTGCACGTGCGTGCGTGCGTGTGTGTGTTGCTCTGCATACGCACATGCACGTGTGTGCTGGCTGGCACATCTGTTATGTGCACACTGATCCACACACTTAAAGATAGTGACCCCCAGCCGTGAGAGGGAGATAATCCAGAAGTGTCGGAGACGTCCTGTCTGACAACACAACCTTGAGAGGGCAGAGAGAGAGCTGTCGGAAAACACACTGGAATGACATTTGGTTCAGGGATTAAACAGCTAGGGGACGAGGGGGTTGTGTAGCATCTGCATTACCGATATGATATGTTCACAAATGGAAGCCGATATGATGTTGTATGCTGGACAGGTGTGAACTTGAAGACAGTCACATGATTCACATGAACATGAACACCAAATTGCTCCACTTTTACACCATTCTCCACTTTAGCACTTTCATCAACACCTGCAAGTGCAACGACAGCGCCGACGCTTCCAATCAAACACATCCTGTAGCCATTTTAAGTCGGTATTCTTATAGCAACATTTGTGTCAGGTTTTATGTATTTGTTGCAAACCAGACTCCATGTAACCCGGCCGTCACATGAAAAAAGTATGAGTACAAATGGTTCAGATGCATAATTTAAGAACGAACACATTGGGTTCATATCCAGGTCTATGCTGTGACTGTTCCACCTCCCTTTCTCCGCTATGTCTTACCAGCATTCTACCGCGACGTGGGGCCCACGGCATTTTAAATATTAATTAAATACACACTCATCTCACTCACTATGTATATGCATAACCGGATAATGGGAAGGGTTCACCGCGACTGTGCGGGTTCGATTCACGGTCATAATGTTAGGCATGTGTGACTCTCTTTTCTTAAATGAAGACAGGCGGCGTAATAATTAACAAAATGCCTTATAATGTGCACCCATTAACTTCCTAAGGTCCTTCATCAGGTTCTGGCTGAATAGCAGCTGAACCTAATTATAAACATCAATCAGGTGGAGTTGTAGTAGGTTCCTTTTACAGTAGGCTTTTACAGTAGGCTACCCTGCATGTTCTTCTGCGTAGTAGTGTAGTTGGGAATTGAGTGAAACAAAACAAACAACTAAAATCACACCAGTGTGAACCGAGTGGTGCAACTCCCGTCTATTGGTTCTCTGTATCATTCCAATTTGTATCGTCCAATTTCTTCTCTGTATCGTTCCAATTTCTTCTCTGTATCTCTGGTGCCCCCTACTGGTATAAATATGTAACATACTCGTGCTCACTTATAACTTTTTCCCGTTTTGTACAAATATACGTACTGTATACACATTTTTGTCAATTATCAGTCAATCAGAAAACACAATCCGGTGCAACACTAGCTCTGGTCCATAGCCAATGCTTCTATGATTCTGCCCTGCATTGGCTATGCTACTTTCGCTTTTAACTCTCACATGGAACTCAGACCAGCCTCTCCTCTTTAGCGTAAATAAAAAGAACGTTTTTGCTACTCACAACTTAGAAAGCCTACTTTCCTTAGTGGACGCACTCTGAGCCCCCCACCACACGTATAAACGGTACTTTTTGGGCATAAAGGGATTTTGTTTCCACCGGGGAAAAAATACTTTTAGTTACTCCAATGCGCCCTCTACCGATATTGCCCAGAGAACTGCCTCATAGAGAATATTTTCTTAAAAATATATACTTTTTTCTGGACAAAAAGTACCGTTTATAGTGTGGTGGGGGGCTCAGAGTGTGTCCACTAAGGAAAGTAATGACACAACCTGCCTTTGTTTTGGTGAGTAGCAAAAACGTTCTTTTTAAATCATAGAAGCATTGGCTATGGACCAGAGCTAGTGCAACACATGCTTCCTCTTCAGTATATTATTTAAGCCAAGACCATGTTTTAGTGTTGCTATATGGCCTGCCAAAGAGCTTGTGGGTAAACAGATCTCAAAGAACAAGCCACTCTGCAGTAATGATGACACAGATATAGAGAAAGTGAGCTCTGAAATCCACGAGAGCCATTCATTTCTGGGAGAATGTTAGTATATCCACACAGCGCTCACGAGTCACGATACCTCGAGAGGAGAAATGATTTCGCTGATGAGATTGCCGCGGGGGGTATTCGTGCACACATGTAGCCGAGGACACGGAGACAAGAAATCCATTCTGCTGATCAAAGACAAAGCCTCGAGAGGGCCTCTAATGGAATTTGGACAAATGGCAAAACACAAAGCAGGGGAAGGGATAAACACCCAAAGATGGAACAGAGAGACGGCCAATGGAGAAAGCCTTTGGGCAGTGGGGAGTGGGACACAAACAACTGCGTCGTCGGATGGATTAGCTTTTTCAAATTGTGGCAATAGAAGCAAACCCAACAGATTGTTTATTTGAAAAAAATTACTAATTAACTAAATGCTAACTAGATTTGCCTTTATTGATAGTTTAAGTGAAGACTGACAAGAGGGAGAGAAAAAGGGGAGACACGCACCAAAGGTCGTCATGAACGGGACTCGAACACGCAACACGCTGCCAGGCCAGAGCCTATAATATATGTGGCATGCGCCTGGACCACTCATCCACCGTACACCCCATGTTTATGTTAATCTAATCCGATTACAGTTACATGCTGCGTTACCTGTAACACGTTACTCCCAACACGGTGTGAGTTTGCATGAGCATGAGAGTGCATGTGTGTGTGTGTGTGTGTGTGTGTAGGCTACTACGTGCTTGTGTGCACATGGAGGATGGGTACCGCCCGCTATGGACGCCCAAAGTATTGTGTGTCCTTGTGACACACGATATATATATATATATATATATATATATATATAGACGGGCTGAAGAATGACAAGACAGGTGTAACATTACAGTTAGAGCCCCGCCCCTGGTCCACTCAGACAGGTGTAATATTACAGTTAGAGCCCCGCCCCTGGTCCACTCACCTTCGGTGCTGATCTCCCGCGAGCGGACAAGGTCACTCTTGTTCCCCACCAGGATGATTGGCGTGTGTGGGTGGGACTCCCTGAGGAGGAGGCGGAGCTGGGCCGTGCGGTGGAAGCTCCGCCTGTCAGTCACCGAGAAGACCAGGATGCACACGTCGCACTGCAGCGTCGTCAGGTCCTGAAATACGAGCAGTAGAGGGGAGGGGACACACGTTACGTCAGGTCCTGAAATACGAGCAGTAGAGGGGACACACGTTACGTCAGGTCCTGAAATACGAGCAGTAGAGGGGACACACGTTACGTCAGGTCCTGTACGACACACACACACACGTAAGACCAGGATATTCACGTCACACTGCAGCATCGTCACACACATTGGACTCAGGAAACAGCCCAGCTTTAATGATCTTAAATCCCTTTATTTTAGATTGTTTTGTTGTAATAGTACAACATAAACATTAAAGAGACTTTAGTTGTTACTGTACAATACTTTGGTATTGTAAAACGGTTGTCATGTTACACACATGCTTAAAATAGCTCTTATTTGTGCCACTTTCCAACTCCAGCTTGTCTCAGTTCAGGCTGCATGAACAGCGCTCGAGCGCTCGGTTTCCGCCCCCTCAATATCGTAACTCTTCTATTGGATGGCTCTGGGGGTAGCTACCTACCCTAGGGGACCCGGGGAGAACATGCAAACGCCACACAGAAAGGCCCCGTTGTCAATCCCACCTAGGGCATGGGCACTGATGACACGGAGGAGAGAACACACCCCCCCAGTGTCCCCAGTGGGAATCAAACCCAGGACCTTCTAGCTGTGCGGCGACAGCGCTATACAGACTGTGCCACCGTGCCCCCATATCTAAACATTTCTATAAATATATAGAAAGACGTTTAAGAAGTAATGAAAATAAAACAGATCTATAGCTTGTAGATCTGCAAATTTCTCTTTTGGGTCTCGACCTAAAACGTCTGGGAACCACTTGGTCTATATAGTAAATAAAAGGGAATAAATGGCAGCTCATTAAACCAATTCCCTTCACTGAGCCTCGCTCCATTTTGTTGGCGGCCATTAGCTAGTCCATGAAGTGAGCCAACGAGTATCACTATTACACGTGCCCCAGGCAAAACATGTACCCATGTGACCAGCATTGTCCTATAGTCTGCGTTGAAGGGGCCAGATATAGAGACGGTGAACCAGTGGAAAATACAGCTTTACCGAGTGTTAAAAGACCACTTTTCAACCTATCTTCATATAATAGGTCCTCACTAATAATCATGAAAGAAGTCTGTGTCTCATAGGAGGGCTGTGGGCAGTTCAGAAACCGTCCTCCAGTGACATCATCGATGGGGAATACAAGCTAATAGAAACTGCAGGCTTTCTAGTCCTGACAAGTTGCAATGCGAAAATGGAAGCCATCGTTCTCACGATAATGAAAATCTAAACATTTTTGTAAAAAAAAAACTCTGCCTAATGATGATGTGACTGGAGGACGGTTTCTAAACTGCCCACATCCCTCCTATGAGACACAGACTGAGTAGAAAAAAATTGTGCCATTTTATCATGATTATTAGTGAGGACCTATTATATGAAGATAGGTTGAAAAGTGGTGACCTGCATGGCGTCACCGATTATTTGTTACGTTTTCAAAGCCTAAATTACAGTAGTGTCTTCTCACCATGTTGCCTTTTTATAGTGGCAGAACCCGAGGCTGCGTTTATGACATCACAACCAGAGGACCCCTGCAGTGGTGGAAAAGGTTTTACGGAAGTAAAAGTGTCAATTACTGCAATGTAGAACGGAACACTGTCCCCTCCCCTCCCAGTGAGCTGTGGCGTCCCACAAGGAAGCATACTAGGGCCTTTACTGTTCCTAATTTATGTTAACGACATGACTTCAGCTTGTGACTGCAACTTGTTCCTGTTCGCAGATGACTCAGCACTGCTGGTCTCGGACAGGAACAAACTGCAGGTTGAAAAGACCCTCAGCTCTGAACTCGGTAGAATCTGCACCTGGCTCGCTGATAACAAACTATCCTTACACCTGGGAAAAACTGAATCCATCCTCTTCGGATCAAATAGTAAACTCAGCAAGGCAGATGGCTTCTTGGTTAGAGTGGGTGACAATATTATCACACGAAAAGATGAAATTACCTACCTAGGTTCCATCCTGGAGGCCAATCTTTCCGGTGATAAAATGGCCACCAACGTAATCAAAAAAGTCAATCAAAGAACAAGATTCCTTTACAGGATCTCCTCACTGGTCAGCAAAAACACCTTGAAGACCTTAACAGGAGCCCTCGTACAAGGTTTCTTTGACTATGCATCCACCTCTTGGTACCACAGCACCTCAAAGGCCCTTAAAACAAGGCTCCAGACCTCTCAAAACAAACTGGTCAGGCTCCTACTTGGCCTCACCCCCCGAACCCACCTCACCCCTGCCCACTTTGACAGGCTGGGATGGCTTAGGGTCGACGACAGAGTACAGCATCTTGCAATGGGTCTGGTCCACAAGATTCGATACACCACCAAGATACCCATGTACCTGTCTAAATACTTCCTTAATGTAAACGAAGTCCACACCCACAACACCAGAGGGAGTGCAACAAACCATGTACAACCCAGATTCGGCACAAACAAGGGACTAAATTCTTTTCGCTCCTATGCCACCAAAATGTGGAACGCCCTACCAACAGTCATTAAGACATGTGAATCCCTTGACTCCTTCAAAACCGCTCTCAAAGGGCACCTACGGATGGCTGCAATTCGAAACTGGCCTCTGTAAAATCTGAATCCCCCCCACCCCCCCATCCCATTTTCCCTCACTGTATATAGTATCTTTTCCCTTTTTTGCTTCCCATATGATGAATTCCTGTTCTGTTCTTTACCTACAGAGAAATGTCTATTTGTATGTCTCTAAATGTTTGTATGTCTTTAAATGTTTTGATGAATTGAACAATGTGGACCCTGTTGTAAACAAGTGTAATGCTTAATTGGGTCGTCCACTCACAGTTGACAGTCTTTGTATTGAGTTTGTGCTTAAAATGTACTGTAAATTCTACAAACTGTTAATAAAGATTTCAATCAATCAATCAATACTCAGTTACAAGTAAAAGTCCGGAATTCAAAATGTACTCGAGTAAAAAATATTAATACAAATATTGGCATCAAAATTTAAATACCAAAGGTAAAGGTAAAAAATATTTAGAAAATAGCAGATGCATCGCGATGCATTGTGTTAGGGTTAGAATTGTGTAGATCGGCTATTTTCTATTTTTCAATGAATCTCGTTCATTCGTCTTAGTACAGTACTTAAATAAATGTACTTAGTTACTTTCCACCACTGGAAGACCCCATTATGTCCTCATTATGTCCTCATTATGTCAGTGTACTTCATCAGAGGTCTTGAAAGGGCCTCCAAAATGGAACTTCATTAGCCTTTAAAAAGTGGTGGCCGGCATCGTGTCCTGTCTGTCACAGTGTGGGTCTGCCAGGAGGTACGAGCATGTCCTTATCTCTGTTGGTAATACACTCTCCCACTATCAGTATATTGCTCGCTACCGCCCGCACGTGCACACACGCACGCACGCACACACGCACGCACCCCGGCGCCTGCTCATCCTTCTCGTGTCTCTCCTGAGAACACAGCAGGGGCTCTCTCACACACACACACACACACACACACACAACTCAATATTTATATTAATATATAATATAACGGCAGATACGGTCAAGTTTGTTCTCATGATTCCGTCCTTACAGTTTGGCTCAGCACCAACAAAGGAGTATTTGGAGGATTATTTTTCTTTGAATGTCTCTCTCTCTCGCTCTCTCTCTCTCTCCTCTTATCCTTTTCCCTCATATGCTTCTCGTCGCCGTCTCTACTTCTATCTCTCACCCATCTCTCTGTCTCTACCGTTTTACTGGGGGAACGGTGGTGGACGGTGAATGTCAAAGGTAAATGCAATATGCGATTACGATTTTGATCTTTCAAGTGCTCCTTTGGGAGGATTAGGTCCAGTATGTGTACGTCTGTGTTGTGCAACATGACAGCTGCTGATATGTTCTTTAGCAGGCCAGAATTATGATTTTTCATTTGGAAACTACATACATTTTGTACAGCATCACAAGGTCCAGTCAATAACAGACATGATACACCTCTCCCCCAATACCAGAAACCAAAGTATCGAGGCACACGGACTCAGCAATGTAGTCAGACGACATTTTATCCGACCTGTAAATATGAGACTAACACAAGGAAAATGAATGTTTGTTTTTTCTGACATTCACTGCCTGGAGAACAGCTGATATTCACTGTCCTGGCTAAGGTCAGTGCAGGCTGGGGAGGCTTATCAGCCAGAGCACAGGAGTCTATCCCCATTTCACTCTAGACCCCTGTGGGGTGGATGGCTGCATGGGCTGGAGTGCAACAGCCATCAGTTCCCAGTAATTACTCCACAGCTCGCTGCACCCAAGCAAGCCATATACACCGAGTTGGTGCTTGGCTCCAAAACTATGGAATGAACTTGCATCAGAACTGCAGACTCACTCACAGACCCTAGTTTGTGCGTGCGTGTGTGTGCGTGCATGTGTAGGCTGCTCAACAGTGCCACTTTAGGTCACCCAGCGGTATTGCAGCTCTTCATATACTCCAAACATACATAGGGGCATATAGTCCACAGTCAGTGGAGCGGTGTGCACTGCTCAAAAAGGGAAGTGGTGATGCCCCCAGAGGCAAAAACATATTTAATTATTATTTTAACCAAATGGGTTCCCAGATGGCCTGGAGGATAACAACAGTTGTGGACAAAGTACTCAAATGTTTAACTTAAGTAGACGTACCAATACTGCACTGTAGAAATACTCTGTTACAAGTAAAAGTCTGCGATTCAAAATGAGCAAAAGTACAAAAGTATTGACATTATTGACAGTATTTCAAAATGTACTTAAAGTACCAAAAGTAAAAGCACTCATTGTGCAAATGAATGAATGAATTAAGCAAATTAGAACTAAAGCCCCATTGAGGGCTTATATGGTGAGGTAGGGGAAAATAGCCAATAATGAGTTTTTGCACAAAATAACACCTGGTCCACTTTGGTGCAGACTTAACAACTATAACGGAAGGTAAGAAAGCCTTCTAGCATGAAATTCTCCTTTAATAGCCTACTACTGGAACTAAAGACAGAATTACATCAAATACTCGTGGGCAGAATTCCATGAAGTGAAAGACACATTGATTGAAAGGTGCCTTTTTTTCCAAACAATGAACCATGGAGCCAGCCGCGGTGAGCGATGAGTTGACAGAAACGGTATGGCAGCAACATAAACAGCTATTAGCAGAGACGTGCAGACATAGACATCATCATCTCACATAGACATCAGCCCCTGCCTTTTTACCCGTCTGTAAAACAACTGCCCTCTCCAGACCACAAATGCAGCGTTTACTACATGGTGAAAGAAATACAAATGCCCTCCTCTCCTTTCCATGCCATACCGGAAGGAAGGCAGCATTCAGGAGAATTGCTTTTTTTCCCCCCGAGGTCTCCTGAACTTGAACACAGTATTTTCTCCTGAACTTGAACACAGTATTTTCTCCTGAACTTGAACACAGTATTTTCTCCTGAACTTGAACACAGTATTTTCTCCTGAACTTGAACACAGTATTTTCTCCTGAACTTGAACACAGTATTTTCTCCTGAACTTGAACACAGTATTTTCTCCTGAACTTGAACACAGTATTTTCTCCTGAACTTGAACACAGTATTTTCTCCTGAACTTGAACACAGTATTTTGCGTTGAACAAATTTGTTTAGAATTCCATGTCATATATACACCACATCTCCACTAGCTAAACAGTGCTGGGTTGCGCCCCGAAAATAGCTGATCTACAAGCTCTCAACGCATCGCAGCGCGACACGTTGTGAGCTTGTAGATCTGCTATTTTTGTCGAAAAGTGCCCCCTTACGGGATTTCAGCCCCTGCCCCTCTAACACTCTCTGCACGGCTATTGGACCAGTAGTTTCCAGTATCCGCATGCAACACATGTACTGTATACAGGCTTTTGAGACATTTGTGTGCTGCCTATATTAATATAGGCAGCACATGTTCTGCTTTTAATCCAAAACCGGTAACCCAAGAGGATATGTTCTATTGTTCTTGTTCTTGGTCTGCTTCTGTGATTTGTGTCCTGTAATGTATCTTCTGCAATGTATTGTGTTTATGTCTTGTCTGTGTCTTGAACGGTGACGTCATGAACGCAAAACAAATTTCAGTGCAAGCTGACAATAAAGTTGTATCCTATCGTATTATATCGTATCGTATCGTACATCCATGACACTACTGAAGGTGAATTCCTAACCTCCGGAGAGCTTTAGCCCATTTTGGGCGGGAACCACTTTTGGTGTTAGCATTATGTTATGCTTTAGCTATTGAAAAATAGCAGATCTACAAGCTCATAACGAGCTTGTAGATCTGCTATTTTAGAAAAATCGAAGAACGACTGACATAGAAACATAGCTTTTTCAGAAAACTGTCAGGATGTAGAAGACATTTTTAGAATCTGATCTCAGGTGAAAATGGGTTAGAGATGTAAAAAAAAAGAATCACACATATCCTGCCTGGTGGCCAGCGGGGACCGGCCCGCAGCCCCCCGAGAGCAGGAAATGCATGATGAGCCCCTGGCACTCTATCTCTCTGACAGAGTGCAGGGCGAGGGGGGGACGGGGGGAAACGAGGAGCCAAGAAGAGACTTATAGAGGAGAGGAGAGGGGCTACTGGCGCGGAAAGGAGCTCGGCCACCTGTCACTGTCTGATCAACTGATGGGACCAGGAGTAGAAGATAGAGGGGGGGGGAGGGGGAGAGAGAGAGAGAGAGAGAGAGAGAGAGAGAGAGAGAGAGAGAGAGAGAGCTTTGTGGGCATGAAGAGGAAGAACACAGAGTGAACATCGATTGTAGACGTTGTGGTGAAGGGCTCTCGGGAGGAAAATTGTAATAAAGTAACAAGGAGGCTTTAATGTCAAGCCGATCGAGACACAGTACAGTATATATTCTCTCAAGCAAGCCCATCTCTTCCATAATAAGTTAATTTGCTCCAGACACGTTCTGAAATTCAGCCCGTTAAGATTTGAGAATCCACCGGAAAAGCTCTTCGGACAGGAAAGGTATAATATATGAAATAGGAAAATGTATTCCCCCTCTGCAGCATAACCGTGGCAGGCCATTGCGATGCTAAGCTGTGCATGTCTATCTTAAACCTGGCGATAGCTATAACGTAGAAGATATGGCGACCGTACAGATTGAAGAAGAGACCGATAGTTATTAGCGATGTCTCCGTGGCAAGAAGGAACGGCATGCATGGCATGGACTTTTCCCACAGCTAAACGAAAGAGCAAACGACTAAACATCAGTTCAAAGATTGTTGGACAAACACTTCAGAGGCTCTACACATCCACGTATGAGAACATCATCCTCAGGTTAGCAAGGAACATCACCTCTAATACTAGCCATGTTTTGAGTATACCTGTAGCCTATAGGTCGCTGCCTTCAGGAAGGAGATATTTTTAGTGACTGAATTTATACTCGAGAACCGTCTTATTTTGAAAGCGGTTTCACTCGGAAACGGAGAAACAGGAAGTGTAAAATCGCGATATGCAATATGTCCCGCGAATGTTATTTAATACACCCAAAACAAGCCGCAAATCAAGCTTGTTTTGATGAAAAACGCAGCCTGGAACAAGAATCCAAGATATTCGGATTCAAAACAATCCGTTCCCTTAGACAGCATAAGACCGCAGACTTTTCACTACTGTTTTTTCCCCCTGTTTACTTCATATACAGACGCGTGCAGAACAGAGTTGTGAAACGTAATAAAAAAAAGACGATCTGGGCAGTTGGTGGTTAAAACCGTCTGTTTCCCAGACGGCCTCTGTCTAAACCCATTCTGCTAAACCCATTCTGCTATGGTCGCCTGCACAACCTTTTACCATAAAAATGTAGGGCAGACAGGCAATAACATTGCAGTGGTTTATCAAATACAGCAAAGACAGGCATGCACTTGTCTTTACAATTGGTCACAGAAAATCATTTTGTAAAGCTGAATATCTTTACAGCTGATTTTTCATTTTTTTTTTTCATTTTGCAAAGTTCCAAAACACCCGAATGAAAGCTTTTTCATTGTATTTTTACTTTCCATTTCTGCTCGCCAATTAGTTTTCAAGCGACTGCACAGAGAATAATGATGGCAGAATATTTAACTACAGATGGGCAGGTGGAAGCATTTGGGAATTGCGGAAGCTGTCTGTCTATAAAGAGTAACTCAAGACGAGGTCCATTCGGCTCACAGAGTCTTCCCCCACTCGCTCTCTCTTGGCAGCGTCCCTGTTCACTGAGCAGGCCATCTGTTAACACCCACCCCTTTACACACACACACCCCTTTACACACACACACACACACACACACACACACACACACACACACACACACACACACACACACACACACACACACACACACACACACACACACACACACACACACACACACACACACACACACACACACACACACACACACACACACGCACACACCCACACAGTGTTTGTGCAATATCATACAGCATCCTCGTACAAACAGACAGACACTTCTTCAGACTATATAATCAATAAATGAAAACATAACGTGCACTTGGGCCGGGCATTCTTTTGTAAACAACGCACGCTCAGAATATTGGCATTTGTCAGCGGTTTACGGCGTCATATCAATACAAATATAATTGTCGCGGTGCACAATCAGCACATGAACAACGTACAGTAGGCTACAGGCAGTGTTTGGTACATCGTACATGTCTTTATTGATCATTAATGCGATCCAGCTGGCAGACCATAAACTGATTGACATGCTGCCGACACCAAAAGCGACATCGTTGTGTCGTTACTTGACAACGATGGAATGTGGACATTGTCGACTCAACAAACGTTCAACAAATTGAACCACATTTAGTTTTAGTCATATTTTAGTCATCTGAAATGCTCTATGTCTAGTTTTAGTCGACTAAATCTACCGTTTGCAGGTCTTGATGCCGTCGTAATGGCTGATTTTACGCTTGCTGAAAATAGCCGATCTACAAGCTCACAACGCGTCACGCTACGTCGCGTTGTGTTGCGTTGCGAGCTTGTAGATCGGTAAAATTACTTTTGTCTTTTACTTATACTGGATTGTCCACTCCCTTTCTAACATTTTAGTCTAGTTTTTATTTGTTGACGAAATTGTCAATATATTTAGTCTTTTTTCATCATAGTTTTAGTCATCATAGCTTAGTTTTCATTGCATTTCCATTTAGTTTTCGTCAGTGAAAAAAGGTAGTCGACGAACATTTTCCGTCATAGTTTTGGTTGACGTAATCAGCACTGCAAGGCAGGTATAGTCCGACCATAGACATATAAACGTAGACGCCCTTTCCGGCCGGCTCTGAGTTGCGTGTCACAATTGAAGGCACAATTTTCCTTACAAAGCATTTGCCTTCAATGAACCCTTCCGCGTGCGTAACTTAAGTCCCGGGATAGACGCGCTGCGATTGGCCAGAAGTCACTTGAGTGACAGCGAGAGACATGGAGGAGTCGCATGAGTGACGTCACTCGACGCAGCGTGCCTTCAGCAAACGCCTTCAGCACTTCTAAATAAGAGAGCTGCCGAAGAACTGTTGCTTTGTGTTCATTCTTTAAAGTTTTCTGTTAGTAATCCCCCCCCCTGGCTCTGATGTTGTATTAATAACTTTGATGTTTGTGTTCGTTTGTTTGTCTTTGTTTCATATTGTAATGTATTGTAATGACTGTTATAAAGGTTTATTAACCCATTCTGAACGGGCACCCATTTTGGTGTTAGCACTATGTTGTGCTTTAGCTATTGAAAAATAGCAGATCTACAAGCTCATAGCGCGCCACCGAGTGGCGCGCTAAGAGCTTGTAGGTCTGCTATTTTTGAAAAATCGAAGAACGACTGACATAGAAACATAGCTTTTTCAGAAAACTGTCATTTTCAAACATACATTTTTTGAATCTGATCTCAGGTCAGAATGGGTTAAGAAAGAACGCCTCCAGCGCTGCACTTCCGCTTGACTTCATGCCTTCGACACGTCGCTCCAATGAACCGCAGCGGCCAGTGAGGCATCTATATTTTATAATATCTATGATTCCGACAGCCTCGAGAACCACGCACGAGCAGTGCAATGGCCATGCCTGAGACACTGTCGGGAATCTGTTATAATCCAGTTTGAAATCACATGGTCAATGTCCAAGCTGATAACTTCATCAGCATACAGTAGGATGCAAAAGGTCGCTTTTTGCATCAGCCAAAGGTACCTGACCATTAAGCATCTAATGTCATCTTTTTGTTTCTGCACAATAAATAAACAGTACACAAAGGTTAGTACAGGTGAGAAAAGAAACCCATAAAAAAGGGCTTATACATGGTTCTCACCTAAGATAATAAACAAATAGTAAGTAGACAAAGTGACCATTCATACTCGATTGTCAAAAACCAACATTTCCATGATCCCTCATCGGTAAAATGTCTCCCTAACTTCCCTAAAACAGACACAGGACTTGACACACTGTTGTGAAGATACTGCTGCTACTACTCTCTGATTCTTAATTATTCCATGTTTATTCTTTGTATTTTGCATTATACCGTATTGCTATTCTCATTGTAAGGTAGGCTAAAAATACTTCATTTCATATTTTCATTTCATATTTATTTATTTCATTATGGTTTTACATGATTATCCCATTCTGACCGGGCACCCATTTTGGTGTCAGCATCATGTTATGCTTTAGCTATTTAAAAATAGCAGATCTACAAGCTCATATCGCGCCACCGAGTGGCGCGATACGAGCTTGTAGGTCTGCTATTTTTGAAAAATCGAAGAGCGACTGACATTTTTAGAATCTGATCTCAGGTCAGAATGGGTTCATCAGAGCAGGAAGAAGATAAATCTTTATACTGCCTGCAGCACTGCCTGAGGAACAATACAGTACTCTTATGTAAATGTATACAAGATGTAGTGATAAAGAAACCTTGAAAGCTTTAACCTTAACGATACCACGCCTCCTTTTCATCCTGATAAATTATTGTCCAATCACACAACATAATGTGTGCTTGTGAAGAAAGGGAGATGGAGTGCAACCATTAGTACAGTAAATGCACACAGATTCCAATCTCTAGATTTCCCTGTAGTTACTACAGCTTTCAGGGTTTTTTTTTTTTACATGCTTTTTCATTTCTTGGAACAATTATTTGATGAGATGAGATTCTAAAAATGTCTTCTACATCCTGACAGTTTTCTGAAAAAGCTATGTTTCTATGTCAGCCGTTCTTTGATTTTTCTAAAATAGCAGACCTACAAGCTCGTAGCGCGCTATGAGCTTGTAGATCTGCTATTTTTCAATAGCTAAAGCATAACATAATGCCAAAAATGGGTTAATTAGCTATATTCACATTTCTGCTATTGGAGCTCCACGTATAATGCTCAGGAGCAGGATAACGCCTCCCTCCAATCAAGTCACTTCAGAAATCTTCCCCGCTTTTATCTCACATTCTGAGTATTTCCCCCCATTTCTTCTTCTCTCTAGTCTTTCCTTTTCACTGGCTGGAGTTAAGCCCCTTTCGGAGACCCTGAAAGAGCCGTTCTCTCAGTCTGTCTCTGGATGTCTGTGCACATGTCTTCCTCTGAGGCTGTCTGTGAATTTCTACTTTGTCCATGACCAATGCATGCAAGTATGCCTTTGTATGTAATGTATGTGTGTGTAAAGTTGGTTGTGAGGGGCTTACAAATGGCCGGCCTTTCCAAAAGGAGAGCCAAGCAGTTAGCAAGGTATTCTGCTCAGTTTCAGCCATTATAGGAAGCCGCTCAATTTGGAGGAGGCGTTGTTTCCTTCATCCATGATTTATGTCTGCTGCCCTGTGTCCGACATGTCAGCTGTACTGTATTTAACGATGCTTTGCCGTCCATGCACGTTGTAACTGGCTGCTCTCCTACTGTCAAACTGCACTGGCAGTCCTTTGTACAAGGTGTGTGTGTGTGTGTGTGTGTGTGTGTGTGTGTGTGTGTGTGTGTGTGTGTGTGTGTGTGTGTGTGTGTGTGTGTGTGTGTGTGTGTGTGTGCATCCCGCCACAACATATTCCCCACTGGAACACCGTGCCTGCTTTTAATAAAATACTTCACAGCGGTTGATATAGCAAGGTTAGCACAAAGCAGCTTAAAAGGTTCACATGTAAATGTGCCCTCGTCTCCCCCGTCACCACACAATGCACACTCAGAAACATGCAAAAACATGCAAACTTATACACACTGTACATAAATTATATCCGGTACATGGAAACACTATTAAGCAACCATGTTCCTTCCACAGTAGTCCTAGAGAATTCTATAATAATATGGCGATCTCCACATACCAATTTTTAAATGCAAGGTATTATTAATTGGATGTGTCCCCTTTAGTTGTTGTTGGGAGTATTGCCAAGTACTGTATATTTGCACATGTATATTTGTACATTTGCACACCTGGAATTCAGCCCCTATATTTATTAACCATCCTAACCATTACTTAGTAACTAGGAGCAGTGGGGAACTATAGAACAGCGCTGCAGGGGAGCAGGTGGGGTTCAGTGTCCTTTAGTGGGGAACTATAGAACAGCGCTGCAGGGGAGCAGGTGGGGTTCAGTGTCCTTTAGTGGGGAACTATAGAACAGCGCTGCAGGGGAGCAGGTGGGGTTCAGTGTCCTTTTAGTCTCACGTTGCCTTTTCAGTCTGGAGCCTCCTCCCCACTTCAGTCATACAGTCTGGAGCCTCCTCCCCACTTCATACAGTCTGGAGCCTCCTCCCCACTTCAGTCATACAGTCTGGAGCCTCCTCCCCACTTCAGTCGTACAGTCTGGAGCCTCCTCCCCACTTCAGTCATACAGTCTGGAGCCTCCTCCCCACTTCAGTCATACAGTCTGGAGCCTCCTCCCCACTTCAGTCATACAGTCTGGAGCCTCCTCCCCACTTCATACAGTCTGGAGCCTCCTCCCCACTTCAGTCATACAGTCTGGAGCCTCCTCCCCACTTCAGTCATACAGTCTGGAGCCTCCTCCCCACTTCAGTCATACAGTCTGGAGCCTCCTCCCCACTTCAGTCATACAGTCTGGAGCCTCCTCCCCACTTCAGTCATACAGTCTGGAGCCTCCTCCCCACTTCAGTCATACAGTCTGGAGCCTCCTCCCCACTTCAGTCATACAGTCTGGAGCCTCCTCCCCACTTCAGTCATACAGTCTGGAGCCTCCTCCCCACTTCAGTCATACAGTCTGGAGCCTCCTCCCCACTTCAGTCATACAGTCTGGAGCCTCCTCCCCACTTCAGTCATACAGTCTGGAGCCTCCTCCCCACTTCAGTCATACAGTCTGGAGCCTCCTCCCCTCTTCAGTCATACAGTCTGGAGCCTCCTCCCCACTTCAGTCATACAGTCTGGAGCCTCCTCCCCACTTCAGTCATACAGTCTGGAGCCTCCTCCCCACTTCAGTCATACAGTCTGGAGCCTCCTCCCCACTTCATACAGTCTGGAGCCTCCTCCCCACTTCAGTCATACAGTCTGGAGCCTCCTCCCCACTTCAGTCATACAGTCTGGAGCCTCCTCCCCACTTCAGTCATACAGTCTGGAGCCTCCTCCCCACTTCAGTCATACAGTCTGGAGCCTCCTCCCCACTTCAGTCATACAGTCTGGAGCCTCCTCCCCTCTTCAGTCATACAGTCTGGAGCCTCCTCCCCACTTCAGTCATACAGTCTGGAGCCTCCTCCCCACTTCAGTCATACAGTCTGGAGCCTCCTCCCCTCTTCAGTCATACAGTCTGGAGCCTCCTCCCCACTTCAGTCATACAGTCTGGAGCCTCCTCCCCACTTCAGTCATACAGTCTGGAGCCTCCTCCCCTCTTCAGTCATACAGTCTGGAGCCTCCTCCCCACTTCAGTCATACAGTCTGGAGCCTCCTCCCCACTTCAGTCATACAGTCTGGAGCCTCCTCCCCACTTCAGTCATACAGTCTGGAGCCTCCTCCCCACTTCCGTTTCGTCTTTACAGTCGCGCAACATTTTTCCTGACATGAATAGAAATCATCTAAGCATATATATCTTACAGCTTAGAAAAGGAATTACAAAAATAATTGAGTACCCGTAATTTCCGGACTATAAGCCGCCACTTTTTACCCATGATTTGAACCCTGCGGCTTATACAACGGTGCGGCTAATCTATGGATTTTTACAGCTGCATGACGCAGAGCCATCTAAGGCTCTGAGCTAACGAAACGGCCACTAGGGGGCCACCTGCGGCTTATAGTCCGGTGCGGCTTGTATACATACATATTTGGGATTTTCCCTAAATTTGGCTGGTGCGGCTTATATTCAGGTGCGCCTTATAGTCCGGAAATTACGGTACTCGGATTTCGGAAGGTGTATAGTTCCAGACTCTAGCATTCAGAGATTGTAAATGGTAAATGGTGCATTTATATAGCGCCTTTATCCAAGGCGCTTTACATACTGTAGATTGTGCTACATTCACCCATTCACACATGCATTCATACACTGATTGCGGCGGAAGCCATGCAAGGTACCAACCAGCACATCGGGAGCAATTTGGGGTTCAATTCAGTGTCTTGCCCAAAGACACTTCGACATGTAGCCAGGAGGAGCCGAGATTCGAACCGCCGACCCATGGATCATTGGACGACCTGCTCTACCTCCTGAGCCACAGTCGCAGTGGAATAGTTGTCTGGCTACGCGAGACTATAGTGCCCTTTTCAACACTAAGCCAGGAGCAGCTGGGGATCGAGCCGAGAACCAAACCAAACCCTTCAAATGTTTCCACACGGTTTAAACATTGAACACTGCATGGTGTAATGTTGTGTCTTCCTCTGTAATGTATTTTTGTCTGTCATTGATGTTTTTATGTGTGGCTGTAGCTGGGGTGAAAGCCTAAGACACATTTTCCTTGTGGACAATAAAGTTTACCTTGACCTTGGGAGATTCTCCTCAGTCTCTATTCTTGAGTGAATCATTTAGTGACTGTCTGACTTGTGAGTCTGCATTTCCAATAGAAAACTGATACTGCAGACAGGAGCTCTCTCTGCCTCCCGTCATGTCACTCTGCTGGGCTGTGGTTACACCGCTCTTTTCATGTGACTTCTGGAATCAGTGGCAACGCAACGCAAGCTCTGTGATCAGATTATAGCAGTTTATATTTCATGGTCCCGTGCAATATGTAAAGCTGAAGATAAAATCTCTGGAAAATGGCATTTCGTTTTCCTTCATACTTTGCAGATCTCGTGTAAATAAAATGTTTTTCTAGCCCCTATATAAAATGGTATATGGTAAAGGGGTGCATACTTAGTTTAGACTAGTCATTGGTTAGACATGGGTTAAGGTTTAGGTTTAAGTGTGCTGCCCCGTGGGAGGTTAGGGTTAGGGTGAGGGTTTGAGATCGGTTGTAGTTGTAGGACTAATGACTGGTCTAACCAATGACCATTTGGTTAGACCAGGCTTTATCCAAGGCGCTTTACATCGATTGTGCATTACATTCACCCATTCACACACCGATGCCGGAGGAAACCATGCAAGGCACCAACCTGCACATCGGGAGCAATTAGGGGTTCAGAGTCTTGCTCAAGGACACTTCGACACTAACTCTGGGGGAGCCCGGGTTCGAACTGGGAACCTTGCGGTTACCATCCGGCAACTCTACCCCTGAGCCACTGCCTCCCCAAACACAGTACCGACTACCAGCAAGCGGCAGTGTGCTCTGGCGCCCTGCCATGGAGGAAGGCACCCCGTAGTAGTAGTAGTCGGGTATATAATATAACACTATGGCTCAGTCCATCGTATCTCAACAATATCCAGCACCTCGTCGAGAGAGAAATGCTTCTGCCTGACATACTGTAATCCATCAGGAACGTGTTAACGTAGACATCAAAGGGCCCTTTTACCCGTCTGTAAAAACAACTTCTCTCTCCAGACCATGAATGCAGCATTTACTACATGGTGAAAGAAATACAAATGCCACTCCTTTCCATGCCAGGCAGCATTCAGGAGAAATGCTTTTCTCAGAAGTCCCCTGAACTTAACGCAGCATTTTGCTTTGAAAAAAATAATAATTAGAAATCCATGTCGTACACCACATCTCCACTAGCTAAAGAGTGCTGTTGCGCCCCGAAAAAGGCTGATCTACAAGCTCTCAACGCGTCGCGCTGCGACGCGTTGTGAGCTTGTAGATCTGCTAGTTTTGTCCAAAAGTGCCCCCTTACAGGATTTCAGCCCCTGCCCCTCTAACACTCTCTGCACGTGCCTGGCTATCCATCCATCCTCCAGACACGGCGATCTGTTTGTGCTCTCCTACTACCAGCAAGCGAGCACAATCATAACATGGGCAGGAGGCAGTCTCTGTTTGTGCTCTCCTACTACCAGCAAGCGAGCACAATCATAATATGGGCAGGAGGCAGTCTCTGTGGGTAAATGTCAGAGCCATGTGCCCCGCGTGCGCTGGAACAAGACAAGCCTCATGAAAGAGCACAGACTCAAAGGATGTGACAAGAGGTTCACTCCTCCTCCCGGCGTCCAGAACAATAGAGGGCATGAAGGGAATAGAAAGAGAGTCCGTGTCTATACCGGCACCGGTAATAATCGCTGTGTCGTCGTGTCCTAGTATAGCGGCTCTAACAGGGCACCATGCACAGCAATGGGCTGTTCACTGTTCACTGTCCTAGTATAGCGGCTCTAACAGGGCACCATGCACAGCAATGGGCTGTTCACTGTTGTGTCCTAGTATAGCGGCTCTAACAGGGCACCATGCACAGCAATGGGCTGTTCACTGTTGCCTAGATAAGGGGGTCGCGACCCCTAGGGGGGGGGGGGGGGGGGGGGCGCCAAATTATTATGGGGGGTCCCCAAATTATATATAAAAACTGAATGGCTGGAAAAGGGGAATTTAGAGATGACCTAGTACACATGCATAAACTTTCCTTAATGGTTATATCTGGTTTCAGTATTCATTTAAGATATATTTTCTCTATTATTAAGGATATTTTTGCAGTCAGTTTGTATTGGGGAGGGGGGTGAGGGGCAGGGCGGGGGTCGCAAGACATGGCCAAAGCATTTCCAGGGCAACAATGTAAATGCGCAGATGGTTTTGTTGAACATCTGACCTGCCGTGTTTAAGTCAATAACTGTGACCTGACTCCAAGGCACCGCTGCTCACTTCACACTGGGTCTGAAAGTCAGAGGCGCGTTCACGTGGAGAATCATTTGCATTTGCTCCCAAATGTCCAAAACTCTTCAAAATGGACCCACTTGAGAACTTGTAGATCAGTGAGAAAGTAAAGAGCTGACTCTCATGTGTAATGACTCAGAGCGTTAGTTTACAAAGTTTAACCTCACGACCAAACTTGAAATAGATAGAACATGAGCCCTTTCTACTGAACAATTGCTCACTCACCTTTGCAGAGGTAAAAAGATAATTTTTTATATCAGAGCTTTATTGATTACAGAGGGGCAATTTGTCCACCCTTCCACAGAATTGGAGTAATGGACACTAGATTCCATCCATACTGTATTGACTGCCTCATGTGATGTGACCTCGTGGCAAACACGCCTGGGAATAATTAGCCCATTCTGACCTGAGATCAGATTCATACGAGGTTTCCGCCGGACACACACTGGTCTGATGAACCCATTCTGACCTGAGATCAGATTCTAAAAATGTCAGTCGCTCTTCGATTTTTCAAAAAATAGCAGACCTACAAGCTCGTATCGCGCCACTCGGTGGCGCGATATGAGCTTGTAGATCTGCTATTTTTAAATAGCTAAAGCATAACATGATGCCGACACCAAAATGGGTGCCCGGTCAGAATGGGTTAGACTCTAAATGCTTCAAATGAAGATAAATAAACATGTATTGAATTTGTCTATGATATGTGTACAAGCAATAGGCCTATAGATCTTTGACATATTTCAAGTCTCTCTTTTTTATGTGTTGACAAATATTGGGCACATACAGTACATATTTTATTTGAGGTTTGGCACGAGAATAGCCATTGATTTAGCATGAAGAATAAGAAATTCTAATGACATACACAAGCTTTTTGGTCCCATGTAAGCAGACGTGAGAAAGAGCGGATCGACCTCCGTCAAAATTCACGGACGACAAAAGAAAAAAGATCAATTCATTAGACTTAGTAATGTGGGAGTTTCTTATACGTAACTAAATCTGAGGGCAAACGGCTTGGTTAATTCAGGCCCATTGTCTTCAATTTCAGTCAGACAACTCACGAATAGATTTACCAATATTTATTACAGAATGAGTAATGAGTGTTCATGTGATATTTGACTTGGCGTTCGGCTCTGCTGTATTTTCTCCCTGCTCGGCACGATTAAGCACCCTTATAGATCTTTAACTCTTGAGGGCGTAAAATGGACCCGCACGGGTTTCATTTTACATTCTCAAGAGTTAAATTATTGTTAACCCATTCTGACCTGAGATCAGATTCATACGAGGTTTCCACTGGACACACACTGGTCTGATTAAACATCTGCATTACTTCATTTACAAGAGGTCTACACAATTAGAGAACGTAGAAGAATTGTTACTTTGATCAACATTTGCCAAAAGCATATGGAATTGTAGACAAAACCGTATCCAACAACGACTAAATATTCTTTAGTTTTGGGTCCGAGAGGCTAAATCTCATCAAATGGTGGTCCCGTGGCTCGAGTAAATAATGGGCCTTGAAATGAAAAGGGTGGAAAAGCACTGGCCTAGAGTCACTACAGGGCACTCTGTGTGACCATGTTCAATATGTCTTGTCCTGCCCAGAAGAGCAGGCAGGGCCATCAGCTGACATATATGGCACAACTGGGCCTTATTGCTTATACAGCTTAAAGCCACAGCAGTGCACGTCATCCGGACGTCATCCGGTGTTGCTGCAGGTTACTCGGGTTCACACACACACACTTCAGCACATCACTCACTCACACATTACACTGACCACACTTTAACGCTCTCAGGACGCGGAACCCCTTTTGGTGCTTTAAAGCATTATGTTATACTTTAAGTTATTGAAAAAATAGCAGATCTACAAGCTCGTAGCGCGGCACTACAAGATCATAGCGCAAGCTTGTAGAACTGCTTTCTTTTTTTTTCGCGAAAATGTGGCGCAAATCTTTGAACATATATTCTTTCAGAGCAAACTTTTTTTTAACTCAAATCTTTGCTTCTGGGGGCTCCCTGGAACAACATATTTTCAGATGGGGGGCCAATGTCATAGATATTTGGGGTCCTTGACATGAATCTGTTTGAGAACCACTGACATAGAAACATGGGTTTTTCAGGAAACTTTCAGGATTTTGAAGATTTTTTTTTAAATGTCGACGTCAAGCCTTAACGGGTTAATGCAGCCCAGCATTAATATCAGATGTCATTTGGATCACTCAACTCTTATCTGTAATCTACCCATCAAGTGTTGCCGTCATGAGAAATACAGGTCTATCTTTTGGTATATATTAGAAGCCACACAGAAGTCTGAAGTCTGAGGTCTTCGGACATGGAACTCCTCACCATCCGTCACGCAGAAAGGCGGACCCTCGGCGATAGAGCCTTCTACGTGGCGGCCCCTGCCCTCTGGAACTCTCTCCCCTTGGAGATCCGCCAGACTCCCACATTGAACTCTTTCAAGTCTGCACTGAAAAGACATTTGTTCACTCTGGCTTTCGGCAACTAGTTTGTTTTTAGTTTTTCGTCTTGTAAAGCGTCCTTTTCTTAGCTCTTGTTGCAGTCTCCACTCGCTCCCCTCTCTTTCTCTCCTGAAGGAGAACGGTATAGATTCTTATTCTTATAGGACCTTGGCCTGCAGCCAGCAACTCACAGAAAATGCAGGCCAGGAGAAATCGATAAGGTAAAGGCGAAGAAGATGAAGCAGAGAAAATTGGCGTGTGGGCGGCGGTGCAACTGCAGGCCCAGACCGCCCTGCCTCTGACGGTCACAATGAAGTCAATGAGAAAAAGGAGGTTGCGCATCAGCAATGGCTTTGAGTGGAGTGCTAAACCCAAATCCAGCATACAGTACATCAAAAAGTATAGGAATTAAAGAAATTCCAAAAGAAAGGTAGCACGTCTAAAATTTTAACCCATTTTGAGTGGGAACCCCTTTTGGTGTTAGAATTACATTATGCTTTAGCTATTGAAAAATAGCAGATCTACAAGCTCATAGCGCGCCACCGAGTGGCGCGCTACGAGCTTGTAGGTCTGCTATTTTTGAAAAATCGACTGACATAAAAAACGACTGACATAGAAACATAGCTTTTTCAGAAAACTGTCAGGATATAGAAGACATTTTTAGAATCTGATCTCAGGTCAGAATGGGTTAATTAAGTGGCGGGGCAAAAAAAAAGCTTTACGCGTTTCGGCTACGAGCCTTCATCAGAGCATTCACAAATTTCACATCAAGTCAATTCAAGTCTTTGAAGTCACAATAAAGTGACGTTGGCTTCTAGTATTCTTCTCTACATTACACACTTCAGCCCTATATAATATATACTGTACAAGCTCACAATGCGTCACATCTGATATTTTTTTCCATACCTTTTTAACGTGTGCATAATTAGTACTTTCTACTTTTGGTACGTAAAAATATATGTTTTTTGTGGCTTACAGTTTTATTTTATTTCATAGAGGGAGTCGAACCCGCGGCACACTGCCAGACTGAATTACCAGTCAAGGTACCTACTTTTGGTACTTTTAAGTACATTTTGATACCAATACTGTCTTGTTGTTACTGAAGAAAATGTTGAATTCCGGACTTTTTACTTGTAACAGAGTATTTCTACATTGCAGTGTACGTTTTCCAGCTCTCGGCTCTTAATATTGGCCCCTTATGGGCTGCTACTACACCACCCAATAAAAAAGGCATAATCTTATCTTAGAAGTCACATTTACATTATCTCTCTCTCTCTCCCCCCTCCCCCTCTCTCTGTCGCTCTCTCTCTCAACGCTCCCCTAAGGACGCATATTACTGAGGCCATCTGGCTTGCCCCCCCCCCCCCACACACACACACACACACACACACACACACACACACACACACACACACAGCAGGTTAACCTCACACAGCCAAGTGTCTACATCTGTGGACACCTGAACTCAGAACTCAGGCAAACACAGATGATGTCGACTGGCCTCAATCCTCTATACACACCATTACACGTGCGGTCCGCTTTCACAACAAACAAACACACGGTATAAGTAACACATGACACCAAACACACACACACACACACACACACACACACACACACACACACACACACACACACACACATTCTGGATTGATTTGACGAGTCCCGTGTTATTCATGGGGTGTCGTCTAGCCTCATGTATACACAGACGAACTAGACAAATAAAATACACTCCTCTCCCTTTTCTATGTAATCCACCTCCTTTTCTATGTAATCCACCTCCTTTTCTATGTAATCCACCTCCTTTTCTATGTAATCCACCTCCTTTTCTATGTAATCCACCTCCTGACAGAGATGGACAAACGCCACCGGCCAGAAGGTCACAGGGTCGATCACAGGTTCAATTCCCGGGTCGAGGTGTCCCTGAGACAAAGTAACTAGTAACCAACGTTTCCAAATAATTGTAGTGAAGTAAAAGTACAAATTGTGGCTCCGAGATGTAGTGAAGTAGAAGTAAAAGTATTGGAAATTGGAAATACTCCAGTAAAGTACAAATACCTAAGTAAAAGTACTTAGTTACTTTCCACCACTGCTTAGCAGATGGCGCGGCCATGTTTACGACAGGCAACAGGAAGTGAGCCATTTTCCTTTACTCCACGCATGGGGCTTTTGTGATGAAGGAAAGGGGAAGGGAGACTTTTTTTTCCTCCACTTTAATCCGTAATCTAAGAAAGAAAAACACACAAACACCACAATTATCTTTTCCCAAATTACATCCTGGAAGATTCTAAATATGTAGCCTAGCCTACATACGTAAATAAACGGACTCTTGAGTTGCTGTAGGGTACGTTGACTTCACTGAGACAAATTCCTTTGTATGTGCATTGTACAACCATACAGTAGCTGGCAATAATAATAATTATTATTATTTTTCTCCTTTTTTTTGCCTGATCAGACCTAAAAAGGTTGTTACGCCAGTTAAATAAAGT
>NC_139709.1:9798953-9926453 GCF_964188405.1 Protomyctophum parallelum
TGCCTATATAATTAGGCGCCAGAATGAATACCAGAATACTGTAGGTATGCTATAGGGTTCATGTGGGTAAAATCTAAGCTATCAAATAAATAACGGTAGTGGGTCGCACACACCAAGACTATCAAATTGTCATGATGACTAAAGTCCCAGACGATATCTGGTCTCACAGCACAGGATCAATATTATCGCACAGCGTGATGTGGAGAAGATTAGAGTTGAGACAAGGTAATTAGGTGGAAAGGATCATAAAAAAAAAACTGAAGTTGAATGAAAAGACTCGATGCCATTGACGCAAGCCTTTAGTGGCGTTCCCGGAGCTCAATGTGGCTCTTGTGTAAATAATTTATCCTTAAGGGGGGGGTGGGGGTGGGGGTATAGCCCCTGAAGGCTGAGTAGACATCTGGAATGTGGAAAATGTTGTTCATAGAGCGTGCTAATGACAGTGCTGCTCGCCACATTAGCAATCATGACTGTTATGCTGCTCCTGATTTAGCAGTGAAGTTTTCACCAGCTGCTCTGCATCCCTTCAGCTGCCTGGTGCCGATAAAGATTTTCCCCATACAAAAAAATCACCAATGCGGAAACCATTCATTCACATGATTTACACTTAAAGCATAAATGTATGGATGGATGGTTAAATCCTGGCGCCTTTGCTCCAAGTCTCTACCCGCCACGGCTATGTGACTGGACAGCTTTGACAGTCAAGATGATTTTCCACGTGAGAGAGAACCCACATATGATTAGAAAACAAAAACCCCAGCTGTGGCCTCAAGGGTCATTATTGTTGCTTCAAGCATATAAAAGTGAACACACAAGCAGATGTAGCCTCGTTTCCTGCCATTCACTCCCTCATACACAAACATGTATGCATGTACACACAAACTCAAACTGGGTTTGATTCATTAACAGTTTCCGTGCTTTGAATGGATTACTCCAGGTTAATGTCGCTGCCATATCGGAGATACGCGACTTTTGTTTTATGTGTTTAATCCGCCGCAATGTAATAATTAAAAAGAAAATCCGTCTTCGCCGCAGAGAAAGAGTGTAGATGCATCTGTTTTGATGAGGAAACGGAAATCGTCACATGCTGTGGGCTGCTAGGGCTTCTGGGAAATTGAGGCCAATGTAAACGAATGGGGTTCAACGCCTCATGGAGGAGGGTCCTGTGCTGCGTCTTCCGGGTGTACCAAGATGGCGGGTGGTCCAGCCGTTCATAACAAACGGGGGAAGCTTTTTTCGCTCGATTTTCGCGGATTAAAAGCCCAAATAATTCAGCGTATGCTCTAAAGGTAATACAACAATCTCGGCAGTGAAGGGGGGTTGATTAAAAGTCTGATAAATCGTTTTCCGCAGTCAAACTGTTAAAACTAAAAAACACCCAAAAAGGAGCAACATGTTATTAACTTAAGGCAAGCCCTTTGTCGTACAACAAATAGCTAACAAAAACAAACTATCTATACAATCTCACGTGTCGCATCACATGTTCACGACATGCGAGCTACTTGTAGATCTGCCGTTTACACCATTTTTGAAATGGTCTACATCTCCCAAAAGGAAATGCATGTACTCCGTCTGACCAGAAGCAGGGAGGGATAACAATCTATCCCCACAAGCCATAAACATTAACCCATTCTGACCTGAGATCAGATTCATACGAGGTTTCCGCCGGACACACACTGGTCTGATGAACCCATTCTGACCTGAGATCAGATTCTAGAAATGTCAGTCGCTCTTAGATTTTTCAAAAATAGCAGACCTACAAGCTCGTATCGCGCCACTCGGTGGCGCGATATGAGCTTGTAGATCTGCTATTTTTAAATAGCTAAAGCATAACGTGATGCTGACACCAAAATGGGTGCCCGGTCAGAATGGGTTAATGGCCAGAGGGGGGGGGGGATGTCAAAAGCAGAGGCATACGATGTCCCTCCATCCTTCTAGGCAAATTAAACCACACACCTGCTTCTTTCGCTCGCACACGCACGCACACACGCACACTCCCCATTTCTAAACGTAAATCTGATAAGAGAAAAGGAATTGCATATGTGCCACACCAGATATATTATTATTATTATAAAAGCAAAAATGCATTTGGCCTGTCACAATAATTAAATGATCGCCTAATCCCAATACGTTTTGCATAATCACAATTTTCCACAATACAAATATTGTTGAAATAGCTGACCTATACAAGCTCCAATCTGCACATACAATGTCCAGATTGGCTATTTCCCCTATTTTTGTAACAAATTAAATCATTAAATATGGCCTATTTTGGACATCAGTCCGTACTTGAAACTTGGCCTCGGTAACAAGGAACATCTCGGGTGCAAGCATAGTGACCGGGCATACATTTCTTTAAATCTTTATATATTTTTTGTATATCTTTCAAATTTTGAGCAAATAAAACAACCAGAAATAGGGGAGGGAACCAGGGAGGGACAAGGTGGAAGGGGTCTGCTGGTTGGTCAGCCAGGGACCAATCAGAAAGCTGACAAAGAGTCAAATAACTGTGATTGGACGATGGGTTATGTAATAGTTGTTGACAGGCGCAGACTTCAACTCACCTGTTTCCAGTTGTCGTAGACCAGGATTTTGCTGTCCTCATCGTCAACTGTCACACTTCGCTCGTAGCCTTCTCCTGGGAACAAACACTGGATGTCACACAGAGGACTACACACACACACGCCACACACCACACACACACACGCCACACGCACACGCCACACCGAGCATCTAAGCTCATGGATTGTATGACTCCAATATGCCTCCTCTTTGTTCATACAAATTCTCAGTGTATACAAATGGAGCCAAATGGACCCTTAACCCATTTTGACCTGAGATCAGATTCTAAAAATGTCTTCTACACCCTGACAGTTTTCTGAAAAAGCTATGTTTCTATGTCAGTCGTTCTACAAGCTCATAGCACGCCATTCGGTGGCGCGCTATGAGCTAAAGCATAACATAATGCTAACACCAAAAGGGGTTCCCGCCCAAAATGGGTTTTATTCATACTACAGCGTCTGGTTACCCAGACGTGTAGAGCGAGTCTGGGTAACCACCGTTGCTTAGTACCACCGGTGCTTAGTAAAAACAGAGAGAAGGGCTGGGGAGAATGGTGGTTTGCTCTTCACCGCAGCTCAGTGACACCATGTTGTAGTTCTCAGTGATAGCGGTGGTCACCCGATTACCAAAAACTGGAGGCCTTTATTTGGACAGCCTCGGAAGGGTCCAATCATAGATTATTTTGCCAGGGACCACCAGGAAACTCCTCAGGTACCCCTGCTGTGGGTCCCAGACACCACGTTGACAACCAGTGCTCCACGTGAAGTCATTCATTAGAACTTAAACCCATTTGATCTCATGGGCAAAAATTCTGTTTTCAGCCGGAGCACGTAAAGGGTTGAGTGTCTCGCTCAGGGACACTGGGACACATTGCAGAGGCCGGGAATCGAACTTGGCACCTTCCAGGTGGCCTCTCTACCCAGTCGGCCATTACGGCCCCAAAGTATTTCACTGACGAACTACACTAGTACATAGGTTTAGATTAGCTTTTTCCACAAAATATGTCTGTGCTGCTTTTTGGGATAAAGCCTCGACATAATAATGATATCAAGAACAGTCAATTGCAGAAGCAGGCTCATCCAGCATCAAAGCTACAACGTAACCCCATCCCCTATATACTTTTATGACATGCATGCCAATATATACTGTATATGTATGGCATTCAGCCAATAGAACATTCTCTAGACCACCCCATGTCATCAGCAGATGGGAGACATCTCGGCACTCAAGGCTGATTGAGTGTTTGGACCGTGGATGACATTACATACTGTACACCCCACTGTAAAGAGGAGCACGAGCCCCTTCAGAGAGGGAGCCTGGCAACATCAGACCGTCAGATAAGGTTGGGTAAGGTTCTCCCCTTAGAGTATATATATATATTAATAGAGACGGCACCGGGAGGAAAAACCCTGAGGCGAAATGGACATAGTGGCCGAATTTGTCATTGCAGCTCGAGCCAGCGCTGGGCCGTTGACGTTCATTGCGCATGTTCATGTTATTATTGGGGCCATGGCACGTGAACGCTATGTTTCATATTGAGGCAATCCATCCCAGAATGCACTCTGTTCCTACCCGGAAGGAGGAGTGAAATCGCCTCATGCGCTTTTGAGCAACTTAATGCAAGTGGATGGGAGGAGGTTCTCCCCCCGAAACTTTGTAACAAAGTGGATGTCATTTCCAGTATTCTGGTGGATTTGGGGACTTTGATACTTGCATCAGGCTTTACTCATTTAGAATTAAAAAGCTGAAAGTACAGTAAGCCTGCATACATTTGACGACGGAAGCGATAAAAGAGCCATCTGTAATAATAACAACCACTAATTTCTTAAAATGACTCTCTCTATAATTGCATTCAATTAATGTACATGTGTGTACAGTATGTGTACACTGTATGTGGGACTGGACTTTATCCAGACATAGAGAGGGTAAAAGAGCAACATTCCCTCTCTCTCATTGATGAGAGAGAGGTTTGACCGGGTCGTTTGACAGCACAAAAAGGGTGCAATCCCCCGAACCCAGGAGAAAATGCTGGCGCAGGAGAAATGGTCAAATAAAAGGAGTCTCCTGAGTGTTATTGGCAGGTAAAGTGCATGGTGCGAGTCAGCATAGTGACAGCGCTTAACCCATTTAGACCCGAGGACGATTCTACAAAATGTCTTCTAAATCCTTAAAGTAAAAGAAAACCTATGTTTCTGTGTTCAGTGGTGCTCAACAATTTCATGTCAAGGACCCCCAGAATTATCTGTATTTGGCCCATCTGAAAATGTAGTTCCAGGGACCTCCCAGAAGCAAACATTTGAGTCAAAACATTTCGCTCTGAAAGAATATATATTCAAAGATAGCAGACCTATGAGCTTGTAGATCTGCTATTTTTCAATAGCTAAAGTAGAACAGAATGCTTAAATGGATTAAAGGGGGCAAACAGTACGCCACATCACTCTGTGACAGTGATTGATTGATTGGTTGTTTGGTTAGTTGTATAGCAGAGAGAGGACTGGCACTGATTATCCTCGCTGACAGACACATTGATTGGGGTGAGTGGAGAGGCCCCCCCTCCTCCTCCTCCTCCCCCTCCCCCCCCCCCACCCCCCAGAGCCGAAACAACATCCATTCTACTCTTACGTCATAATCATCGGGTCAACGTCACTTTCTTTTACACAGGTTGTCTTAACCCATTCTGACATGAGATCAGATTCATACGAGGTTTCCACTGGACACACACTGGTCTGATGAACCCATTCTGACCTGAGATCAGATTCTAAAAATGTGTCAGTCGTTCTTCGATTTTTCAAAAAATAGCAGACCTACAAGCTCGTATCGCGCCACTCGGTGGCGCGATATGAGCTTGTAGATCTGCTATTTTTCAATAGATAAAGCATAACATGATGCTAACACCAAAATGGGTGCCCGGTCAGAATGGGTTAAGGGCTTAATGCTACCTGCGTCATGTCATTATCCGTTCAACAGCTTTGGCCAAACATCGTTCATAAATATAGACTTCATCGCCCATTCATTTCTGTAAATAATTGTTTACATTATTAAAACTTTACAGAATGTATTAGGGATTTTCCCGGAACTCCTTTTTCGGGATTAGGCTTCTCAACTCAATCCGTGCTTTAACCCATTTTGGACGGGATCCCCTTTAAATGTTAGCATTATGTTATGCTTTAGCTATTGAAAAATAGCAGATCTACAAGCTCATACGAGCTCGTAGGTCTGCCATTTTTGAAAAATCGACTGTCATAGAAACATAGCTTTTTCAGAAAACTGTCAGGATGTAGAAGACATTTTTAGGTCAAAATGAGTTACCGTGTGCAAGTTTCAAGTCCCTGCAAGTTGATTTTCATACTGGAAATGGATGGAATCCACTGGCTTCCAGACCACCAGCATCGTCCTTTGAGGATCCGCTTGGCCTCATACAGTATATAAACTGTCAACAACTCAACATATACGAGTTAATATTTTAACTATACCATATTTAAGGTTTTTAACGATGCGATTACATACCTAGAAAGTTCTTAGTTATATACAGTATATACAGTACAAAGCAGCCTCCTTAACCCATTCTGAACGGGAACCCATTTTGGTGTTAGCGCCATGTTATGCTTTAGCTATTGAAAAATAGCAGATCTACAAGCTCATAGCGCGCCACCGAGTGGCGCGCTACGAGCTTGTAGGTCTGCTATTTTTGAAAAATCGAAGAACGACTGACATTTTTAGAATCTGATCTCAGGTCAGAATGGGTTAATCAGACCAGTGTGTGTGCAGTGGAAACCTCGTATGAATCTGAACTCAGGTCAGAATGAGTTAAGTATGGCTAATAACGTTTCGTGTCAGTAGTCATTTGTTTGCCCGGCAATGATTAGACGTCACAATTTGGAACCCTGAACACTTCATGTATTGACGGAGCTGTCCAGGGTCAGATCAATGACACGTGACTTATGTTTTTTGGGGCTAGATCTTCCCGTTGATACTGTAAAAGGGTGAGGACGGGCGGATCAATGTTAAACGATTTATGGCCTTGGCTGTATAGACCGATTCCGTAGCGGGTCTCATGGTCGCAGCCTACGTATTTCCTGTAGGCGGACTCGACGTAGCTGCGGGGGTAAAACCCTCACCAGGCGCATCTCTTCCACTACAGTGAACGGCAGAGTGACTGATGTTAGTTTGCCTCAAACTTTACTCCTTTACCTGCTTTTTTACTAACACTAACATTACAAAGATGCCCAGAACATTGGGATGAACCTGTGTAGTGTAGTTTATGGCTGCTCCAACAGTAGTGGCAACATAAAAAAACAAAAAAAAAACAGAATGTCTAATATCCACCACGGTGGCGGAGACAAGAGCCATTGAGTAATGGTTGAGACGAAGCAGTGAAAGATACATAACGCCAGTCTTACCCAATACCAAATATTTCTGTTTTATTAACACAAGGCTGCTGTACTTTATACCTCATACTTTAAATGCTTAGTATGAGGTATAAAATACAGCAGCCTTGTGTTCATAAAACAGAAAGATTGGGTATTGGGTAAGACTGAAATTATGTATCTTTCAGGACCCTTCACTGCTTTGTCTCAACCATTACTCAATGGCTCTGCTCTCCGCCACCACGGTGGATATTTTGACATTCCGTTTTTTTTTATTGTTTTTTTTACTGTTGGAGCAGCCATAAACTACACAGGTTCATCTCGATGTTCTGGGCATCTTTGTAATGTTAGTGTTAGTAAAAAAGCAGGTAAAGGAGTAAAGTTTGAGGCAAACTAACATCAGTCACTCTGCCGTTCACTGTAGTGGAAGAGATGCGCCTGGTGAGGGTTTTACCCCTGCAGCTACGTCGAGTCCGCCTACAGGAAATACGTAGGCTGTGACCATGAGACCCGCTACGGAATCGGTCTATATGGCAGGTTCTCTGAACTATGGCGTCGGCAAGAAGGTCTCGTTCACTGTACTTGTACTGTATTTGTACGGTACATACAATTCATCGGCTGGTCGGAGTCACTTTAACCGGAACCCCTTTTTGGTGTTTTAAAGCATTATTATTATTTTTGAAAAGTCGTGAAAATGTGGCACAAATCTTTGAATATATATTTTGAGATGGGTGTCCGTGGCCCAATAGAGATAATTCTGGGGGTCCTTGACATGAAAAAGGTTGAGCACCACTGACATAGAAACATGGGTTTTTCAGAAAACTATTAGGATTTAGAAGCCTTTTTTTTATCGACCTCAGTCCAAAATGGGTTAAACCCCCCCCAGAAAATGTGATTATGCGATTGGCTGCTCTGCAAGGGTGAGTGGAAATGAAATGGAGACATAGCAGAGATTATTGAAATAAACACTTAAACACACAACCACTGTCCCTCTGCGGGCCAATCATTACCCTCTGTTTGAAATAAACACACAACCACTGTCCCTCTGCGGGCCAATCATTACCCTCTGCTTGCGGATCAGAGTCTATAGACAGCGACCGGTCCGACTGGCCGGCCAGCGACAGCGCCAGCAGCGACTTCCCCACGCCGGTCTGCCCCAGGAGCGCCATGCGGAGCGCCCCGCCGTGGCTCTGGTAACACGCCGGCAGGGTGGAGGAGGCGGAGGAGGCGCTGGCCGACGCCGTCAGCTGGCCGAACGACTCGCCCCCGGGGGCGAGGAGCCCCGTGTCCGTGATGGGCAGGACGGCGGGCTCGCTGTCCAGGCCCGGGATCCAATCGCAGTCGTCCGTCACGGCCTCCTCCCGCCTCAGCTGGTGCTTGATTGGCAGAGGCGTGCTCCCCCGGCGCAGAGGGGGCGCGGTGGTGAGAAACATGCTGTACTGGGGAGGGAAAGAAGAGATGTGTGAGACGTAAGGGCTACACGGAGAGGGAAAGAAGAGATGTGTGAGACGTACAGTAAGGGTTACACGGTCCATTTGAAAGAAGAGATGTGTGAGACGTAAGGGTACTAAGGGCTACACGGTCCATTTAAATAAGAGATGTGTGAGACGTAAGGGCTACACGGTCCATTTAAATAAGAGATGTGTGAGACGTAAGGGTACTAAGGGCTACACGGTCCATTTAAATAAGAGATGTGTGAGACGTAAGGGTACTAAGGGCTACACGGTCCATTTAAATAAGAGATGTGTGAGACGTAAGGGCTACACGGTCCATTTAAATAAGAGATGTGTGAGACGTAAGGGCTACACGGTCCATTTGAAAGAAGAGATGTGTGAGACGTAAGGGTACTAAGGGCTACACGGTCCATTTAAATAAGAGATGTGTGAGACGTAAGGGTACTAAGGGCTACACGGTCCATTTAAATAAGAGATGTGTGAGACGTAAGGGTACTAAGGGCTACACGCTCCATTTAAATAAGAGATGTGTGAGACGTAAGGGCTACACGGTCCATTTAAATAAGAGATGTGTGAGACGTAAGGGCTACACGGTCCATTTAAATAAGAGATGTGTGAGACGTAAGGGTACTAAGGGCTACACGCTCCATTTGAAAGAAGAGATGTGTGAGACGTAAGGGTACTAAGGGCTACACGGTCCATTTAAATAAGAGATGTGTGAGACGTAAGGGTACTAAGGGCTACACGCTCCATTTGAAAGAAGAGATGTGTGAGACGTAAGGGTACTAAGGGCTACACGGTCCATTTAAATAAGAGATGTGTGAGACGTAAGGGCTACACGGTCCATTTAAATAAGAGATGTGTGAGACGTAAGGGCTACACGGTCCATTTAAATAAGAGATGTGTGAGACGTAAGGGCTACACGGTCCATTTAAATAAGAGATGTGTGAGACGTACTGTAAGGGCTACACGGTCCATTTAAATAAGAGATGTGTGAGACGTACTGTAAGGGCTACACGGTCCATTTAAATAAGAGATGTGTGAGACGTAAGGGTACTAAGGGCTACACGGTCCATTTAAATAAGAGATGTGTGAGACGTAAGGGCTACACGGAGAGGGAGAGAAGAGATGTGTGAGACGTAAGGGTACTAAGGGCTACACGGTCCATTTGAATAAGAGATGTGTGAGACGTACTGTAAGGGTACTAAGGGCTACACGGTCCATTTGAGATGTGTGAGACGTAAGGGTACTAAGGGCTACACGCTCCATTTGCCGTGACCCAAATGCCACTGTTTATCCAGTGTTCCTATCATTAAAGTGCCTGGCCCAAAATGGAACGGCCGTCCCCGCCGGTGTCACATGCACACGGACACGGACACTATAGCAGATCTACAAGTTCTACAACGCATCACACGGCCATGCGGTGTGAGCTTGTAGATTGGCCATCATTGATGCGCTTCACCCATGTGCAACTGAGTACGACTCGAGCTGCCTGTAATACAGAGCGTTCATGTCGACTGTTATTCACTGTGGGAGGGAGGGAGGGAGGGAGGGAGGGAGGGAGGGAGGGAGGGAGGGAGGGAGGGAGGGAGGGAGGGAGGGAGGGAGGATGCCTGCGTTGGGGGCAGGGATGGGCGGTGTGTGCGCGCCTCTACGGGAAGGCAACACAAAAGGAGGTGAGAGGGATAGCGCTACAGATAAACGGGAGACGAAGCGATGAGCGACAGATCTATAGAGATAAAACATGCAGGAGGCATGAGATGCTAAACAGCATAGGCTAAATGACTGAAGCAATTAGGACACTAGCGGAGTGCCGTTCACTAGGAGAATACGACAAGGAGGGAGAGTGAAAAGGAGTGATGATTTTACAAGTGAGCCATTTGGCAGAAGTGCGGAGCGAAAGTATAAACGAGGGCAGAAAAAGATGAAACGCACAGAAGACGAAAGAGAAAGACAGAAGCAGCAAGAGTGCATATATTTAAGACCAGTGTGCCGAGTTTCAGTGACTTGATGCGAGGGCTGCAGAATGCATTAGGATGGAATTGGGTCAAAAACATCGTAGAGGTGCCTGTGACGAGCCACGACCCAGGTCTCCTGGGAGCATTCGAGTCCTTTAAAGGAGCGCCGTGACCATTCTAACCTCACCGACATTCAATACGCAGCTTCATTAGTTTGTCAGATGACACCAAGAAGAACCTCTCAAAGTTTTTAACCATTTTACATGGCAGACGTCTTCTTGCCATGGGGACGCGTGCTATTGTAAAATAAATGATACCCCATCGGTTTGCACAATACGAGGGACAGAAGTATCACTTGTGTGGGACGGGGGGAGAAACATATTACTTAAGTTGTATTGGGTATTTTAACAGGCTTAAAAACACATCTCGCAGGAAAAGAGACAATGGGAGAGCTTTACAATACAAAACAGAAAGCCAACTATTAGGGGACTAACTAACTATTATAGGGCATTTGAACACTGATGCCTGCCAGTCACAATGTGGGACAGGGGCTCAATTTGTGGGACGCTTATAAAGTCTTAGAAATGAGGGACTGTCCCACACAAAGGGGGACATCTGACCTCAGCCTACATATAGGAACTTTTATCATCGTTGATTATGTGTAAGCTATGGGACCCCTTCTCTATCAAATACACACTGCATACTGTAGGATATGGTTTCTATATGAGCTACAGCCATTTACCCTGGAACGTGTACGTGCGTGCAGTGGCGTGCACAGACATTTAGAGGGGCAGGTGCTCAAGTGAAAAAAGGGCACCTTGTGCAGCACATTTTGTTGCTTTAGCTATTGAAAAATAGCAGATCTACAAGCTCATGGCGCGCTACGAGCTTGTAGGTCTGCTATTTATTTATTTTTAATCGAAGAACCACTGGCATAGAAACATAGCTTTAGATTGTGGGGGGCCTAAATAATATAGTAGAAGCGTTTTTTATCAATATTTGATCAATGTCACTGCATGGTCCACACTACAAATTAAGAAGAAAAAAATATATATATTTTTTTTAAAGAGCACATTGCCAAAAAGGGCAGGGGGTGCTCTAGCACCCCCTAGTGTCTATCTGTGCACGCCACTGCGTGCGTGTCATTAGTGTGAGTAGGCCTACAGAGGGTCAAGTCAGAAACGACCCCCCATCAATAATAACACAACACTAGTAAATTAATCTGGTAGGCATGTCTGTGGCCTAGAAGCAGGTGGTTTTGGCTGTGGCTTAATTTGCTGCACGTTCGTTATTCGCCCATTCATTCACACGCTCGAGTAACTCAGGCTTACACCACAAAGAAGAAGGGGCCATGCAACCAATTACGCTAATTAAAAAGAACCTAATCAATTAATCATGCACCTTTTATTGTCAGTGGTGGGCGCGCGGGGTCGGGCCGGGGGGAGCTGTTAAGGGAGAGAGACAGATGCTCTCACAGGGCTGAGAGGGTGACGCGTGTCATCATGGGGTTAATCTAAGCTTTACTAGCTGGCTTTGCAAAAAAAAACAGCTACTAGCCTACTACTACAGGCAATTATGTTTTTACTCTATCTACAGGGTGTTACAATACAGCCTGGAGAGTCCATTATGCCACGCGTAAAGCTCCCCTGGGCGCACGTACACACCGAACCGAACTGAACTGAACTCACATCTGTTCTAAGGCGTATAGGCTAGGCTACTGTATTATATATATATGTATATATGTATGCACAGCATTAGAATTCTAACAAATTCTAACAATACAATTATATTCCATCCAAGGTAATCAATCGCCTACTGACATGCACCTGTATTATTGTTGTAAACTTATAAAGTCCACGTGTTAAAGCGGTTACGATTCTGTGACAGCGCGTGGTTAACAAAAACAAAAGTATGCGTGGAGCGTGCGTGTGTGCAAACAAACAAAGTGATGTCACGTGAGCTCGTGATTCTTCTCACGGCTGTACATTATAGTAGGGTGTGTACCTGCATGCATGCGGTGCACGGTGTACTGTACACGCACACAGTTGTAAAATTGAATATCAGTTGTCTTACCTGGTCTGTCATGATGATGATGGCTGTATATAGCCGATAATGTCTTATTATTATCACAAAACAAAGTGCTCAGTTAACGACCACCTCATCGGGTCATCATCTGTGATGATCTGATATAGTTGGTTTGTTGTTGTCTCCGCGGCGGTTCTTCTCACAACGCGAGGAAGAACACCGACAACGGACGGCGGCGGCGGTGGACAAAAGAAGCGTGCCGAAACATATCATTTAACATGGTGGTGTGGTGTGTAATGTTATCCTATAGCCCTGGCCGGCCCCGGCGCGTAAATCCTAGAGGCTCCTCCTGAGACTTTAACAAGCTTCTGCCGAGACGAGCTGGCTGCTGCTGTGCGTGGAAAAATAGGTAGGCATGGATAATAGGCCACACCTGCTTCTCTGTGTCTACTGTGAATATACTAGGGTGCTGCTGCTATGAAGAAGATCCTCCTTCAGAAGAAGGTAACGGTAACGGACGGTGGAGAGAGCATGTTACCTCCTCATCTTAGCTGCTGCTTCTCGTCTATACCTGCTCCGCTCTCCACTCCACAACCGTGGTGTGTGTGTGTGTGTGTGTGTGTGTGTGTGTGTGTGCATCGTGCATGGGCGCGTCCTTGTATGATGAGAATTAAGAGAAGGATGCCTTATTTGGCTTATTGGTTTGGAGTGTGTGACTGTGTCCGTCTCTCTCGACACCTGAACTGAATAATATTGTAGACTCTATAGTGTGAACAACACTGCCTGCCCCAACAAGACCGCCTTTTTTGAAAACGGCGGATTTTGCCGGTGCATTTGTTTTCGTTTTACGGTTGGAGAAAGAAAGTAGGTTTCGATGTTGTCGATTCTCTGGACGTGAACCGGCCGCTAGAGGGAGGCAGAAGATTATTGCTTGAATTTAATAATTATAGGCAATCGCATGGCTCTCAGATTGAGGCTATGGATGGAAGAGAGGAGAGGAGATGGAGAGTTGGTAACCAAATGGACCCTTATAGGTCTTTAACTCTTTCTTGAGAGCGTAAAATGAAACCAAATGGACCCATTTAATTTTAAACTCTCAAGAGTTAAATTATTGTTAAACATCTGCATTACTTTATTTACAATAAAGTCTACAGAATGTATAGAATAATTGTTATCTTTTGATCAACCGAACCTTGCCTGCCATCTAGTATGGTACCAACTAACCAACATCATGCAGCACAGCATGGAATTATGTGGACAAAATCGTATCCAACGCTAACAAAATATTCTACATTTTGGTTCTGGCTAAATCTCGTCAAACGGTGGTCCGTGGCTGCCCAATGCCTAATCAATAATGGGCCTTAACACGTCACAGACACCCCATCTGGAAAGGTTTTGTGTCGGGGGACCCCCGTAAGAAGATTTGACAAGATGCAGCCTGTCGACAACTTTTGAAAATAGCAGATCTACAGTATATAAGCTCACAGTCCAGAATGAGATGATAGCCGTGAGGATGAAATCTACATAATCACAGTGAGCAACCTGCTTTGCGTCACCAAGTATGTAAAGCCTAGGGCAGAAGGGAAAGATACAATTATGAATTTATTTCCAATAACTGTCAATTACAGGACAGTCCCACAGAGCGTGAACCAGGGTGCCCACCGAAGATGGATCCTTCCACTTCCAGCACTCAGCTGTGTCCTTAAGACCCATTTAGGCCTGACCTCAAAATTTTAAAAGAATCTTCTAAATCCTCCAGTTTTCTGAAATAAATATTTTCACGATTTTTCAAAAATAGCAGACCTACAAGCTCGTAGCAGCTTGTAGATCTGCTATTTTTCAATAGCTAAATTATAACATAATGTTTAAAACACCAAAAGGGGTTCCCGCCCAAAATGGGTTAAGACCCAGTCTGTGCAACCGTGAGGGTATCCAATAGAAGCGGTTGAGAATTTTAAATTGAATCAATTTGATTCTGGTATCTTCAATATCAATATCTATATTCAAATCCCTCTCCCACACAGTTTTTGACACGCCACATACCCTGGCTTTTTCACTAGTTAATCGAGGGAGCAGTTCTGAAGTCACGCGTTGTGTAGATATTTTCAGTCATTACGACGCATCAAGTCCCGTCAAAATACATTTTAGTCGAAGGAAATCAACTTTAGATTTAGTCGACTAAAATCTTATATTTCTCCTTTTATGATGTGGAGACCAGAGTAAATCTCTACTCTTTCACTGGCTTTACAGAAAATATTGTTTTATTATTTACTATAGCCCTACTATAGACCCCAAGGAATTTCAACTGGGCACGAAATATCACGGGATCTATTGGATGTGAAGGAGGAGGTGATTGAGCCGGCCTATTACACACAGTATGGGAGGAGCCCCCTAGTACCTCCCACTTCACATTCAGTAGACCCTGTGTGTGATCCTTTGTGGCCAGATGTAATTTCCTGGGGTCTAGTAGGACTATGGTAAATAACCCATTCTGAACGGGCACCCATTTTGATGTCAGCATCATGTTATGCTTTAGCTATTGAAAAATAGCAGATCTACAAGCTCATATCGCGCCACCGAGTGGCGCGATATGAGCTTGTAGGTCTGCCATTTTTGAAAAATCGAAGAACGACTGACATTTTCAGAATCTGATCTCAGGTCAGAATGGGTTCATCAGACCAGTGTGTGTCCAGTGGAAAACCTCGTATGAATCTGATCTCAGGTCAGAATGGGATAATAACTAGAAAAGTCGCAATTTTGCAAAGTGTGGTTGCCGCTTGAATAGTTTGGTCTTCTGCCCCTGCAAGGGGATTTATGTCTTCATAAACGATTGTAAAACATAGATTGGTTACGTAACCAACAACAGCCAATTAGCTACTACAAACGTTATGCAAAGCTCGGCCAATCACAGCGGAAGTTAGGTAGGTTACTCCGGAAGAATAATAATGAAGTGTGACAATATATAGTCTGCCCTTTGGGCAACCACACTAATAATAAAGAAATTGCCATGAAAAAAGTAAAAAAAAAAATACATATTTAGCCCCATGTTCGGATGCCCCCACCCCCCTGTCAAAAAAACGCTAAAATCGCTAAAACGAAAGAAAGCAGCAAATGAAAACAAAAAAAAATTACACTCATCTTTCACTTTCCACCACTGTTTATACGGCATTTTAAAATGTTTAGTAGAAATGCAAAGTTCCCAGAAACTCTGTGAGTAGGAGGAGATCAGGAGAGGTTGAGTGAGGACAAAAAACAAGTAACATGAAGATACCCGTCTGCCCTGCGGGTATAGGTCTCTTAATGGTCTGTTGCATTGAAAATGGTGGACCCTGTTGTAAACAAGTGTAATGCTTTATCAGTGTGTCGTTCACAGTAACAGTCTTTGTATATTGAGTTGTGCTTTCATGTGAAACGCTTTAGTCTGTGTGTGTCCATTTCAGCACCATGGACAGCGCCATTATGTTGCGTGTGTGTGTGGCCGTTTAAGAACCATGTGGACAGCACTTTTAGGCTGAGTGTGCCAGTTTCAGAACAACGGACAGCGCTAGGTTTGTGCGCTAGGTGTGTGTGAGCACCTAGCTTGGTGAATTGATCCTCACTAATGTCCGTCTGTGGACACTTCAGAAACCTGCCTGCCAGAGACAGCATCGACGGGGATTCCAAGCTAATACACACCAACAGCCTCTCTCTTGTTCTTGCATTAATAGCAAACAAGGAGAGTCCGTCAGTTCAGTCTGTGCAGTGGCAACAGGCATAGCTCTTATTCAGCAGTCGAATTGCTGCTACTGTATAGATAGAAGCTGTTCAGGAGGACGATGGTCTTGCACCTGATGCTCCACAGTCCACAGACTCCACACCCACAACACCGGAGGGACTTCAACAAACCATGTGTGCACCCCAGATTCTGCACAAACAATGGATTAAATTCATTCCGCTCCTATATACATGCCACCAAAATGTGGAACGCCCTACCAACAGTTGTTAAGACATGTGAATCCCTCGACTCCTTCAAAACCTCTCTCAAAGGGCACCTATACGGACGGCTGCAATTCGAAACTGGCCCCCGTATAAAATCTGAATCTGAATTCAGGTAGAGCCCAAAATGCAGGACAAAATAGGCAGAAAAGCCAAGTTATAATTCTATAGATACTCAGGATAATCAGCAGGTACAGGCAGAACACATATAGGGGATTGTAAATGTTACCGAACAAACACACTCACATAACAGGATGATCAAACACAGATGGATAAACAGAGGGCAGGACACACACGCGCACGCACACACACGCACACGCACATGCACACGTACACGCACACGCGCGCACACACACACACACACACACACACACACACGCAAACAAGATAGCAGTGGTGTAAAGTGTACATTTAGTGTACAAGGTATTGGGACTTTACTTGAGTATTTCCAATTTCACAATACTTTTACTTCTACTCCACTGTATACATCTCAGAGGCAAATGATTGTACTTTTACTCCACTACATTTATTTGAAAACTTGAGTTACTATAGTTACTGTTGTAGATGTGTATTATTACAAAACATACATTAACCACTTCAGCCCTATATATACACACACACGTTTCGGCTATTTGAAAATAGCCGATCTACAAACTCACAACGCGTCACAATGTGACACATTGTGAGCTTGTAAGATGTCTATACATTTGAAAACTTTATACCTTTCTTTGGTACTTTAAGTGCATTTTGATACAAATACTTTTGTACTGGGGAGGGTCACGTGATATAAACCACAGCACATAAAAACAAAAAAGAGCTTATTATACCATCATCAACACCTCAGACACAGGGCAAGCTAAATAAAGATGCAACTAGAAATGCAATCTGTTGAGGTGCCAACTTGCTCCTTGCACACATGGCAGGAACTGAGGGACAGAATTAACGAATGAATGAAATGTATATATAGCACCAAACATTTACAAACATAATATGTTTGGAAAGGTGCTATATAAAATTCACTATTTTAATAACTATATTATTATAGTTACAAAGTGCTTTACAGACTATATAGGTTATATAAACAGCAATCATAAAGGACATAAAAAACAACCAAACATCAAGACATCAGAAACAATAATAAAACATGAAAAATAACAATATTAGGAAAAACACACAAATGCGTTTTAAAAAGAAGACACTGACTCACTCTGCTAGCCTATAGACCGATTCACAGAGGGTTTCCTGGGTGCGGCCATTACTGAGGTGTACCATTAAGCGCAACAGCACTGATTAGCTACACCTGGCCTATGGAGCACCTGCTCCATGGATTACACCTCAGTAATGGCCGCGCCCGGCACCAGCTCAGTGGCCTTGTGGTTAGAGTGTCCGCCCTGAGACTGGGAGGTCGGGGTTCAATACCTGGTCGGGTCATACCAAAGACTGTAAAAATGGGACCCAGTGCCTCCCTGCTTGACACTCAGCATCAAGGCTTGTATAGTCCCTGCGACATACTAGCGTCATGTCCAGGGGGTGTACTTGTACATCAAGCTGCCTCACGCTACAGAAACAGGAGATAGGCTCCTGGCCTATGGGCCTCATGGCTCGGCCAGGCTACTTACTTACTTACTTACTTACTTACTTACTTAATGGCCGCGCCCAGGGCACCCCTCTGTGAATCGGTCTATATAAGAGCCAAAGCCAGGGAGTTCCAAAGCAAAGATGCCCGAGTGACAAGAAGCCCGGTTCCCTGGAGTGACGAGGCGACCATCAGGACACTGAACACTCGCCACATACTGTATTTCCCCCAAGGCCAACATCCTGAGAGATGAACAGCACTTTACACACATGCACTTTGAATGCATCAGCACTTTCTCCTGCCAATGTTGTCTGCTCCTTTTACCTTTGTAGCGTCAAAGTCCTATTACTTTGGGCTATACTGGTTGCCCGATGCCGAGGATCTATAGTTCAGACATGTGATAAAAAGACTGATGTCCAAACGTTGACTTAAAGTTCAAAAATGTTATTTATTCACTGTAACTTGTATTAAATAAAACAAAAGAGTGTCAAAGCCATATAAATCAACCGCCTATGTCTCACAGTCAAAAAACAGTTTGCCTTCACATCAGAACAACAACAGAGCATTCAATCAGGTCTCATTAAATAACCTGGCCAACCTTGGCCTTAACCAAGCCCTTGGAATGATGTCATCAAAACACATAGAAATAAAATGAATAGAGAAGAAATGGCTCTTACAACCTTTTTAATGTTTTTTTAAAAGGCTTTGCCTCTTTTTAATGTGTCTATTGTTTTTAAATGTGAAGCATCATGAGCCATGGAGAACGGTATTTTGCTCCCCTATGTATGCCCAGTGTATATTGTGACAATAAAATCTGATTGATTGATTGAAGTTGAGGGAGGCCACAGGCTTATGGGGACAGACACACATGGAGGATGAAGTATCGCTCCCTGTTGACCGCGTCGTCTCCAGAGTATAGGCAAACTGTTTGAGGTATAGAGGCGTGTGGATTAAGAGCGTCTGCTAAATGCCTAAATTGTAAATTGTAAATTGTAAATTGGGTGACGGTCTATATATATATCACGTGGCATGGGTGACCACAGAGGTCACGGTGACCTGTCTGTAGTCATTATGGGACTGTGATTCATGTTCGGAAACGGGGATGATGGTGAATAGCTTGCTGGTACTATAACTGTACCTTGCATTCAACCGGAGAGGCATTCAATACGTTGTGGTGTTGTTGTCAGGTGGTCGGCACAGTATTCAGTGTAGAGGAGGAGACAGTCTCCAGCTAAGCAAAGCAAAGCAAAGTTACTATATTTACCCAGGGTAACTGGACTAAGCTCAATAACTTGTTTACAGCCAGGCCCTGCTCATAGAACATTTGATGGTAGGGGTTCAATGCCTTCAGCTGCCTTGTGTAACACCCAGGAATGGACCCAGGAATGGACCCCGGGTCTCCCGCGTGGAAAGCCAACATCTTAACCACTAAAGGCCTAAATTCATAGTCCAGTTTTCGGTGAAGAGGTCCATGACCACGACAACTGGGGGTGCATACTTAGTTTAGAGACTAGTCATTGGTTAGACATGGGTTAAGGTTAGGTTCAGGTGTGCTGCCCCGGGGGAGGTTAGGTTTAGGGTGAGGGTTTGAGATAGGTTGTAGTTGTAGGACTAATGAGTGACTGGTCTAACCAATGACTAGTCTGAACCAAAAACTGTCTAAAAACGTAGTTTGCACCCCGACAACTGCAACATGAAGTCACGGCGCGGTGGTCACCACTCACACAACGACTCGGTTTTTACGAACCACCGCTGGTCACCTCTTTACCAAAAACTGGACTATATGAAGAGGCCTTAAGCCAAAGGCAATTGCATAATGGCTCGGGGGAGATATTAGACTTCTGAGGCCATCAGGCTGATGCCGTGAGGCATTCTGCTACACTTTGGATTTGGATTCTGCCTTTTAAGGCTATAACGGAACTCCAAGTGGGTTTGTAAGAATTAACGGCCACAAATGGACACCGATCTGATCGGCTATCGCTTTGAATGATGTCTACGTCTCTCGGTTGACTTGTTATAATTGTATAATTGTATAATTGAGCTAACTTATCATGGATGGATGACCATGAAAGGTCAGCAACCCAATTGAGCAACGCCGGCTGTGTGGCACATGGGTTGAATAGTGTTTCTGAGGAAATGGCTGTGTGGCACATGGGTTGAATAGTGTTTCTGAGGAAATGGCTGTGTGGCACATGGGTTGAATAGTGTTTCTGAGGAAATGGCTGTGTGGCACATGGGTTGAATAGTGTTTCTGAGGAAATGGCTGTGTGGCACATGGGTTGAATAGTGTTTCTGAGGAAATAAATGGCTGTGTGGCACATGGGTTGAATAGTGTTTCTGAGGAAATAAATGGCTGTGTGGCACATGGGTTGAATAGTGTTTCTGAGGAAATGGCTGTGTGGCACATGGGTTGAATAGTGTTTCTGAGGAAATAAATGGCTGTGTGGCACATGGGTTGAATAGTGTTTCTGAGGAAATAAATGGCTGTGTGGCACATGGGTTGAATAGTGTTTCTGAGGAAATGGTGCCACGTGGAACTGGAAACTAGTTTATGTTGTCTGATGTCTGTTCCGAACTACACTATAAACTCACTGCCAATAATTATGGCTGGCAGCTTTTGAAAACAGAATGAGAACGTCCGTGGACGAGCATAATCTGCAGACTAATTAAGTCTCGTCGGGACATCTGAGCTAGCTAGCGACTAATGCCGTGTGAAAGGATTGTAGTGACATAGATGATAGCTCTGCAGTGACATAGATACGTGCGCTCATTAGCCACAAAAGCTGGTGTCGGCTAAACGCTGCATACTTCACACAAGGAAGGAACACTCCGGTCTATCAATCAGAGACGTGCTGGCCATTGGGAATTTCGGGACAACTCCCGAACGGCCGGTCCAGTCCAGGCCGGTCTGGGCCAGCCGTTAAAAAAAAAAAAAAAAAAAATCATATATTTTTTATTTTATTTTGAAGAGACACAATTATGCTTCGTAGTACTGTGGTGTCGGCCGTGTCGCGCAACTTTAACATGCACTTGCAGAGAGACAGCGCGCTGGGCTGGGCTGGCCTTCCTGGGGGGTGGGGGGTGGAATCTGATTGGCTCTTGGTGGTGTCATTTCTCTTTGCATCCCTAATGATCCCTCCCAGCCAGGCAGGCATCATCAGCAGTTTTTTGTGATGATTTGATTGAGAGAGAGAAGAACTAGCAACGGGGGAAAATGTCAAAAAGAAAGAGTGGTGGTGGCGAGAAAGAAATCGGTGGTGCAGAGAAGATTAGACAAAAAAAAAGAAAACAGCTTCAGGCAGATGCATCTAAATATGCAAAAATAACAGACCTATTTAAGGGTGCAGGTCCCAGCACCTCAGCAGCCGAGTCGACCGACAACACAACAACAGGTGGGCAGTTCAAAATGACTAAATAGCAGGCGATGCGCGATGCATTTGGCGACACAGTCCAACACTTTATGAATGAGGACAAATACTTTGTAGTCCAACTCCTTTATAATGCATGCTCAATGCACAATGATTCTTGTATTGTTGCTTGTAAATTGTTCATCAGCAAATTATCAATATCAAGTCACTATATGATAAATAATAATATAATATAATAAATACATTTAATCATTATTATTATTATTTAATATTGGTGGTGAGGAGGTGGTTGACTTGGAGGAGGTTATAATGAGGACAAATACTTTGTAGTCCAACTCCTTATAATGCATGGTTGAATGCACAATGATTATTGTATTGTTGCTTGTAACAGCAAATGATCAATATGATCAAAATTATTTTTATTTCACTGTAGGACCTAAAGTGACCAAAAATGCGCTCTCACGCCCCTTGATTCGTCGGTATTTTGTTTCGCCGGCGCGCGACCGCGCGCCGCACCTAGAGGGCCTCCACAACTCCACTTCCCGGGCTGAATTAGGGACCCAGCACGCCCCTGCTATCAATAGAGTGGGTAATTGTACTGTCGTAGTGTCGTTCATTGGCATAGTAAGAGGGGAGGGGGCTGCTTATAGGGGACTTAAGCATAGGATATATAGAGGGTGCATGCATAAAGTGAGTGTCAAATCGAGTGGCAAAGTGAGTTTAACGTAATTTAATGCAATCAGATCTAGGACTTTTGTGTTTGGATGGGTTTTTTTGCCACTCAGTAGGCCTGCGTTCCTGCATAACTTACGGGTATGATGATGAGGTCAAACACACTCTATTGTGTCAAGCCTCCTACTTACATTTCTTTAAAGACAAGAGCACAGCTGGCTCATAGTGTCTCTCTCCACTACTCAGGACAAGCCTTAATGTCAAGCCCTGCTTCCAGCGTTGCAGGGTCTGAATCGCAAGCCTTTTTGTTGTCTAATGTGGCGGTCCTTAACTACTTTTAAATGGTGTTACAGACGTTCGATATCTACGTACTGTATCTAATTGTCTGGCCAGTGTGGCAAGACTAACTGAGATAGCTGACAACGAGAAGATCAGAGAGTAAATGTGATTCTCACTTGTGCGAGCTGCCATTCCAAGGTCTTGGTTGTCAACAGAATTGTTGAATTATTATCTGTGTACACTGTAGTGACATATACTGATAACTGCATGTGCGTGTGTGTGTGTGTGTGTGTGTGTGTGTGTGTGTGTGTGTGTGTGTGTGTGTGTGTGTGTGTGTGTGTGTGTGTGTGTGTGTGTGTGTGTGTGTGTGTGTGTGTGTGTGTGTGTGTGTGTGTGTGTGTGTGTGTGTGTGCGTGCATGCACACACAAGGCTATCCATCTCCATTTACACCAATGCAAAACAAACCCATTATCTAATCTTCCAGTTCACACTTCAAACAGAACCATTTTCACTCCCTGCTTTGCCCAAGTTTCAACATGAATAGCCTGCCCTAGAACAAAAAGAAAAAATCCAATTACTTGCTGAAAGTCAATTTGTCAAAGAAGGCCCTTGCTCACTGTAAATACATGACATGCCCTTTACTCTGGCATATTAAACCACCCCGGATACAGATGGGCTGCACTTGTTAAGATGCAATTTGACCATTCCCTTTGTCCCTTTGAGATCCATTTAATAAGCATTTCTGTGCAAGGTTAGTACCTTAGAGTATATAAGGTTAGTACCAGTGTACAATATAAGGTTAGTACGTACGGTAGAATCATGCATTTAGATGACATGGCTCACGTTATACTTGATAATACTGCTGACCATTTTCTAAAGCTTACAGTTTGACGTTTGAGGAAGTAATTGGATTCATTTTAGTATGGAAAAAAAAACACTAAATATTGTGTGGTTATATGTTTTACATTTAAAATTTTAAGTGGGAAATACAGTATAGTATACCTGGAAAAAGATCGACTTAAAAAAATCATATATGCATAAACAAAGCAAACCCAAAAGTTACCATTGCTGCCTGTCACCAAACACATTTCTGCATGTGATGAAAGGGACTTGGATTTAACAAATACTTACAGTAAGTAAATAAAATCGCAACACATTCTATGACACGACACCTGTCTAATATGATCTAGCACCTACCCCACTATAAGGTGCTGATTTATAGAAGACAACATGAATAAATGCAAATTTAAAACGGAAATCCATTAACATGAAACTTGTCTATGACAATGACATATTGATAGCTAGATATACCGGTAGTCCTTTAACCCATTTAGACCTGACGTCAACATTAAAAAAAAAGTCTTCTAAATCATGAAAATTTTCTGGAAAACCCATGTTTCTATGTCAAGAACCCCTAGAATTATATGTTTTTGGACGCCGACCCCGATCTGAAAATATGTTGTTCTAGGGAGCCCCCGGAAGCAAAGATATTAAAAGTTAAAAACTCTGAAAGAATATATTCAAAGATTTGCGCCACATTTTCACGATATTTCAAAAATAGCAGACCTACAAGCTCATAGCGCGGTACCTATTTTTCAATAGCTAAAGTATATCATAATGCTAAAAACACCAAAAGGGGTTCTCGCCCAGAATTGGTTAAAAGAGAGAGATGGTGCACCGCACACCCCATGTGGATTCACCACACTGTATTATGGTCTAGTAAAGTGGTTTCAGTGCTGTATTCCTGGTGGTAATCCACTGGATGACATGTCATAAAAAAGCCCATAAGAGACTTAGTGGTTTGGTTGTGTAAAACGTTCCATGGGGGGTTTGGATTTATGTTGGCCAGGATGGATGGGCGTTGCCTGTCATGGAGGTGCCAGCAGCAGCCTCCTACACTAAGTGGAAATGGGCTTCAGATCTCAGGAGATATTTCTACGAAGGCTATAGGAGAACCTTCCATGATAAGCTGAAACCGTTCAGAACATTTCCCCCCCGAAGGGGATGAGGTCATAAAAAACAAACTCATACAGGATACAGTAGCAGATCTATACAAGCTCACTATACATGTATCGTGATGCAGCACATTGTGATCTTGTAGATCTGCTCTTTTTGCTTTTCTTTTCTTTTTTTAAATTGTTCAGTTCTGAGCTCTTGGGTTCCGCGAACTTATGTTGCATTCACATGGGCAGACGCAAAGATGCAGTCTGGGCAGACGCAAAGATGCAGTCAGGGCAGACGCAAAGATGCAGTCAGGGCAGACGCAAAGATGCAGTCTGGGCAGACGCAAAGATGCAGTCTGGGCAGACGCAAAGATGCAGTCTGGGCAGACGCAAAGATGCAGTCTGGGCAGACGCAAAGATGCAGTCTACCATTCATTGTCAATGGAAACCATGCAGCGACAAGACATTGATGCATGATGCATGCAGCTGCTCCAGGCTTGTGATCAGTCATGTGTCTTTGCGTCTGCCCGTGTGAATCTTATCTGAAACTGAGCCCTATGTTTCTGCACTTTCCATGATTCAGTTTGTAGGAAAGGCATTATATGTTTGAACTATAAAGCTAGCTGCCTTGTACTGCAGACAGATAGCCATCATTCCGTAATGACGATAAGACACATGAGCTTTCGCGGTATATTTTGGCATAACTATGACATCATATTGATGTTAGAAAATGAGTGGCGGTACTACAGTAAGTCGGTCTACTAATAAATGTGGCTCTGATCAATCCAGCAGTTTGTGAGATTAGCTCCGGACAAGCAGACAGACATTTACAGAGCCATGTTGGATTAAGTGACTTGCTGACACTGTAGACACAGGGATCTAAACGTTTACTCATGCAGAGAAGTGACACCATTATTATCATTTACTGTATGAGCAATATTTCAGCAAGATATGTCTTCCTGTAAGTTGTTACACATCACACTGAATGATACTGCCAGCCAGGCGTACTCAGGAAGCGACCCAGAGATTTTGTTAAGGTGTTAAAATGTCATTGTCATTCCAGGCACGCACTTTTTTTGGGGGGGGGTGGGGGGGGGGGGGGGTTTACACAAAAACAGCCTCATTCAACCTGCCGGCATGGAGATTGTTGAGCTGCTTAGAGACTCTGACTCGACGATCAGAAACACAAAAAGCCTGGCATGCAGTTTTATTGCACATGACGCATCCTGTTTTATGACCTATGAGAGCCTTGCACACACGCCTCCCCTAGAGAGTTGACCTATGAGAGCCTTGCACACACGCCTCCCCTAGAGAGTTGACCTATCAGAGCCTTGCTCACACAGAGCAGGGAGGTTGTGTGTGGTCTGAATGATCCGATGTGTCTGAGCAAACACAATCTGTTCTGCTATGTGTTTAGGCGATATATATATATATATTGTGCAATATTGTGTGAATCATATCTGTCGATGCGTGTATATTTGTTTGTGACTATTTTGACTACAAATTACTATACATATTATACATATTATACATACAGTATATTAACCCATTGAGGCCTGAGACCAGATTCTACAAAATGTAGAAATCACGACAGTTTTCTTAAAAACCTGTTTGTATATCAGTAGTTCTCAAAGGCCAGGAGGTCAGCTGGCGCTGACCTCCATCTGAAAATGTGTTGTTCCAGGGGACCCTCCAGAAGCAAAGATATGAGTTCAAAATGTTCGCTGTGAAATAATATATTATATAATAATTATAATTATATTAAAAGATTTCCATACGTTTTCACGATTATTTTTTTTTAGCAGATCTACAAACTCATGAGGCCGGGGAAAGCGCCTCATGAGCCCTGGTTGGAAAAAATAATAAAAACGATGCCACCACGCCGGCCCCTCAATGGCGCGCTTTGCCTCTTTGGCCGGTCCGGGGGCCGTTTGGCCCGGGGGCCGTTTGGCCCGGGGGCCGTTTGGCCCGGGGGCCGTTTGGGGCGGTTAATTTCACTGAGTCAACCTATGGCTGAGGGTGTGGTGAGTTAATGAGTGCTCATTAGTTATGAGGGCATGTGGTGGTAATAGGCGTGGGGGAGGGAGTGGTGCGGGCGGTGCGGGCGCTACACGCCCCTGGCGCGGTTTGCTCCCGTGCCGGTGCTTCGCGCAGCGGAAGGACGACGGCAGCAGGAACAAAGCACGCAGCTGGTGCACGGCCGGCCGCGACAGGAGGAAGTAGAGGGGCGGGTTCCAGCACGGCGCCAGGCACACCAGCAAGATGGCCGACAGGGATGCCACCTCCCACAGCAGCGACACCGCCGTCTCCTGGCCCCCCGTCGCCGTAGGGCAGGTGGGTGACGACGAAGACGGCGCCGGAGACGACGGCGTTGGACTGAAGACGACACTCGCTGCCGGTCTGCCGCTGATGGGAGAGGCCACCGAGCTAACATCGGGCGACATGACATTGACAAACTCCAGCGCGTAATAAGGCAGCCAGCTGAGCGCGAACACCAGCGTGGAGCCGATCAGCAGAGCGGTGGCCTTCTTGTTGCGGCGGTCGGCGGCCGCCAGCGTGCCCCTGCAGCGGCGCAGGTGACCGACGATGAGGCCGCAGTGGACGGCGATGCAGAGCAGAGGGGCCACGTAGTACACCAGGAAGGCGGGGACCAGGAAGCCCAGCCACTGGCCGCGCTCCACGGACCAGGTGCAACCGCCGTCAAAGTGGATGTAGGTGACCTTAGGTAAAGCCATGGTCACAGACACCAGCCAGATGACGGACACCGTGGCTGCGCTGAACGACAGAAAGAGACAGAATCTTTTGCGTTTTAAGATCTTAACGGTTGCCCTTCTGTCATAATATTGTGATTGATATCGTAAATACCCCAATTATAGTATATATGAGTTATATAATCTATACAGATTGGAGAAAATCTTTCATTAAACAAGTGATAGTACTGCATTCAATGAATTAAAATTAATACTTTTGAAAAAAAAACAGAATTATTTGGCCATGGACTCGATTGGAATAAAGTTTCTTCTGCAGTATTGCCAGAATAAATGTTTTAAATGGAATACTGAATACTGCACTACTCAAAATATCTTTATCTTAAATGTCATTATTTGCGCCACAAAGGGTTGTGGAAAAGAAAAAGTCACTCCCACTCTTCTGGCTGCCATACACTCACATTGTGTGTCAGTCAGCTGCGGCTGATCACAGCTGTGTCCTAAAAATAGCTTTAAAAAGCAATATGTTGACATGAAACTTTATTTATATGCAAATTGGGCATAAACATGGACTGTTTTGTTTCTGAAGGCCATGCATCTTTTGTCTTTTGTCTGAGTATCCTGGTACCTAGACCTAGAATGCCTGTGATCATTTAATTATACTTCGTAAATTTTCATGCATCAGAGGCATAGAACGGTCCCACTTACTTTCTGGTCGGGTTCCAAATTGGCGACCTAAATGTGATAAATGCTCAGTTTGTACTCTCGCCCGGAGAGAAAGATGTCCGTGTGCATCTCTTGAAAAAGTGGAGATAATTGACTAAATACACGTTTTGTGCCAGAACTTTCACATGGATATAAAACTAGACGCCACGTCTTTGGAATTATTTAATGGGTGAGTACAAACGGAGCATCTATCACATTTATGCCGCACATGTTAAAGTTCTACCACAAATCAAGGAGGGTGTACTATGGCTCTTGTATGTGAAATACTGTACATACTGTATGTAACAACAAGAGCCGTTCTAGGGCTACCTGGTACCAGTAGAAATGCAGAGACGTGGAGCCAGTTGCATTAAATGGCCATTTAACCCATTCTGGACGGGAACCCCTTTCGGTGTTTTAACTAAGCATTATGTTATACTTTAGCTATTGAAAAATACAAGCTCGTACGTCTTGTAGGTCTGCTATTTTTGAAATATCATGAAAATGAGGCACAAATCTTTGAATATATATTATTTCCTAAGACTTTTTTTTTATTTCGACGTCAGGCCGGAATAACTATAGGCTAAGTTTAAACTTAGTGTGAGGTGGTGCAACTGGCTCATGGACACTGCCATACCACACAGCGAGTGTCAAATGTACAGTAGAATGAACTGTTTCCGTAGCCAGGCCATCAGGCTGCTGAACAGCCTGTCAAATGTACAGTAGAATGAACTGTTTCCGTAGCCAGGCCATCAGGCTGCTGAACAGCCTGTCAAATGTACAGTAGAATGAACTGTTTCCGTAGCCAGGCCATCAGGCTGCTGAACAGCCTGTCAAATGTACAGTAGAATGAACTGTTTCCGTAGCCAGGCCATCAGGCTGCTGAACAGCCTGTCAAATGTACAGTAGAATGAACTGTTTCCGTAGCCAGGCCATCAGGCTGCTGAACAGCCTGTCAAATGTACAGTAGAATGAACTGTTTCCGTAGCCAGGCCATCAGGCTGCTGAACAGCCTGTCAAATGTACAGTAGAATGAACTGTTTCCGTAGCCAGGCCATCAGGCTGCTGAACAGCCTGTCAAATGTACAGTGGAATGAACTGTTTCCGTAGCCAGGCCATCAGGCTGCTGAACAGCCTGTCAAATGTACAGTAGAATGAACTGTTTCCGTAGCCAGGCCATCAGGCTGCTGAACAGCCTGTCAAATGTACAGTGGAATGAACTGTTTCCGTAGCCAGGCCATCAGGCTGCTGAACAGCCTGTCAAATGTACAGTAGAATGAACTGTTTCCGTAGCCAGGCCATCAGGCTGCTGAACAGCCTGTCAAATGTACAGTAGAATGAACTGTTTCCGTAGCCAGGCCATCAGGCTGCTGAACAGCCTGTCAAATGTACAGTAGAATGAACTGTTTCCGTAGCCAGGCCATCAGGCTGCTGAACAGCCTGTCAAATGTACAGTAGAATGAACTGTTTCTGTAGCCAGGCCATCAGGCTGCTGAACAGCCTGTCAAATGTACAGTAGAATGAACTGTTTCCGTAGCCAGGCCATCAGGCTGCTGAACAGCCTGTCAAATGTACAGTAGAATGAACTGTTTCCGTAGCCAGGCCATCAGGCTGCTGAACAGCCTGTCAAATGTACAGTAGAATGAACTGTTTCCGTAGCCAGGCCATCAGGCTGCTGAACAGCCTGTCAAATGTACAGTAGAATGAACTGTTTCCGTAGCCAGGCCATCAGGCTGCTGAACAGCCTGTCAAATGTACAGTAGAATGAACTGTTTCCGTAGCCAGGCCATCAGGCTGCTGAACAGCCTGTCAAATGTACAGTAGAATGAACTGTTTCCGTAGCCAGGCCATCAGGCTGCTGAACAGCCTGTCAAATGTACAGTAGAATGAACTGTTTCCGTAGCCAGGCCATCAGGCTGCTGAACAGCCTGTCAAATGTACAGTAGAATGAACTGTTTCCGTAGCCAGGCCATCAGGCTGCTGAACAGCCTGTCAAATGTACAGTAGAATGAACTGTTTCCGTAGCCAGGCCATCAGGCTGCTGAACAGCCTGTCAAATGTACAGTAGAATGAACTGTTTCCGTAGCCAGGCCATCAGGCTGCTGAACAGCCTGTCAAATGTACAGTAGAATGAACTGTTTCCGTAGCCAGGCCATCAGGCTGCTGAACAGCCTGTCAAATGTACAGTAGAATGAACTGTTTCCGTAGCCAGGCCATCAGGCTGCTGAACAGCCTGTCAAATGTACAGTAGAATGAACTGTTTCCGTAGCCAGGCCATCAGGCTGCTGAACAGCCTGTCAAATGTACAGTAGAATGAACTGTTTCCGTAGCCAGGCCATCAGGCTGCTGAACAGCCTGTCAAATGTACAGTAGAATGAACTGTTTCCGTAGCCAGGCCATCAGGCTGCTGAACAGCCTGTCAAATGTACAGTAGAATGAACTGTTTCCGTAGCCAGGCCATCAGGCTGCTGAACAGCCTGTCAAATGTACAGTAGAATGAACTGTTTCCGTAGCCAGGCCATCAGGCTGCTGAACAGCCTGTCAAATGTACAGTAGAATGAACTGTTTCTGTAGCCAGGCCATCAGGCTGCTGAACAGCCTGCATGTCACTACAGTATATGTCAAGTCGTAGGCTAAGTGTGATTCTGTGATTCCCCGAAAATAGCAGATTTACGAGCTTGCAATGCATGGCAGTACGCCACTTTGAGCTTATGAATTGGCTATTTGTGATGAGCAACACGCCGTGCAACCAAGTACCTAGGGCAGGACATTTCATTCCATTACATTGGAATTCTCTTTTTTATAAAGGGAGAACGTTTTTTGTGTCTTGTTTGCCCAAGACACTGAGGAATTATTTACACACTATTGATATTTGCTTTGAGATTTTTACTCATATCTTCTATTTGTATTGAAAATGAAACTGCCACTTGTTTGTAGCTTGCATAAAAAAAAATGTTTTTTTTGCATTTTTGAGAGCAATGTTTAGCTGTAAATGACATTGTGTGACATTGAGCTGCGTTCGCTTCCCGCGTTTGCGCGTCTTACTTGTATTGCTGTATTGTTGTACTGTTCTTTCTGCTTTGGCAATGTAAACGTATGTTTTCTCATGCCAATAAAGCCCTTTGAATTGAATTGAATTGAATTGAATTGTGTGTGTGTTTACATGGCTGTCTGTTATAGAACGGAGCGGTCATTATTCAGAAATAACAGACCGCTGAATTTGGCGAACGACCAATCAGAATCAAGCATTCAACCAAGCCGTGTAGTAATGGTTGATAACATTCGAAGCGGGTGGTCCTAAATGTTTCATCATGCTCTTGACAACGGCACCTCACCTCTGGTTGGCTTATATACGTACACTTGCATCAGACTAGCAGGCGCTCTCGCCGGCGGCATGACGATGCGGTACCTCAGCGCCGACAGCGCGGCCAGGCTGAAGATGTCCACGCCCGCCGTGAGCGACGTCATGAACCCGAGCAGGACGCAGATCCCGCCGCCCAGCTCCCAGCCCTGCGAGCTGGCGCTCAGGAGCACGCAGGGCATGGTGAGCAGGGCGCCCAGGTCGGCCAGGCTCAGGTTCAGCAGCAGGACGGAGCTGGGCCTGGAGCGGCGCCGCGGGTTCCTGTTAGGGAAGGTTTTGATGTTACTGTAAGTTAATTAAACTGATCGGGAAGAGAAGCAGGACTGCTATGTCAGGAATCAACTTCATTCTTTTATCCCATTCTGAACGGGCACCCATTTTGGTGTCGGCATCACGTTATGCTTTAGCTATTGAAAAATAGCAGATCTACAAGCTCATATCGCGCCACCGAGTGGCGCGATACGAGCTTGTAGGTCTGCTATTTTTGAAAAATCCAAGAGCGACTGACATTTTTAGAATCTGATCTCAGGTCAGAATGGGTTCATCAGACCAGTGTGTGTCCGGCGGAAACCTCGTATGAATCTGATCTCAGGTCAGAATGGGTTAATGTAGATGTCATCACACCAGAGAGAGACTCCCTCCAGAGCCCCCCACACATCTTTATACTGTCGGGTGTGTACACAGACCAGAGCCCCCACACATCTTTATACTGTCGGGTGTGTACACAGACCAGAGCCCCCACACATCTTTATACTGTCGGGTGTGTACACAGACCAGAGCCCCCACACATCTTTATACTGTCGGGTGTGTACACAGACCAGAGCCCCCACACATCTTTATACTGTCGGGTGTGTACACAGACCAGAGCCCCCACACATCTTTATACTGTCGGGTGTGTACACAGACGTGACAAGAGATGCTAACTCCTTACATGGACTCTATTCTATAGTTGACTCAAACACAGTCGGCATGTTTGAAATAGGTTTGCAATTGAGTCGGCAGTCTGTATTAAGAGCTTGTCATGGAAGAACGAGATAATAATATGAAAAGTTTAAAGTTTAATCTACTAGTAGTAGTAGGCTATACATTGAATTAATCAATACCACCACGTTCCTCATCAGGACCAGCCACATGAGGAGGTGACCTCCGACCCCCACCAGCAGAGACAGCACGCTGACCAGCGGCAGCACCACGTGGAAGGAGATGGTGGTGTTGGTGGACACCGTGTTGAAGAGCAGGTTGACGATGGCAGGCATGGACGGACTGGACTGGAGGTCTGCATGAAGACAGGGTGAAGTGTTGTCATGTGTTGAGAAAGGATGTGCAAATTGAACATTATAGACAAGGATATCTTAGCAGGTGTGTGTGTGTGTGGGGGGGGGGGTTGTTATTGATGCATGGAGAGAGGTGAAATACACTGAAGGAGGTTTGTGACAGTGTGACCCCACCCTGTCACTGTTTGCTGCTAGTGTACATGCCTTTCAGTGAGCGCGCACTGTTAGGTTATGCAAAGACTGCTAAGAAGCAGCAAACTGAACACACACACACACACACACACTGGTCATTCCTGTCGCTTTAAGGAGCTGAACACAATTTGGGCCAAACCAACTCCCCTTCTAGGGAGGGGGAGGATTGCCTGTCACAGAGGGACATCAAAGGAGAAAAGGACTTTTGGGAAAACTAAAAATACTTCCAAATAGAAGAGCTACAAGCTCAACTGAACTGAATGTGAATAATATATATGAATGTGTTTTGTGCCAAGCAGAGTTGACATGTGGTGGATCATGTTGACCCCTATTCAGTTGGTCCAGTCTAGTGGGAGGGGCCATGGGGGGTATAAAGCTCAGAGTCTGAATATCCCAGTCAGTCTGTCTGCTGTCTCTGCTGGTGCTGGTGTTGGAAGCTGTCTCTGCTGTCTCTGAGGAGGTGATGTTATTATGTTATTGTTTGATGCTATTGTTTACATAGATCTATTATTGTGATGTTTATTATATATATATAATGTTGTATATATTATATATAATATATATTATAATTATTTAATTTACATTTGAAAAGGCCGGATTTATAAATACTTAGAATGCTTATCATATGATAATGACTTATTTGGAAATGATTGGTTTGATTTATGGTGTTATATGATATGCAGTACTTTGTTTTGAATATACCTTTTTTATTTCTATTTTGCAGACTTTGGTCTCTTTTGTTGTTGTACACTTATCACTTGGGTTAATAAATCGTCTTGAAAACTTCTGCCAAACTGCGTGCCTTGCCATCCGTTTGTTCATACAACCCTAGCCTCAGACAGGGGTGTGACATTTGGTGGCAGTGGTGGGATGGCAGGCCGCAGAGGTTATTCAAACAAACCGGGCAGAGGTAGAGCTAGATGCGGTTTACGATCCCAAGTGTCTGAAGTGGCAATGACAGAGGAGACTGAAGATGGGGCCATCGGAGGGACCATGGCGAGGGCATTCGGAGAGCGTGATGACTTCGAGTGGTACACGGAGGCGTCTGAAGATGGTGTGAAGGAGCGTGAGGACACTCGGGGTGCTAGGCCCAAGGTCAGGAAGAGCCATGGAAAGGCTAGGCCGCCTGAGGAGCCACTGAGACCAGGTGAACCGTCACTGGTTAGCATGTTCAAAGACTTTTTGATCGGCCAGCAACAAAGAGAAGATATCCTTGTTCGTGAATTCCGGCAGTTGAAAACTGCCCTTACTGTGCAAAGTGCTGCCACAGCGCCTGCACAACAAGCCCATATCGGTGATGCTAGCCAAAATGCTAACCCTCCAAGTAACCTTGCTTCTAATGGCACCCATGTGCAGTCGCCCACACCTACACCCAGAACTCAACCACCACGCCGGCATCCAACCTCTGATCTCTCACCATCTCCGTCAGGAGGTTCCATGCAGCCTGTAGCCCTCAGCGACCTGCCTATGCGACAAGGTCCGAAGATGCTTCCTTTCCAACAAGGTGAAGACATTGAGAACTTTCTTGTCCGCTTTGAGCGTATCGCTCGCACTTGGGGCTGGCCACAGTCTGAATGGGCCTGCAGACTTGTTCCTCTCTTGACGGGGAAATCCCTTGATGCCTACTCCTCGATGGAAGAGGATGATTCCAACATCTATGCCAACCTTAAAGAGGCCCTCCTTGCCAAGTTCGACATCTCTCCTGAGACTTACAGATGTCAGTTCCGGTCAACCCACATTCCCCTTGGTGAATCTCCCAAGGAGACTTACAGCCGACTCAAAGGACTCTACAGAAGATGGATCAAGCCGGAGCAGTGTTCCAAAGATGACATCGCAGAGGTTTTCATTCTTGAGCAACTGCTTCGCATGCTTCCCAACGAGATGAAGACCTGGGTCAAGGAACACGAGCCAGAAGATGGTCTGACTGCCGCTAAACTTGCTGGCCAGTACCTCAACGCTCGTAAAGGTCCGAGGACGCAAAAGCAACAAAACAGAGTAGCATCCCAAGATGCAGATGACCTACCCCGCAGAGGAGGAGATCACAAAACAGGTGGTCCAGTGGGTGGTCAAGGCACCTCGGGGGGGACTAAAGGGTTCTCCAGACCGGGTCCAGGGAAGGATCTGATATGCTACCACTGTCAACAGCCAGGGCACCGGGCCTCAGTCTGCCCCTTGAAAGGTCCCAAACTGTCTAGCTTCTGTCATGTCCCACATCCATCTGTTCCAGCTTCAGTCATGGCACCTGTCCTTGCACCAGATCCTGAACCTAAGCTTGAACCTGACTCTGAGCCAATCTTGATGCCAGCTCGTGTCAATGGTCATCATGTGCAGGCACTGCTCGACACAGGTAGCTCTATGACCCTCCTTAACAAGTCCTTTGTCTCCATTGGCTCACTTGATTATCTGCATGCTACAGCTATCCAGTGTGTCCATGGGGATCAGCGACCATATCCGGTGACAGATGTGACCATCGTCATTGAAGACCAGGCTTTCTTGCTTCGTGTTGGGGTTCTTGAAAACTTGCCCCATGACATGATCTTGGGTAGAGACTTGCCCATTCTAAATGATCTTATCCGTCAAGCACACCGGCAGCAAGTGAAGTCTTGTTCAACCATAGCCAATCAAGAGGCTTATCCAGTACTTACCCGGTCCCAGAAAGCCAAGCCAGGGCTGGAGCCCCTTCCTGACCTGGATCCTTCTTTATGCCAGGGTGGACAGAAGGGATCCCAGAAAAGCAAGCGCCAGCGCCGCCTGGAGAAGATGCAAGGCACTCCACAGTTCGGTGATCTTTCTGACTTGAAACCTGATGAACAGTGGCAGGTACCGGAAGACATCCGAGAGCTCCAGAAAGCTGATGCCTCGCTAGCACCCCTACTGGCAAAGGTGAAAGATGCCAATCACACATTCCAACAAAACCAGAGTGAGAAGTACCTACTGGAGGAGGGAGTCCTGTATGTGGCAAGTCAGCCAGAGAACCGCTTGGTTGTTCCTACTACTTGTCGGCCTCTTGTACTCCATCTCGCTCATTCCATACCCTGGGCTGGCCATCTTGGGCAAGACAAGACTCTCGCTCGAGTCAAAGCCCGTTTCTTTTGGCCTTTAATGGTCAAAGATGTCATTGAGTACTGTCAAACTTGTCCGCAGTGCCAGAAGACCTCTCCGAAACAACCTGAGAGAGCTCCACTACTACCGCTTCCTCTCATTGATGTTCCCTTCCGGAGAATCGCAATGGACATCGTTGGACCATTGGAGAAAAGCAGTACAGGCCAGGAATATATCCTTGTTCTCTGTGACTATGCAACCAGGTTTCCTGAGGCCTTCCCACTGAGGAGTATCAAGACGCCCAAAATTATCAATTCACTTATCCAGTTCTTTTCACGAGTCGGTATTCCTGACGAGCTAATCACTGACCAGGGAACGAACTTCACCTCAAAGCTTATGAAGCAGCTTCACAAACAACTTGGCATTACTGGCATTCGCACCACTCCTTATCATCCACAAACTGATGGATTGGTGGAACGTTTTAACCAGACCTTGAAGTCCATGCTGCGAAAGTTTGTAGATGACACCGGTCGAGACTGGGATAAATGGCTTCCCTTTGTTCTCTTTGCCTACCGAGAGGTACCCCAGGCATCTACTGGCTTTTCGCCATTCGAACTTCTTTATGGCTTCCCTGTCCAAGGTCCCTTGGACCTCTTGAAGAAGTCCTGGGAGTCCAAACAACCCGCACCCCAAGGTGTCCTTTCTTATGTACTGCAGATGCGAGACCGGCTAGAGCGGTACAGAAGCGAAGCAAAAAGTAATCTTGGAAAGGCCCAGCGGAAACAGAAAACCTGGTATGATCAGAAGGCACGACACAGGGTGCTACAGCCAGGTCAAAAGGTGATGCTGTTGCTTCCAACCTCCAGCAACAAGTTGCTTGCCCAATGGCAAGGTCCTTTTGCTGTGCTCAGACAGGTCGGTCCTGTGACATATGAGGTCTCACACCCTGATAAAGGAAAGGCATCACAGGTGTATCACATTAACCTTCTCAAGGAGTGGAAGGACAGGAAAAGCTCTGAGGAAGGAACTGAGGACAGGAAAATCTCTGTGGAAGGAACTGAGGACAGGAAAATCTCTGTGGAAGGAACTGAGGACAGGAAAATCTCTGTGGAAGGAACTGAGGACAGGAAAATCTCTGTGGAAGGAACGGCCAGTCAAGCACCTACTCTGGAAAAGGAGTTACGAGTGGAAGGGGTAATGCTGGCACGGGAAGTTGAAATGGAGGATTCCGTGGAGGAGACTGATCTGTCCATGCTCACAACTGCACAGCAACCTGACGTGAGTCACTTGTCCGCACAGTCTGCCCCTGAATTCATGCAGGTGTGTGAAGAGTTCCCAGAACTGTTCAGTGGAAAGCCAGGAAAAACGCCCTTAATCGAGCATGTCATCCGATTAAAGAACTCTACACCTATTCGCCAACGCCCTTACAGAGTGCCTGAACGAATGGTGGAGCCCCTCAACAATGAGATTCAAACTATGCTGGACCTAGGAGTGATCGAACCCTCAAACAGTGAGTGGTGTAATCCCATTGTTCTTGTTCCTAAAAAGGACAACACTATAAGACTCTGTAATGACCTACGCAAAGTAAATGCCGTTTCAAAATTTGATGCTTATCCTATGCCACGAATTGATGAACTTCTTGAGAAGCTTGGCAAAGCCGTGTTCATCACCACCCTTGACCTATGTAAGGGATATTGGCAAGTACCCTTGGAGAAGGAATCAAGGGAGTACACTGCCTTTCGTGGTCCAAAGGGTCTCTATCATTACACCGTTATGCCGTTTGGGCTCCACGGGGCCCCTGCCACATTTCAGCGGTTAATGGACCGAGCCCTTCAGGGATGTGCCCAGTTTTGTGCTGCCTATCTTGATGACGTGGTGGTCTTTAGCACTTCCTGGGAAGACCATCTCTCTCACGTGCGTCAGGTCCTGCACCAGATCCATTCTGCTGGACTCACGCTTAACACCCAGAAATGTGAGTGGGCCAAAAGGGAGGTTTGCTACCTCGGATACCATCTTGGCAATGGGCAAATACGTCCTCAGGTGGACAAAGTGAAGGCTATCAGAGACAGTCCTAGACCACGGACAAAGAAGCAGGTCCGGTCTTTCTTGGGACTTTCTGGGTGGTACAGACGCTTTGTCCCCCACTTCTCTACCGTCACCGCCCCTCTTGTCAATCTGACTACCAAAAACTCCCCTAATCCAGTGAAATGGACAGACGAGTGTGAAATTGCTTTCACAAACCTCAAGGCTCTTTTATGCTCTTCCCCTGTCTTGCAAAGTCCTGACTTTAACCAGAGATTCCTCGTTCAAGTCGATGCCTCAGGTGTGGGCCTTGGAGCCGTCCTAGCACAAGGAAAGGAGGATGAGGAACAGCCACTACTCTATTTGAGCCGCAAACTGCAGCCCAGGGAAACAAGGTATTCAGCCATTGAAAAGGAATGCCTTGCCATCAAGTGGGCACTGGACAGCCTTCGCTATTATCTTCTTGGAAGGACCTTTGATCTGGAAACTGACCATCGGGCATTGAGCTGGATCAATTCCATGAAGGATAAAAACTCCCGTGTCACAAGATGGTATTTGGCGCTACAGCCGTATTGCTTCAATATCTCACACAGAGCTGGAAAATCGAATCTGCTAGCTGACTACCTGTCTCGTCTTCCTGAGCTTACAGTTGCTGGAGAGGAGGGAGGTAATGTGACAGTGTGACCCCACCCTGTCACTGTTTGCTGCTAGTGTACATGCCTTTCAGTGAGCGCGCACTGTTAGGTTATGCAAAGACTGCTAAGAAGCAGCAAACTGAACACACACACACACACACACTGGTCATTCCTGTCGCTTTAAGGAGCTGAACACAATTTGGGCCAAACCAACTCCCCTTCTAGGGAGGGGGAGGATTGCCTGTCACAGAGGGACATCAAAGGAGAAAAGGACTTTTGGGAAAACTAAAAATACTTCCAAATAGAAGAGCTACAAGCTCAACTGAACTGAATGTGAATAATATATATGAATGTGTTTTGTGCCAAGCAGAGTTGACATGTGGTGGATCATGTTGACCCCTATTCAGTTGGTCCAGTCTAGTGGGAGGGGCCATGGGGGGTATAAAGCTCAGAGTCTGAATATCCCAGTCAGTCTGTCTGCTGTCTCTGCTGGTGCTGGTGTTGGAAGCTGTCTCTGCTGTCTCTGAGGAGGTGATGTTATTATGTTATTGTTTGATGCTATTGTTTACATAGATCTATTATTGTGATGTTTATTATATATATATAATGTTGTATATATTATATATAATATATATTATAATTATTTAATTTACATTTGAAAAGGCCGGATTTATAAATACTTAGAATGCTTATCATATGATAATGACTTATTTGGAAATGATTGGTTTGATTTATGGTGTTATATGATATGCAGTACTTTGTTTTGAATATACCTTTTTTATTTCTATTTTGCAGACTTTGGTCTCTTTTGTTGTTGTACACTTATCACTTGGGTTAATAAATCGTCTTGAAAACTTCTGCCAAACTGCGTGCCTTGCCATCCGTTTGTTCATACAACCCTAGCCTCAGACAGGGGTGTGACAAGGTTCACATTTGCTTTGAACGTGTCACAACTCACAACATGCTACGTACATGCGAACATGCGACAGTCTCCTTTTATACAGTATGTGTGCATGTCATTTTGTTCACCTTCATTTCCAGTGGTGGACAATGACTAATAAGGTACACAATATAAGCAATACTACACACCACCAACACAAGACTACACACCACCAACACAGGACTACACAACATGCGCACACACAGGTAAAGAAACCGTGGCATGCACAATAATAAATATAGCATGAGAGAAGACTACAACTGAGAACAAACGTGTCTACGGGGCGCAGGCCTCATTTTTTTCTCAGCTTCTCCGTCTTCGGCCTACATGCATACTTAAAGGCCTCACTCACATGGTTGCAACATGCATACAACATTTGTCTTGTGTCTTGTCCGTGTTCAATGGCCGCCCCCCAAATGCATTTCCAATGGAAGTCACATGGTTTGACTAAACATTTTTGTTTGATGCGGGGGAGGGGGTCACAACAAACAAAGCCATCAAACAAAAAAAGAATTGTCAAACCATGTGAGGGGAAATAATAAGGCTTTACACTTGGCTGTGCAGGCCTTCTCTATTATTACAAAACAAACATCTCTCTAGAGCAGCCACATAGTTAGTGGAGTGCACAGAGATCAATGAAGCATTTACAAAAAGGCTTCTGAAGGACAGCCTGCTGTGCTAGCTACAGCAACACAACAATGACAAATCATAAAGCAGAACTCAAACACAAAGGCCTCACCCAGAAGTGGAGGAGGAAACAAGTAGGTGACTTTCAATCAACCTGCAACCAATTATGCAATCAAATCAACGTTGTTGATGTACGGGCCAACCGACTCACTCAACCTGCAACACAAGAGGAGAATGGAGATGAGACGTTTACTGTCAGCGTTGCAATTAGAGTTGAAGGCCTATAGCTGCATGCATCCCTTTCATGCCTGAACAATATTATGCCTGAATCATTTAACATAAATTGTTATTAGAGTTCGCACAAACATTTATATTGGACATTTGGCCACACTAGTGCCAGTGTGTGAGCGTGCGCACAATTAAGTCACAAGTCACATGGAATCAGATTTTTACAAATGTGACTTGAGCCACGTTTCAGAGCTGGTTTCAATTCAAATCTGATTTCAGGATTTACAGTCTCAAATAAATTAAGCCGGGACACGAAAGCAGTGTTTGAATGAAATATAGCCACTAAGTACTAAGTAGCCATCGAGCCTTGCGGTGTGTCATTGAATAATATTGAAAGCTGACAGAGTGTGCCTTCAAAGTGTTATGTTCTGCGTTCAGGTCAATTACACCCTTAATCAAGTAGAAGCTAATTAAAAATTTAGATTCCAAGGCATATTAAGGCAGTGAACTATAGCAGCCCCCAAGCAACTACTTCTCAAAACATGACAGTGCTTTGAATTTAGCAGAAGTCCTGTTGAATAAATGTCCCTTTAGTAAATGCAATCCGCAGACAAATTTAACTAAAAAAAATACCAAAGTAGCCTACAGTAGAGCTGATGAACAAAGGGACGGCTTGTCCAGTGCATCACAGGAACAAGGACACTTAAAGGAGGAGAGGACAGTGAGCATGGACATTTTAAGCCTAGGTGCTAGTATTCAAAAGCGACTTTTTTGACGTTTCGACCTATGCAGTCTTCATCAGAGTCATAGTATACTAGCTAGCACCTAATAAAAGGCTTAACCCATTTTGGGGGCGGGAACCAATTTTGGTGTTTTAAGCATTAGGTTATACTTTAGCTATTGAAAAATAGCAGATCTACAAGCTCATAGCACGGCACTCGCTTGTAGGTCTGCTATTTTTGAAAAATCGTGAAAATGTAGTGCCAATCTTTGAATATATATTCTTTCAGAGCTTCTGGCGGGGTCCCTGGAACAACATATTTTCAGATGGGGGGCCAATTACATAATATATATTTTTGGGGGTCCATGACATGATGTTTGAGAACGACTGACATAGAAACATTTCAAGAAAACTGTCAGGATTCAGAAGACATTTGTAGAATCGTCCTAACTGGTCTGAATGGGTTCAAATGTCCGTGCTGCCCCAGTGTCCTCTCCTCCTTCTACAGTATAGAGCTGACTTTTCAACACAACAGCAACTTATTTAACTCACCTTTAAAGTATTGAAATACAGATATCGTCGCTGTCAGGTGAAAACCATTATGTCCAAAACATAAGTTAGTAAGCAAAAGTGGACGGACTGGAAAGATCTGCTACTGGAAAGTAGCAGATCTACAAGCTCAGAACGCGTCACTTCTCATCGCCTTTCGAGTGTGTCGATCTGCTATACTTTTGATGCTTTGGTGTGACGCTGTAGTCGCATCTAGGTATAGATCTGTATAGAAGTGATTTACGAAAAAGACTAAAAGTTAGATTATGGAATTAAGAGGTTTCTGCCCTACAGCAACGACATTTATTTTCTGTCCATGTTAATAGTCTCTAATTTCATTCTTGGATTTAAATAATTGGAACAAATGGCTGCGTTACATCTGCTCTTTTCCACCAGACGCAATAGCCAACATATAAATGGACAAAGTTATACCAAAGCTGGGGACCCCCTGAGACCCGCAAGAACTTCTGGGGGTCCCCAGTTTAAGAACCCATGTGCTAAGTGATGATTTATTTTTAAGGAATGTTACAGACATAGAGGACTCAGTTGTAAACTAGTAAAGTACTGTCTTGAATTAAATATTGTGATGCACATTGAACACTATACTGGCCATAAGTTACTGTATTATCTGTTTAGACATGAATAAATACACATGCTGTGAATGTTGTACTTTTTCTGTTTTGTATATGTCTATGGAGGTAACATTTCTCTAGTAGACCCATGTGTGATAGACTATTGAAATATGTCTTCCCTGTGTATTTTTTTGATCTCATTAAGTTGCTTAAAGGAGAACTCCATGCTAGAAGGCTTTCTTACCTTGATTTGCAGTTGTTTAATATCCAAAAAAGTGGTCCAGTTGTTATTTTGTGAAAAAACGGCTTTTTGGCTATTTCCCCTACTCCACCTACCCCACCATAAGCTTTGAATGGGGGATATGGGGTGTTGTGCAAATTCGCTTATTTCCAGCGATCTAAAATGCATTTTTTTGGTATATATCTACTGTCCATAGTGTCTACAGTGTGGTAAAGTTTACATTTTATAGGGTCCCAAAAAGGCTTGGGCCAGCCCTGATCAAACGTGGAGAAAATTATATGAAAGATGAAGAAATACTATAAGGAAAACGTACTAACTTATTGATAGTAATTGACAGCACAATTAAGGCTTCTCCATGTTTCATTTAACTCAAATTGAGCTCCAATTTGACTGACATGATGCTGTTGTAGGTGGTCATTGCATTGTAGACACTTCGATCCTTCTCAAATATCTGCAGTGTATTTGCAGATATTTCCTTATCAGGAAAGGTACATCAGATTTTATCGTCACGTGTGAAATTGGTGTTTATCTAAACATAATCTAAAAAAAACTAAATAACATTATTAATGGTATATTTTTTCTTTTGCTTTGGCTGGATCCAAAAGTAAGAAATTGCCCTTTCTTGCCTGTTTTACACTACTCACACTACAGCCACATAGCTGGGCTTTTGCCATTTAAATGGAAAACATCAAAATGCTAATCATTGTACTATACTATACTGTACTATATATGCTGTGCTGTGGCACACACTGCATGCATGTTGGACTGACAAAGTATAATAAGAACAGTGTTTTGGTGCATCGAATTCAAAGCCAAATGGTCAGAGACTCTAAAACAGGGACTATATATAGTGCTCCTCCAATCCTGCTGAGAGGGAGATGCAATGTGTCAAGTGTGCAGCGTTGACTCTTACCTCACACTGGACTGAGAACACTGGACTCCACGGTACCGACCGGGACAACAAGAACACTGGACTCCACGGTACCGACCGGGACAACAAGAACACTGGACTCCACGGTACCGACCAGGACAACAAGAACACTGGACTCCACGGTACCGACCAGGACAATCAGAACACTGGACTCCACAAGCCATTCATACATTCACCGTCCACTCGTCCGCTGCACAGAAAGAGAGAGAGGACACCTGCGTCCCTCTCAACTCCCAGCAGTCACTCTTCACCATCCACACGAATGTGTGCAAGCACGCACACACACACACACACACACACACACACACACACACACACACACACACACACACACACACACACACACACACACACACACACAATTTCCCCCTCTGTGATGATCACACTCACACTCACACTCACACACACACACACACACACACCGTGTATAAAAAATAATAATGTGTCGAGGTGCCAGTTCAAGGATTGTCTCTGTTCATAATTAATGTAATCCTCCTGGCCATACAGTCGGTCTATCTAGTTTTACAGTAATTGGCTCCGTATCTGCAGGCCACATCAATAAGAATGTCAGGAAATGAAGCCCCAGCGTTGTCTGCCTGCCTGTCTTCCTTTCATCCTCCCTCTGGCCTTGTTGTCCATCTATCTAGATCTGTTTATCTAAAATATGTTCAGCCAGTTCTAGACCTCAATCACCACCTCAAACAAACACTGGCATGATTATGGCCGTACAGTCCACGAACGCACGCGCGCACACGCACACGCACACGCACAAACACACACACACACACACACACACACACACACACACACACACACACACACACACACACAATGATTAGTCACTTGTTTGTTAGGGAAACAGATAATGTACTGGGGTCTGGGGGTGACATAGAGTAACAGGCAGAATAGAATGACAAAGGAAAGAGGAATGAAAGAAAAAGTGTGGCTGAAATGATTGGTGTCAGAGGCTCAGAGCACCACCTTTTTGGATCATTTGGATGAATAGGGCCCTTTAGAGAATTGGAGAACACACTGGCAGCTGTGTCGGTGGAGATGTCCGAGTCATGTTGACTCAAACCCAAGAGAGGTGTGTGTGTGTGTGTGTGTGTGTGTGTGTGTGTGTGCGTGTGCGTGTGCATGCGTAGTTTCGGAGCAGTGCATGGAGCCGGAGGAATCCATCAAGTGGGGGGCGGCTGAGTCAGGTTATTCATTACCCTTTTAAGGAGGAGGAACATGTTCCTTGGAAAATGGAAGCCAGCAGGTTGATGGATTTCATTTCCGTTGCCAGTTAGTCATCTCTCCTAGGTAACCATGAGTACGGTAGACGGTATTATACAGTAAAAATCCTCCTGTAAAAGGAGTATTTCAGGTAGACGGTATTATACAGTAAAAATCCTCCTGTAAAAGGAGTATTTCAGGCCGGGCCACATGGCATAGTATAGCGGACGGATCCCGGCGACCTTTTCTGCGTGTCACTCCCCATCTCTCTCTCCCCGTTTTCCTGTCAGTCTATACTCTCCTTTATATTATGACATATAAAAGCCCCAAAACTAATCTTAAAAAGCCATTTTCTTTCTTTCCCTCCTAAATTCAGCCATTAGATTTTCGTCTTTAATACAAACATTAAATTCCCATTGACAATGAATGGAGAGTTTGCGTCATACGTGTCTGATGATGTATACGATGATAAGAGCGCCCCTCACTTCACACGGGTGTGTGACTGTGTGTGTGTGTGTGTGTGTGTGTGTGTGTGTGTGTGTTAAGATTTTGATTTGGGCTTTGTTCTGCCTTTATTTTTTTATTTTATTTTTAAGATATTTTTTTTGCGGCTTACGCCTTTTATTGATTTTTGAAGGGACAGACAGTAGGCTGACAGGAAACGGGAGAGAGATGGGGGGATGACATGCAGTAAAGGCCGTGTCGGGTCCGGGAGTCGAACCCGCGGCACACTGCGACTGGATTACCAGTCCGGTGCCCAGACCGTTACGCTACGGCCTGGGCCTGTTCTGCCTTTATTGATAGTTTCAAGTGAAGATAGACAGGAAAGAGGGAGAGAGAGAGAGAGAGAGAGACACGCAGCGAAGGTCGTCATGAACGGGACGCGACGTGACGTGCTGTCACTCACTGTCAGGCTAGAGCCTGTATATACTGTCTTGGTCCACCGGTTGGTTCCCAATGGGAACCGGTTCAGTTATTTTTGGGAGGGGGCTTATAGTACAGTAGGCCCTTGGATAAATAAAAGTGACAATTCTTTCAGTATTAAATGACTGACTGTATAATAGAGGCTCCACAAATCAGTAGACTTAACTAGCATACTTTGACTGTATTAAGTAACTGGCAACTTGAGTGTGTTCATCACACTTTGATTGGCTTCTGTTGTTGCCGTTTAATTGCCTCTGAATTCTCCCATCCTAGATCACAGTAGTGTTGGAAACATCCAAGGTTTTGACCAATTAAGGGTCAATAGCGCACTCATGAGGCTATATAAAACATTTCACATGGATTTACTTCTTTGGTCTATATAGGCCTGGCAATAATAAAATAATGTGTCAGAGCGCCAAGCGTGAAGTGTGCCCCGGTCTCCCCAGAAACCACCCGGCTGGACCCAATCAATATAAAGCACAATAAAGGGAGTGGTATCCTGCTAATAGCCCTGTTAACTCCAATGGCCATTGTGCAGAAGGCCTCCCGTTGGCTGGGTGTAAGTGACACATGGATTAAAGCACAATAGAATCTTATGAATGAAAAGGCCAATTAAAGGTCCTAAAATGCAATTTGTGAAACAGCGTGAAAAGGAGCGACCCACATTAGTCCTGAGTTTCATAATGTTTTCAAGCAATTAGTACAATATGTAGAATTATGTTTTGGCAGCCATACAGCCAGTTAAAGAAATTGCAGATTGATAGAATTTGATACTAAAGCCATACCAGCCCCTGATAAGAAAGGTTGACAAAAACTAACCTTTTCTTTTATGAAATATCTGCGATCATCAGGATTTTCAGGATGATTGACAATGCATGCTATTGCTAGTTTAGCCACTTAAAATGCTCTTTAATCGTAAAACAGCGAATAGCCATTGTTGTTGTAGCCCATATGCTTGTAGATAGCCTATTTCCGGTGCGTGACATGACATGTTTCCATAGAAGACATGCTGATTTCTATATGGGATTCAAATGACTGAAATCAGTCACGGTGACTGAGAGTTTTAATCCATAAGTGAACATGTGCCACATTCATTGTCAAGTACTACTTATAATCTATTCCGTTCAGCACAGCTTAATTGCCAATAACCGAACTGGGATGATGCACTTGTTGACGCGTAGCAGACAGTCCCAAAAAACAGGCTGAATTTTAACCATGTTTAATTTAAGTGCTAATATAGATAGAGATCACCATTTATGGAGAGAGACAGACAGACAGACAGACAGACAGACAGACAGACAGACAGACAGACAGACAGACAGACAGACAGACAGACAGACAGACAGACAGACAGTTAGTTGATGCAGGACTTTGAAAGCTTTAAACCACATTTCTGTAAACCAAATCTCTGTCAGACAGACAGTTGATGCAGGACTTTGAAAGCTTTAAACCACATTTCTGTAAACCAAATCTCTTAAATCATTCGTACACTGTAAGGTCAAGTCAAAACACTTGATTACGTTAACCTATCCTTTCCCAGTTAACCGTTCTTTTATTGTCCTACAAACAAGATGAAGTTTGACGATTTTGACATTTGGAACACTGTCTGGACATTTGTTCCAAGGCCAAGACGTTACATTAGGAAATTGGTCACCACGTTGATTGGTGACACAACACCCTAGCCTGGCTAATAAGCCAGACTCAAATCACACTGTCCTGTCAGGCAATTCTTTTTTGCCAACGGCTGATTCGGTCTGGCTTATTAGCCAGGCTAACAACACCCCACCTGACAGTGGCCTGCAACACTTTTTCCCTGTCTGTCTCTGTTCAAGCAGCTGACGGAACATACCACTGATAATGTGTTCTGCTCTCCTCTCAGCATCTCCTCTGCTCTGGCCCTGGTGTTGCTGCAGGGGGCTCGTGGCAACACAGCCACACAGATAGCAGAGGTCCTCTTGGACCCGTCTAAGCTCATGATTGAGCCTGAACAAGTCGGGACAGTCCTATACTCCCTCAGCCTGGCCAACCGCCTGTATGGAGAGCAGTCCTACCAGTTTGTTGAGGAGTTCTTGAGTGCCACCAGGAAACATTGTGCTGCCCAGCTGGAGCCTGTACGTGGACTTCATGTGCAATGCTGAAGGAGCCAGGCTGAACATCAACAGCTGGGTGGAGAAACAGATGCAAGGTCAAATCAAGGAATTTGTAATTGGTTATTTTGGGCCTGTGAGAGAGATGGAGGGGGTTATTTTGGAGTAAACTATAGACTGGAAAGTGTTCTGCAGTAAAATAAAAGAGTTATATGTAACAACATTTGAAGTTTGTAAAAAAGAAAGAAGAAGAAAATAAATGTAGTAAATAAACACAAATAATCACACCCAGTGCTGGCATTCCTACTCTGGTGTTCATTTGGTACTATATTTGAGTGTGATGCTACAGTAAGTAATCTGAATATTAACACTCAATTTCAATCTCAATCTCAATGTAAAAACAGCCCATAATATCAATGTAAAATCATTGCATATTCATTCCATAAATGTGCGTATTTGTGCGTGCGTGTGTGTGCGTGTGCATGCATGCACTATAGTTACACAAATGAGTCCACACACTGGCCAGCACCGTGTGTGTGTGATGGGCGTACTAGTGCAACTGACCAGGCACTGACCAGCACCGTGTGTGTGTGATGGGCGTACTAGTGCAACTGACCAGGCACTGACCAGCACCGTGTGTGTGTGATGGGCGTACTAGTGCAACTGACCAGGCACTGACCAGCACCGTGTGTGTGTGGTGGGTGTACTAGTGCAACTGACCAGGCACTGACCAGCACCGTGTGTGTGTGATGGGCGTACTAGTGCAACTGACCAGGCACTGACCAGCACCGTGTGTGTGTGATGGGCGTACTAGTGCAACTGACCAGGCACTGACCAGCACCGTGTGTGTGTGATGGGCGTACTAGTGCAACTGACCAGGCACTGGCCAGCACCGTGTGTGTGGTGATCATTTTAAAATAGTTCAACTAGCCCAACTACATCTTCTACACGGTACTTGTGAGCTTGTAGATCAGCTATTTGAACTATTTTAAAAGGTTTTTTTAATGGCAAATGAGTTTAGGGATAAGGGTTAAGGGGTGGTGCAAGATATAGCCCATAGTCTCTTGAAAAGTTTTCCCTTAGTTTTAGTCACATTTTAGTCACCTGGAATGTGTTGGTGTTAGTTTAGTTTTAGACTAGTCGACTAAATGTCATGAGATTTTAGTCGACTAAAGCTACAGGTGACTTAGTCGACTAAAATGTCATGAGGGCTGATTTTACACTTGCTGAAAATAGCCGATCTACAAGCTCACAACGCTTACTGTAGATGCTTGTAGATGCAACCAAATTACTTGTCTTTTATTTATAGGGCATGTTTGATTTTATTTATCGGGCTGTGCACGCATGCATCATTCTCACAGTGACACTGAGTGAATGAACTGAACCTATGGCCTACAATACCTTGCACCATGGCGCCTCACTGTGGCACAAACATGATATTGCACATGAACAATACACACAGTTGAGTATACACTAGGCCGGGGTTCACAAACCTTTTCATGTCAAGGACCCGCAAATCGACAGTATATTGGCGCCCAGACATAGGCATATACAGTAGGCATATAGAATACAAGAAGACTCACCCCGTTTCTGTTTTCCTCCCAGAATTTTCCCCAGTGAGGGGTGGGAGAGGCTGGACAGCAGACGGCTGGATTTTGAATTTCTCTAAACTTTCATGACAGCAGACAGCCTAAATACAAATATAATTTATGAAAAGCTACTACAGTGAAGTCTGTTCACAGAAGTTGTTGTAGGATATGTGGGGATTATCTGACGAGGTACCATTTGAGGGGGCAAAACCTTACACTAAATAATACTAAATTGTTTATAGGGTCAATATAAGTAATATAATATAGCCTTTCCACAGGAGTATCTTTTTATATTTTTCCAAAAAGAATACAAACAGCCAATAGCATATTACAAAGTTATCCCCCTCACTGGGGAAAATTCCGGGAGGAAAGACGGGCACGCACCGGGGTGAGTCTTCTTGTTACCGGCATATATATATATAGATAAATAGATCTGGGGACAGATCTGGGGATGGTCTGACAAACCATCTGGGAAGACTCAAATTGGGCATGCAGGATCACTTCACAAACCACACCACCCCCTCCCCCGTCAGGGAGGACAACTCTTGAGTCTATTATGTCTTAAGATGGTTTCTGTTCTCATCAAGTCATAAATGTATACAATATAGAAAGTAAACACCTGTATTTACATCCACAACACAATCTTATATGTTATGTCATGTATTTCACATTGCGATATAAAGGAGTTGTTGTTTAGGTGTCTTATACATTTTATGCTTAATAGTGAATCTTGGTCAGGCATTTTGTCCAGAGAGACAGCAACCTCGGAATGCAACCTCGCCCGGCCTGGGTCATACAGGTCAGATGGCTAGATAGGCCGGGGAGTCTTGCTGAACTCACACACATGCACGCACATGCACGGGATTAGTACGTATGTAGACACTCAGTATATAAGATGACTGTGGTTGAACGAACGGGGCTTCTCAGAGAATATTTGGTCCTGTTTAGTCATGATTGTGGCAAGCTCATCGGTGTTCTTCAAATAAACTCAAAATGGGAAAGAAAAGGACCCTCTCTTTTTTATACAACCTGCCTGGTACTGTATATATCCACCATTATGAACGATATACTACAGACACTAATCAATTCAGCCCGCGGACCCCCATTTGGAAATGATATACCTGGGACCCCCATAAGAGAAGATTTGTATGGCTCTAGTTCAATTTCAAGGACCCCTAGTTTGACATGCATTAGTCTGCCGACTGTATTGTGAAATCAATATTAATTGAACTCAGGGGTTCACTTTCATTTTCATTGTTGCCGAAATTGTCAATAGTTAGTAGTTAGTTTTAGTCATCATATATAGCTTAGTTTTGATTTAGTTTCCATTTATTTTCCGTCAGGGAAAAAAGGTAGTCGACGAACATTTTTCGTCTTAGTTTTAGTCGACGAAATCAACACTGGTGTGTACAGTACCTCACCTGACGTGATATTTGTTATTCCTCTATACCGGATCATAACAAACTGGCTTCTTGGGGGTTTGCATGTGATGTCAGGGAGTGTCTTGGTAGGAAACTCTCACCATGACATGGCATGATGGAGCAGTCTGCTCCTCTCTGACACTATACTGCCAGAGAGTCCAACTCCACCCCCACAATGTCACTGGCCTTATCAGTCCGTGTTCATTAGTCATGTGTTTTTCTCATATTTTTGCCATAAATGTAACAAAATCAACGGCCAATGAAGGGCCTCAAACCCAGTACCGCGCTGTCCAATGTCCCTGAAGGGCCCCGGCAGAGAGCCAAGGGCCCCTCGGCCACGGCCCCACTGGCCCAATGGTTAATGTGGCATTGATTAGTCAGCCTGCCGACCCCAGCACTCCACATCAAACAGTAAGGCACCGTCCCTTCCTGTAAAGTGCATCAGTGTCCTACTGTTTAATGTTTATTGTGTACTCGCCTCAGCTGCTTTCTCACCTGGTTTTTGATTGATTGATTTAAATATTTATTAACAGTTTGTAGAATTTACAGTACATTTTAAGCACAAACTCAATACAAAGACTGTCAACTGTGAGTGGACGACCCAATTAAGCATTACACTTGTTTACAACAGGGTCCACATTGTTCAATTCATCAAAACATTTAAAGACATACAAACATTTAGAGACATACAAATAGACATTTCTATGTAGCTAAATTCATCATATGGGAAGCAAAAAAGGGAAAAGATACAATATACAGTGAGGGAAAATGGGGTGGGGGGGTGGGGGGGATTCAGATTTTACAGAGGCCAGTTTCGAATTGCAGCCATCCGTAGGTGCCCTTTGAGAGCGGTTTTGAAGGAGTCAAGGGATTCACATGTCTTAATGACTGTTGGTAGGGCGTTCCACATTTTGGTGGCATAGGAGCGAAAAGAATTTAGTCCCTTGTTTGTGCCGAATCTGGGTTGTACATGGTTTGTTGCACTCCCTCTGGTGTTGTGGGTGTGGACTTCGTTTACATTAAGGAAGTATTTAGACAGGTACATGGGTATCTTGGTGGTGTATCGAATCTTGTGGACCAGACCCATTGCAAGATGCTGTACTCTGTCGTCGACCCTAAGCCATCCCAGCCAGTCAAAGTGGGCAGGGGTGAGGTGGGTTCGGGGGGTGAGGCCAAGTAGGAGCCTGACCAGTTTGTTTTGGGAGGTCTGGAGCCTTGTTTTAAGGGCCTTTGAGGTGCTGTGGTACCAAGAGGTGGATGCATAGTCAAAGAAACCTTGTACGAGGGCTCCTGTTAAGGTCTTCAAGGTGTTTTTGCTGACCAGTGAGGAGATCCTGTAAAGGAATCTTGTTCTTTGATTGACTTTTTTGATTACGTTGGTGGCCATCTTATCACCGGAAAGATTGGCCTCCAGGATGGAACCTAGGTAGGTAATTTGATCTTTTCGTGTGATAATATTGTCACCCACTCTAACCAAGAAGCCATCTGCCTTGCTGAGATTACTATTTGATCCGAAGAGGATGGATTCAGTTTTTCCCAGGTGTAAGGATAGTTTGTTATCAGCGAGCCAGGTGCAGATTCTACCGAGTTCAGAGCTGAGGGTCTTTTCAACCTGCAGTTTGTTCCTGTCCGAGACCAGCAGTGCTGAGTCATCTGCGAACAGGAACAAGCTGCAGTCACAAGCTGAAGTCATGTCGTTAACATATATTAGGAACAGTAAAGGCCCTAGTATGCTTCCTTGTGGGACGCCACAGCTCACTGGGAGGGGAGGGGACAGTGTTCCGTTCACCTCCACCATCTGTTCTCTCCCCTCCAGGTAGGATTGCATCCAGCTCACTGATGTGCTATCAAAACCAATAGCTTTAAGCTTGTTAACCAGTATGGAGTGGTTCACGGTCAGCAGTGTCCCTTCCTGTAAAGTACATCTGTGTGACTGTGTCTACTGTTTAATGTTTATTGTGTACTCGTCTCAGCTTTCTCACCTGGTCAGCAGTGTCCCTTCCTGTAAAGTACATCTGTGTGACTGTGTCTACTGTTTAATGTTTATTGTGTACTCGCCTCAGCTGCTTTCTCACCTGGTCAGCAGTGAGGCACGCTGTAGAGGGCACCGACAGGGCAGGAGGGGTGAGGAGGACAGTCACTCTGTCAACCATTAGGTAGTTGAGTAAATTAATATTTAGACCAGGAGCATCTCTATACTTTGACTCTATAGGACTGGGGAGTACTTTGATTATTGCCTCCAGACTGTGTTGCTTATTGCGTATCTGCATTTATAGCCTGCAAACTGAGTCTCTGCAAACGGCACACTCTGCAAACGGCACACACATTTTACAGAACCATGAAACCACCAAGCCTTAAAAAAAAGGGAAGCCAAGATGTGAAGATCTGAAGATAACACCTTCACTTCACGGAAACGGCTGGTTTCAGCTGAACTCTACATACATTTAGGGCGCGTTCGGAAATAGTGCACTGAGCGCACGGTGCGATGCAAACTATCCAATAGGGCGAGTCCGCTCCGATTTCCAAACACGCCCTAGATGAGTCATGAGTGACAAAACAACCTGTGGTTTAGACGTTTAGACGTTTTCAGTTTCAGTTCACCCAACAGTGTTGTTTCCGTCGACTAAAACTAGACTACCTGTTTCCACTGGCGAAAACTAAATGGAAACTAAATGAAAACTAAGCTATGATGACTAAAACTAAGACTAAATATACTGACAATTTCGTCAACAGATAAAAACTAGACTAAAATGTTAGCAAGGGACTATAGTGGACAAGAGATCCACTATAAGTCATTTTTACAATTGGTTGCATGCTGAAAATAGACGATCTACATTAAGCTCACACATTATGACGGCATCAAGGCCTGCCAAAATACATTTTAGTCGACTAAATCAACTGTAGATTTAGTCGACTAAAATCGCATGACATTTAGTCTGAAACATTAAAACACTAAAACATTCCAGGTGACTTAAATGCGACTAAAACTAAAACTATTCAAAAGACTATGACTAAAACTAAAATCTAAATTTGCTGCCAAAAACAACATGGTCACCAATTACACACCCCAATAATTTGATGACCAGACGAGACTCAATACTCAATTGAATCTCGCGTACTGCATGTACAGACACGCCGTCATCAATGTATTGGCTCAGGGATGTGACAAAAAAACACCATGAATTCAAGGCTTTATGGGGAGTGTAGTTCATAGAAAACTAGAAAAAGTGCCCTTCTGGGCACAGGTCTCCACCAGGATAGGAATGTAGGACATTGCAGCTTGCCTTCATCTGGTGGTTGGATAAAAGGGCAACAAAAGTAAATTATCCACAGATCCGTGCAGTTAGAGGTAAAAACTGTTTTCGGCCAGTTATAGCGCCACCTTGAGGCTGAGTTGAAATTGTTCATGTGGCATTTCGTCCTCGGCCTAGTGGGAATGTGTAGTACTGTACAGTATGTGTGTACTGTGCAAAAACTTGTTTTGCACAAAGCGGCCTCCTGGTGGTGCTATAACAGCCCGTTCTGGAAAGTTTGGGGCAGAGGTTCATCGATGGCATCCAGGGAGTGTGTGTGCAAAATTTGGCATCGACCGGGTTAACGGTGGCCGAGATTAGCTGCTCACGGACACACACACACGGACACACGGACACACGGACGGACGGACGGAGTGCAAAACATACTCTCCCCCCATGCCTTCGGCATGGTGGAGACAATACGTTTTCCTTTAACCCATTCTTGGCGGGAACCCCTTTTGGTCATTATGTTATACTTTAGCTGTTGAAAAATAGCAGACCTAGCTGCTATTTTTGAAAAACCTGTGAAAATGTGGCGCAAATTTGGAATATATATTCTTTCAGAGTGAACGTTTTTAACTCATATCTTTGCTTCTGAGGGGTTCCTGGAATAACATATTTTCAGATGGGAGTCGGTGGCCCAATTACATTATCATTTTTTGGGTCCTTGACATGAAATATTGAGCACCACTGATACAGAAACATGAGGTATTTCAGAAAACTGTCAGACATTTTTGTTAATGTCGGGTCGAAATGGCTTTTTCAAAACCAGTGCATTCTCAACTCGTGGGCCGGGGACCGTTGGAGGGCCGTGAGGATACCGCAAGTAATAATTGTAATGATAATATGACATTAATATTATTATTCTTTTTAAGTTATGGGGGAAAAATACTTTTACTTTTAAAAAACCTTAAAAAATGCATTATCTAATATATCAATAAAAAGAACACGTCGTATGATCTTGTATTTCATATTGTGATATATATTATATATTATGATATGTACATGTTGTGGCGTCTCGGTCCGGGACCGCGCGCCACGGCATAGCCACCTCGGGGAGAGAGGGAGAGAGGCAGGCAGAGCAAAGCGTTGCCAACGGCAACGAGGGCGGGTCCTGGATGGGAGGTACGTCCCAGCCCGTCTCCTCGTCTGCCTTAATGAGGCACCTGCTGCGTGTCCACACCCAGGCAGGTTAAAAGCCTCTGTCCTGCTCACACTCTCAGAGACTCTCCCGAGAGACAGGCTGGCGTGCGGCAACCGGTAAGACTGAACCATACATATTCCCTTCCCTACTCTTAATATACCGTTTATTTGAATTGACCTGGATGTGATGACAATATACTAATTGTGTGAATCTCATCTCTCAGGCTCACCGACCCAGTACATGTCCGTGATCGCTGGGCTCTGGAATTTAGGCTCATACTGGCTGGGACACTGGAGTGCCCCTAGCCCCCCCCCCCCCCCCCCCCCCCCTTTGATGAATATTGTGGGACGGGCTCCCCAATCTTTAAATACAGAAGAAACCTAAGTTAACCTGTGACCATGCTCTAACCACCCAAGAGCCCCTGAGTCAGAACCCCGGACCTTTGAGTTACTTTGTGATCCAAAACCAAATAAAAGTGCCGTTTGTTTTAGCACTCTGAACTTGAACTCTGTGTGTTTTTGGTCTGGTGAAACAGCGCCCCCACATATGGTGGAGAATGTGGGTAGCTGTAGATCCTCACCAACAGCGCGCCTAACCTACCAGAAATATGGAACACGCAGCAGCCCTCACTGCCCTCCTAGCCAGCCAGGCTGGCCTACAACGGAGCCAGACGGAGCTGCAAGACGCTATGCAGGGACTGCTTAGACGAATGAATCAGGATGCCAACCACACTAGGGCCCCGGGCGATGTGCTGACCAAACTGGCCACCGACGACGATATAGAGGCCTTCTTGGAACTCTTCGAGCGCACCGCCACCAGGGAGAGGTGGCCGCTCGCAGAATGGGGATCCATACTGGCCCCGTTCCTCTCAGGTGAGGCTCAGAGAGCCTGTAGGGATCTCCCCGCTATTGAGGCCCAGGAGTACGAGAGGTTGAAGGCCGCCATCCTCGCCCGCCAGGGCCAAAGCCTCCCAGCCAGAGCCCAGCGATTCCACAATTGGACATACCAGGCGAATCTGCCGCCGCGACCACAAGTGGCCGCGCTCCGCCGGTTGGCACACAGTTGGCTGTTGAGCCCGGGAGAGCCAGCCTGTGTCGACCGGCTGATCATTGACAAGTGCATCCGAGCCGTACCGCCCGACGCCAGGAAATACTCGGCCCAGGTGAGCCCCGCCTCCATCGACGAGCTAGTAGCGCTCCTGGAGAACCACCAAGCTTACACCGAGATGTTGAAAGGTCTTAACAAGACAGACCCGCCGAAGCAGACCGGAGAAGAGCGCTCCGGTGGCCGGGACCGGGACAGACGGCGACAGAACACGGGACCCCCGGCGCAGGCACCCCGACAAGAGACCGGACCGGAACGGTCGGGTCGAGCGCCTCCCCGACACTGCTATGTGTGTGGGAAGCTGGACCACCTGTCCTGGACGTGCCCTGCCCGAGCTGACGTCAGTATGGCCACCGCCGCATCGGACTCGGCCCGACCCTGCCTATATGGCACAGGAAAGAAAAAGAAGCACACGTCCCTGCCGGTGAAGGTGGACGGGAAAGACACCCATGCGCTGCTGGACTCGGGCAGTGTTGTCACACTGGTACGTCCCGCCTTCGCGGGCCCCCTGGGGGAAGAGACCGTGCCCGTGACGTGCGTGCACGGAGATGTGAAGCGCTACCCCACCTCCAGCATCCGAATCCAGACACCGCGAGGAAGCGCCACTGTGGTGGCAGGTGTCGTCCCCGGGCTGCCCGTGCCCCTCCTCCTCGGCGCCGACTGGCCTCTCTTTGAGCGGTACTGGAACCCCACGGCAACCCCGTCTAGCACTCGGACGAAGCGACGTAGAGCCCGCACCGCCGGACGGAACCAAGACCCCCGCCCAGCGTGCCCCGCGTTCCGAGACAGCTCGAGCGCCGGCCCGAGTGACAGCTCTCCTTCAGACGCGCAGGAGAACAGGATGAGCGCCGAGCCGCGCAGCGAGGAGGACACCGAGAGAGAGAGAGAGGGGGAGAGAGAGAGAGAGAAAGAGGACGCTGGAGAGGAGAGCGATCCGTTTGCAGAGTTCCCCCCCCCTGACGCCGACCCCCCGGCACATTATGGCGAGTTCGCCACCCAGCAGTGGACAGATCCGAACTTGGAGGCGGCACGTCAGCGGGTGGCGGAGATCGATGGCCCAGACGACGAAGCGGTGAGTGCCAACACCTCCCCTTATTTCGTTGTGAGAAATGGGCTTATATATCGAGTGGTTACAAAGCAAGGGGGGGAAAGAATTGAACAGTTGCTGGTGCCAAAAAGCTATGTATCACGCGTGCTATACCTGGCGCACACGCACCAACTTGGGGCCCACCTTGGGGTAGAGAAAACTTACGAACGAATTCTCGCTCGGTTTTACTGGCCTGGGGTAAAAAGAGCGGTGGAGGATTTCTGCCGGGGTTGCCACGAATGCCAACTCGTGGCCCCCAAACCACATTACCGTAACCCTCTCGTCCCCATGCCCATTATAGAAACCCCATTCGATCGACTAGCTATGGATATAGTGGGCCCACTGCCGAAGTCGGCCCGTGGCCACCGCTATATTCTAGTTATTATGGATTATGCCACCCGCTATCCAGAAGCAATACCGTTACGCGCCGCCACTTCCAAGGCCATCGCACACGAACTGATGATGCTGTTTAGTCGGGTCGGCATAGCTTCAGAAATCCTGAGTGATCAAGGGACGTGTTTTATGGCCACGGTATTAAAACAATTGTATAAATGGCTAAAGGTCCGAAGCATTCGTACCTCAGTCTATCACCCCCAGACAGACGGGCTGGTAGAACGGTTCAATAAGACACTGAAAGGAATGTTGAAAAAGGTGGCGGAAATGGACGGAAAGGATTGGGACCGGTTAATTCCATATGTGTTGTTCGCGATTAGAGAGGTTCCCCAGGCCTCCACTGGCTTTTCCCCTTTTGAGCTAGTATACGGGAGGAGACCCCGGGGCCTGCTGGACTTGGCCAAGGAAGCCTGGGAGAGCCAACCCTCTCCACACCGCAGTGTTGTGGATCATATCCAGCAGCTCCAAGCCCGGGCCAAAGCGATATGGCCCCTAGTGAAAGAGCATATGGAGAAGGCACAGAGGGACCAGGCCAGAATATATAACCGACAGGCGGCTGTACGAGAATTCAACGTTGGCGAAAAGGTGCTTGTCCTGGTGCCTACGAGTGAATGTAAGTTCCTAGCTAAGTGGCAGGGGCCGTACGAGATAATGGAGAAGATGGGACCCGTCACGTACAGAGTGAGCCAGCCGGGGAAACGGAAAACGCATCAGGTTTACCATGTCAATATTTTGAAAAAGTGGCATCCACCTAGCGGGCTACCCATGACTGCATTACTGACTGTTGTCTCCCCCCAGGCGCCCCCTCCTGTCCCGGTCGGGGAAGAGCTTTCCCCCCGGCAGGTCCAGGAGGTGAACGAGCTGCTGAGCCGCTGTAGCGACCGGTTCTCCGAACTCCCAGGCCGAACCCACCTAGCCAAACATGACATAGATACGAAACCTGGCGTGGTGATCAGACAGCGCCCATACAGAATCCCCGAAGCCCGTCGGATATCGATACGAGAGGAAGTTAAAAAAATGTTAGAATTAGACGTGATCGAGGAGTCATACAGCCCGTGGAGCAGCCCGATCGTAATTGTGCCAAAGCCTGACGGCACATTACGATTCTGTAATGATTTCCGAAAACTAAATGAGGTATCGAACTTTGACTGTTACCCGATGGCCCGGATTGATGAACTGATCGAGCGGCTCGGGCCCGCTCGGTTCATCAGCACGCTCGACTTGACCAAAGGGTATTGGCAAATCCCATTAACCGAGCGAGCCAAACCAAAGACAGCCTTCTCTACACCAGATGGGCTATTCCAATATAAAGTCCTGCCGTTTGGAGTACACGGGGCCCCAGCTACATTCCAGCGCCTGATGGACAGAGTGTTACGCCCCCACCAGGACTACGCAGCCGCGTACATCGATGACGTGATCATCCATAGCAGGAGTTGGCAGGAGCATCTGAGACATCTGGAGGCGGTCCTGGATGAGCTGCGCTCCGCTGATCTCACGGCCAACGCGAAGAAGTGCAGAATAGGTATGACAGAGACGGACTACCTAGGATTCACCGTTGGACGAGGATGCGTAAAGCCACAGGAAAAGAAGGTACAGCGCATCAAGGAATGGCCCCGCCCCGTCACCAAGCGACAGGTAAAATCCTTCCTGGGTCTGCTAGCCTACTATCAGAAATTCATTGAGAATTATTCCACGGTGGCCGCTCCACTGTACGAGCTGACCCGCCAGAGGGAGCCACACCACATAAAGTGGACCTCTGAGGCAGAAACGGCTTTCACAAGGCTGAAAGAGGCACTGTGCCAGAAACCTGTGTTAATCTCGCCAAACTTTAACCTGCCGTTTCTTCTCCACACAGACGCCTCAGGGACTGGCATCGGCGCGGTGCTATCCCAGGTGATAAACGGCGAGGAGCACCCCGTCTCCTTCATTAGCAGAAAGCTACTCAAACATGAACGAAATTATGCAACGGTAGAAAAGGAGTGCCTCGCCATTAAGTGGGCGATACACTACCTGAGATACTATCTATGGGGCCGTCCGTTCACGCTGATAACTGATCATGCGCCACTAAAATGGATGGCCACGAACAAGGACAGAAACAGTCGGGTGACTAGGTGGTTTATTGAACTACAAAATTACAAGTTTGTGGTGGAACATCGACCCGGGAAGTCAATTCCCCACGCAGACGCACTGTCAAGACTGCATGAGGAGGAAGGCGATCATGATGTCTCCCGCCCCGGCGTGAAACATAGGGGGGGAATGTGTGGCGTCTCGGTCCGGGACCGCGCGCCACGGCATAGCCACCTCGGGGAGAGAGGGAGAGAGGCAGGCAGAGCAAAGCGTTGCCAACGGCAACGAGGGCGGGTCCTGGATGGGAGGTACGTCCCAGCCCGTCTCCTCGTCTGCCTTAATGAGGCACCTGCTGCGTGTCCACACCCAGGCAGGTTAAAAGCCTCTGTCCTGCTCACACTCTCAGAGACTCTCCCGAGAGACAGGCTGGCGTGCGGCAACCGGTAAGACTGAACCATACATATTCCCTTCCCTACTCTTAATATACCGTTTATTTGAATTGACCTGGATGTGATGACAATATACTAATTGTGTGAATCTCATCTCTCAGGCTCACCGACCCAGTACATGTCCGTGATCGCTGGGCTCTGGAATTTAGGCTCATACTGGCTGGGACACTGGAGTGCCCCTAGCCCCCCCCCCCCCCCCCCCCCCCCCCCTTTGATGAATATTGTGGGACGGGCTCCCCAATCTTTAAATACAGAAGAAACCTAAGTTAACCTGTGACCATGCTCTAACCACCCAAGAGCCCCTGAGTCAGAACCCCGGACCTTTGAGTTACTTTGTGATCCAAAACCAAATAAAAGTGCCGTTTGTTTTAGCACTCTGAACTTGAACTCTGTGTGTTTTTGGTCTGGTGAAACAGCGCCCCCACAATGTACATACATACATCTACATATCATTTATCATGTAATATACGTGTACAACAATACATGTATTATTATTATGATCTGACCACTGCTATCACAATATTAAGAAGAAATTAAATTCCTACAGAGACTTATTACTTTGTTTTAGTTTTCTCTGTCATATTATTTGTAGTTGGTGAGGGTAGGCAAAATATTATGCTAATTAGCTTTAGCCTACACCTTTTTTGGTATGTATCTTTATATACTGTTTCATTCTGTACATGAATGAACTGAAGACCAAAATAAAACATTGAAAGTGAAGTGAACTTGTATATTTGGGGTGCATACTTAGTTTAGACTAGTCATTGGTTACAATTTACAATTTAGGCATTTAGCAGACGCTCTTAATCCAGAGCGACTTACATTTAAGCAAGAACAAAAGCATGGGAATACATCACATAAAAGCATTTATCATGAAACATGCGTAAGCTAAGAAGGTAACAGTGGAATATCTATATGATGAAACTATACATACACTATACATAATAAACTATACATATTCACTACTATGCTATACATATGTACTATGGCGTGCTATGACTATATACAATACAATTATAGTGCTGTCTACATAACATGATTAGACATGGTTAGACATGGGTTAAGGTTAGGTTTAGGTGTGCTGCCCTGTGGGAGGTTAGGGTGAGGGTTTGAGATAGGTTGTAGTTGTAGGACTAATGACTAATGACTGGTCTAACCAATGACTAGTCTAAACCAAGTATACTGTCTAAACTAGACAGTAACTAGAAAAAGTGCCCTTCCGGGCACAGGTCTCCACCAGGTTATCCACAGATCCGTGCAGTTAGAGGTAAAAACACTTTTCGGCCAGTTATAGCGCCACCTTGAGGCTGAGTTGAAATTGTTCATGTGGCATTTCGTCCTCGGCCTAGTGGGAATGTGGGTGCACAATTTCACGGAAATCACGCGATGTGTTCATGATTTGCAGCATTTTGTTTGAAACTGAGCACTCCTGTGAACTTTGGAAGCCAATCTTAACCAATCAGGATGGAGTCTGATAAATCTGAAAGACCCGTTTCGTTGAATGGCTCTAGAGAGACTGTGTACCAATTTGCGTGATGTTTGGACAAAATCTGTAGGTGTACTGTGCAAAAACTTGTTTTGCACAAAGCGGCCTCCTGGTGGCGCTATAACAGGCCGTTCTGGAAAGTTTGGGGCAGAGGTTCATGGTTGGCATCCAGGGAGTGTGTGTGCAAAATATGGCATGGAAAAACTTGTTTTGCACAAAGCGGCCTCCTGGTGGCGCTATAACAGGCCGTTCTGGAAAGTGTGGGGCAGAGGTTCATGGTTGGCATCCAGGGAGTGTGTGTGCAAAATATGGCATCGACCGGGTTAACGGTGGCCGAGATTAGCTGTTCACGGACACACGGACACACAAACGGACGGACACACAAACGGACGGACACGCGGACGGACGGAGTGCAAAACATACTCTCCCCACATGCCTTCGGCCTGGTGGAGACAACTAGGCAGTAATGTACTGCACCCGTATATTGTACACAAACACACTGTATACTGTGTTAGTTCCAAACCACCACTAGCAATTGATTGATCATTAATAATATAATCGTGCTCTGAAAATGCTCCACCCATCTGACCACTTAACACGATCCAGAAAAGGTTGAGAATCACTGTTTTAGACCAACAATAAAGCTAATATTACTGTTAGGCCCTACATGAGGCTGCAGAATAGAAGATTACACTATAATAGAAATATTAGTTTAATACAGTATAGCAGTATTATTTTTTTAACCCTATACATACCGGCATGGCCTACTGGTATTTTGACATACTGGCATTTCGACATACCAAAATGGTTTAACCGAACAACTGTAAACCACAATGTTTGTCAGTTGAAAAGAAGAAGTGACTTTTTTTTTCTTTTTTCTTTTTACTTAACTTCATTGACTTAATTTGTTTGTTTTTAGAGTAAAAAGTAGTAGTAAGGTTGAAATCTTTTTTTTGCAAGTAGAAATATATCCGGGTGTTGCAGGTTTTAAGAATGTACAAGCGGTCCATGGCCATGTACAGAATAAAGGTTCAACCTAAATAAAAACGATACTAAAACAAAGCATTATTAAAAGAAATAAAAACTAAACTACAGCAAACATACAAAAACTAATTAAAGCTAACATAAAGTGAAAATGAAACATTCAAACTGTATCTCCCCGTAAGACGCCCTGAGGGCGATAAGCGACCTCGACCTATACAGAGCACATTGGAGATCTGCTATTTTCAAATGGCCAAAATGTATATAGGCCTATGGGATTGAAGTGGTTAATGTATGTTTTTTAATCAAAAATCTCAAAAGTAACTAGTACCTAAAGTTTTCAAATAAGTGTAGTGGAGTAAAAGTACACATTTTGGCTCTAAGGTGCAGTGGAGATACACTAAGCAGCACATTTAGGCTCTGCCATTTGAACCACCATAACTGTACAGACATGTGACCTACAGGCTAGAATCGATGACACGGATTGCAATTGATACTAAATATGGAAATAGTACGTTTCTGGACGCCACGCCCCATTTGTAGACAGTTATAAAAGCTGTAGGGTTGCACAGTCTTTCAGTTGAAGCCTTTGAACGGACAACAAAATGCATCCAGTCATAGTGATCCTTGGGGTTCTGCTTTTCCCAAAAGGTAAGTCTTTTTTTGAGGGGCTATTAGGCAATTTATTTGAGGGGCTATTATTCAGCTATTAGTGTAGATTCTTGTCTTATACCAAGATTAAATTCCCATTGACAATTAATGGAGAATTTACGTCATCTGTGGATGAGCATATCAGCGATGACAATGAATTGAGAATTTAGCCTATGTCATGTGGACGAGCAAATCGACATGTTACTGTACGGCATGATGATGTACGATGATAAGAGCGCCCCTCACTTCACACAGGTGTGATTTTTAATGATATGTTGGGGATTGATGCAATGACGGCATTTCTTGATTGATTTATTGACATTTTTATTTCACAGTAAGCTGAATGTACCTTTCAAACGAAAACTGTTACTGTGGACGACACCACGATAAAGCATTACACTTATTTATAGAACAGGGTCCACCATTTCCAATTCATTAGAACATTTAGAGATGTGCTCGTGCAAATATATACACTTAAAAACTAGAAATGTGAGGAAATGTTAGAGATAGAAAACGGTATCCAACTTAACTTTAACGACTGCTCCGACAGGAGTTTTCATGTAATGCACAGTAAGACCCAAACATATACGCGGCGTCAAGAAAGCGCCTAGGGGAGGCATCCCTTATTCCGCCTAGGGGAGGCATCCCTTATTCCGCCTAGGGGAGGCATCCCTTCCTGGTTTTTAAAACAGAAAGCGCCTAGGGGAGGCATCCCTTCCTGGTTTTTAAAACAGAAAGCGCCTAGGGGAGGCATCCCTTCCTGGTTTTTAAAACAGAAAGCGCCTAGGGGAGGCATCCCTTCCTGTTTTGTAAAACAGCTGGTGGATGGAAATGATGCGCCAAGGACGGAAATGCTTTGCCGACGCGACCATCATTTCCATCCACCAGCTGTTTAAGGCGGGAACCCCTTTTGGCGTTTTAAGCATTACGTTATACTTTAGCGATTGAAAAATAGCAGATCTACAAGCTCATAGCGCGCCACCGAGTGGCGCGCTATGAGCTTGTAGGTCTGCTATTTTTGAAAAATCGTGAAAATGCGGCACAAATCTTAGAAAATTGAAAATATATTCTTTCATAAGACTTTTTTTTTGTTATTTCGACGTCAGGCCTAAATGGGTTAAAAACCTGGAAGGGACTACAGTCGCTTTCTTGCCGCCTCTTGACCATATATAGAGTTATAAAGGATTGAGGGCGGACTGCCCCCCCCCCCCCCCCCCCTGCTATTCATGTGGATGGAAGTTGCTCAGTGGCGTTTTGAAGCATCCGGAAGAACGCTCTATACTTCCGCATTTTTTTCGCCTGGAATGCGGAAGTTCATGCTCAATGTAATTACCCCAGCTTGCTGCACGGTGTTTCCTCGTGCTAAATGCAGGGGCCTGCCTGCAGCCACGGCTCTGCCCAGTAGGGCCGAGCTCTTCAACGTTGGCCAGCCCTTCTGAGGGATTGCTCGTGACGCGTATATGTTTGAGTGTTCCCTAAGACGATATACGACTATGGTGATTAGTATTATTGGTATATTATTTAGTATTATTATTATCAGCTGGGTTAGTTCGGCTGCCGAGGTGGACGGGTGGGAAATTTGGTATATAGTCTTTTTTATTGGCCTAATATATTGTCTATAGCCTATACATACATTCATGAATCCACTTGCTGACCGGCTGAAAGTATTGGGCAATTTTTATAGGGTTTTCTTGTGACCCTACCATTAACATCCTATATGGCACTAATGGCAGGCAAAAATGTCAAACTTTCCTTATGCTTTAGGTAGCATGTGACATGTCAAACTAGGGGGTTTTCATGATTCTGAATCCATTCCAAGCATTAGTTTTGCTTGGGCTAAAAACGGCCATAGGCATCATGACAAATATGATGAGGTCAGCATATTTTGGGCACATTTGGGCATGTGGCTATGGCTGCTTTTAGCCCAAGGAGTGTGCAAAACTAATGCTTGGAATGGATTCATTTGAAAAACCCCTAGTTTGATATGTCACATGCTACTTAAAGCAAAAGGAAATTTTGACATTTTTGACAGCCATAGGATGTTAATGGTAGGGTCACAAGAAACCCCTATAAAACATATTGCCCAATACCGACAGCTGGTCAGCAAGTGGATTCATGAATGTATATAGACAATATTTTAGGCCAATAAAAAAGACTATTATACCACATTTCCCACATTAAACAAAAGAAGCCTGTCGGTTGCCGGACTAGGTCATGTAACTTTCCCCCGAAGGCTATAAGCTGTTCAACAACACAGTCTTGCAAAATAATGCTGACATCTATGACTGTGTGTAAAGTTTACCTTAGTGTTCAGTTGTAACCATGTAACCTTCTGGCTTCTGACTGTAGTTTGTAATCATCTCTCTTATCATGATATGATGACTCGCTGTACGGCTGTAGTGCATGTGTGTGAGCTGCTGTACTACCTAAATTGGCCAAGCAGTCGCACCCCCCAGCGTCAACTTCAAGCTCCGCCTATGGTTGTAACCTCTATATCGTGGACTGTGTGTAAAGTTTACATTAGTGTTCAGTTGTAACCTCTATATCATCGCCCACTTGTTGTCTTAGATCTCGCTGCCTTGACATGTCATGCGTGCACTCAGGAGAATCCAGATTCAGATACCTGCACTGAAGCGGTCTGTCCCGCTTCCCAGAAATGTGGTGCATTAACAGTAACAAGGTTTCCAGGTATGTGACAAGCTGTGGTGGAAAAAGTACTCCCATTTATTTTTACTTAAGTCAAAGTATCAATTGTGCAACGTAGAAGGGTCATTCTACGTTAATGTTAACGTAGAAGGGTCATTCTACGTTAATGTTAACGTAGAAGGGTCATTCTACGAAAACGTGCCATTTTGTTTCCCTCAGAACAAAACAATTTGTAAATATGATTTTCTTTTTAAGACAAAATTATAAAAATCATAATTTAGTATCCTTATAAAATAAGTTAGTGTTTTATTGTTTTATAGGGTTATTTAAGCATGGCCTTGGATTTGTGCATTAATGTCCCTCTGCATGATTGTTCAACTTTGACTAGATATTGAGCCCAAAATGTTTTAATGATCTAAAACAAATCTATATCTCATATAAAGCCTCAAGGAATTCAAAGTTTTGCTTGAGTATAAAAGTATTGGCATCAAAATGTACTGGAACAAAATTAATACTCATTATGCAGAATGTCCCATTTCAAGTTTCAAAATGTTTTGAGAATAGCAGATCTACAAGCTCACACGCATGAAGTAGACCTGCCATTTTCAAATGGTCAAAATGTATAATATAGGGCTGATGTGGGTTAGGTAATGGACAGTATGTCTTGTAATAATAATCAAAATCAAGTAGGCATAACTAGTAACTAAAGTTTTCAAATAAATGTAGTTGAGTAAAAGTACAATATTTGGATCGGAGATGCAGTGGAGTAGAATAAAAGTATTGGGAATTGGAAATAGGCCCTACTCAAGTACAAATACCTCACAATTGTACTTAAGTACAGTATTTATTGTAAAGGTTACTTGTTTGACAGCGGGTAATATCTTCTTTGTTTTTAGGTGGGACGACGAATAGATCCAGGTCTTGCCTGCCATCTGCTCGTTGTGATCTTAGTAGCTCAATGCAAACTGGAATCATCAGGGTATATTCAAGCAGCATGTGCTGCTCTACTGACCTCTGCAATGACGCATATCCCACACGTAAGTACCTAGCACTTTTGCGTGTGTGCATGCGATGCGTGTGTATATAGTATACTAGTATATGAAATGCTTATGAGGAGCGTTGAGGGTTGCATTTGTGCCATAGGCCAACTGTAATAAACGTGTGTTTAATAAATAGTTCATGCAAATATTAGCCGCAATTTGCAACACTAGATATTGTATTGAATCTAGAGTTGCAACACCCTCCATTGACAGCCCATTGATCCAAATGGAAATTTCCGATCTGCTTGTATGCTAAACTCATCAACATTGCAACTGTAAGGCAAGCTTGAATTATTGACTTTAGGCTACAGCTGCAATGTTGGTGAGTTTAACGTTGTTTAATACAAGCAGATCAGACTTTTCTATTTGGATCCTGGGATGTCAATGGAGGGTGTTGCAACTCTAGATTATAAGAAATCTAGTATTGCAAGTATTATTATTATTATGCAAATATGTGAATGTTACATGAGGTTCATGCAGGGTTGAATAAATCACCAATATATATGACCATTTAAAAATACAGCTCCTGCCAGCCCTCCCAACAACAATGGTAAGAAGTGCCACACCTGCAACGGCAAAAACTGCACCAACATCCTGTCATGTGCTGGTGATGAGGATCGATGCGTCACAATTCGAGGTAACAAGTCTATGGCTTCAGTCGACAGCCTCTCCTTTACCCAAATATTATGGCTTCAGACCACAGCCTCTCCTTTACCCAAATATTATGGCTTCAGACCACAGCCTCTCCTTTACCCAAATATGTCACTTTCTTCAGCTCAGAAGAACGGTCAATTAAGATGCATTACACAAGGTGTTCTTTACCGTCATTAATGACACACTTGCGTTGCTGTAGGAACGAGCCGATAGGCGAGTTCCGTACGCAGCACAGAAGTGCATTAATGTTGGTAAAGCACGACCCTTTAGTGTAATATTGCGATTATACAACAATTACCCTATTACAAGTCAACTCAATTTCATTATAACCAAGACTATTTGCTAAAAAACATATATATTTTTTTAATGACAGATGTAGCCACTAGACCAAAATGTTCCAAGGAAATCGCTAGCATAGCAACCCAGTTGGCTCCGCTCTGGGAGATCAGCACAGCTGATTTTTATGTTTTGATTAGGCGTTCCATCATGCTCGTTTGAAGCACGGCGAGATGCTATTTAATAATTTCAACCAATCAGATTGCTTCCTCAAAACGACCTGTTGTATAATTATTACTCTAGACATGGAGAGTTAACTATATGCAGACACAATAACATGTTTTACGTCTGTTCACAGAGGGAAGAACCGGAGACGCTGCGATGACCATCGAGAAGGGCTGCATGTCAAAGAGCCTGTGCGTGGCGAACGCTCACGCTCTCACTCAAACCACAGTTCATGAAACCTGCTGTGAGGGTAACTTGTGCAACACCGCTACCAGCAGCGCTGTTAGCGTCTTATTGCTCCTGGCAGTACCAGTGGTCTCTGCTGCTCTGTTCAACTGAAGGTCTCGCTGCTTCAGTTTGATCAAAGAGATTCTATAGCAAGAGACGAAACTCCTTAGTGGCGCATCACTCCAAGATGGCGGCACATGCTCATACTGCTATTCTGAATTAATGTTAATGTAACACCACAAACATGCACCGTGAAATTCTGAATTAATTTCAATTTTTCTACTTTGATCCATTCATAAATATGATAAAACGAGTACATAATTATAGTATTGAGCATATTTATAAATGCTTTAAATGAGCCTAATAAATTAGGCCTATATCTTGGCCTGAATGGAAACAAGACCGCAAGGACTTTTTCCGGTGATCGCTTTGGACGTGTGTTTGAATGAACTCTGTACTGTCTACATTTCTACCAATAAAGTATTCAATTAATCAATCACCACTTCATAAATCATTAAAAACAAATGGAATTGAATTGAGATTGTATCTACAGGCTGGTCCATGGGGGTTCTCCGGTCGCATGTTGCCCATGTGTGGTCTAGAATCTTCCTCAGTGTGTTACCAGTGGTTGTGTTATTGGATTGGATTGTTGTTTTTATTGTTATTGCCGTTTTATAAGTCATTCTGTGTGTGCCGGAACTATATCAAGCCGCTTCTACGCCATGCACCCTCTCTTTTATGCAAAGGCACAGTATTACTCCAAACCACTTTATTTTACCTTTCAGTCAAAATAACAATACACACAATCATACAGGTTAAATCCAACAGGAAGAGCATAAACGTAGCAGCAGCAAAATATGAAAACTGTCCCTTTAGACTGGTTTAGACTGGTCAGAAGGCATTTGTAGAATTAATTACTTGCACACTTACATTAGCCTATATTTAGTTTATTGAATTTCATTCAAAATTTTTATAATTTTTCAATACAGAATGAGATCATATCGACATCGGTAATATTGGTTATCGGCCATAACAGAAATTAATTATATCGGATATCGATATCGCCCAAAATGTCTCATCGGCACATCCCTATATGTAATATACATCTTTAGGTTGTTTCCAGAGGAAACGTTTACATCTTGTGTAATGTATACATTACACAACGTACATACGACGTACTTCTGTATTAACTATGTTGTCACTGCCAGTAATAGAGAACATAGCCTGAGCTATGCCCAATGTTAAAAAATAAATAAAAAAACAGCTCTGCAACCTGCATTTTACAGGACCATGAAACTACTGTCGAGGAAATGTGGAATACCTAAGTTATACATTTAAGGAGATCAAATCACTGGAAGGGGGGGGTCTTCCCATTGTGGAATGTGTTAAGACCCACCTACTCCCTGAGGGGGGTAGGATTGTATTTAAGCTGAAGTCTGTATATGGTGTTCCATTGCAACGCTTCATTGCTGGCTCCGTATTCGAATACAAGATTCCAATACTCTGAAACTCAGAATTGTGTCTGTCTCATTATGTTGTTTAACTGTGTTATAAGTGCTCTCCGACAGATTCCACAACACTACCAAGCCAACGCATGAAGGTAGACATCACACTTCTCAAGATCTGAAGATAACTCCTTCACTTCACGGAAACTGGTTTCAGCTGGACATTAAATGCACTGTCATGAGTGACAAAACATCCTGTGGTTTAGACAGTTTTCAGTTAGTTCAACCCAAAAAAAAGGACTTATTTTACATCAAGTACACACCCCATGAAGCCTTGAATTCGGAATTATTTTTCTTGCATTCCTGAGCCAATAATATGATGACCAGACGAGACGCAATTCTCAGTTGAATCTCGCGTACTGTCCAGCCACGCCGTCATCAAAGTATTGGCTCAGGAATGTGACAAAAAACACCATGAATTCAAGGCTTCATGGGGAGTGTAGTTCAAAGTATTGCTCTTTGTCTTTAAGTGTCTAAATGGTTTGGCACCCATTTATTTATCTGAACTGCTGAAACCCTATGCTCCGACACGGACGCTCAGGTCCTCTGACCAGCTTCTCCTGGTGGTTCCTAAAACCAAGCTGAAGCTCAGAGGTTATCGAGCTTTTGCAGTGGCAGCTCCCAAGCTCTGGAATGAGCTGCCTCTGCACAAAAGACAAGCCCCCACCCTCCAGGTGTTTAAGTCACGCCTAAAGACTTACCTTTATTCCTTGGCTTTTCCAAGCACAGTATGAGATGTTCGATGTTTAACGTGACACTGTGCATGTTGTTTGTGGTTGTTTTGTGGTTTTTAAATGAAGTTGTTTTTTAATGTTGAAGTTGTTTTTTAATGTTTTACTGTAAAGCACTTTGGTACAACGTTGTTGTTTTAAAATGTGCTATATAAATAAAGATGGTATGGTATGGTATGGTATAGAACACCATGAATTCAAGGCTTCATGTGGAGTGTAGTTCATAGAAAATAAGTTTACATTTTGGGGGGGGGTTAACTATTCCTTTAAAACTACTTTTAGACCAGTGATTTTCAACTTGTGGGCCGTGAGGATACAGCAAAGTAATAATTGTATTTGATGATATTTTAAAAGGTTATGGGTGAAAAAAAAGGCCATTTACTTTTGAAAATCCTTAACATAATATATAATAAAAAAACAATGAATGAATTAGCGATTCTGCAAGACATAGAGGTGCTTAATTATTGATGCATGTACGGTAATGGTAAAGTAAAACTTATCCTATGCATTACACACGCTAAATGTTGTTTATTGAATTCCATAGTACATTTATTTAGAATCTGTGTATGTAAATATTGTATTAAATCTATAGGCGATGCCTTTACACAATTACAGTATAGTTACTTATTTTCACGAATATTTGTCAATGTTACCTTCTTCTATATCCACTTATCCAGTGTTTAACACATTCTTTCACCATGTGGTAAGAACATGTAATCAGGGGAGGAGAAGCTACTGTCTGTATATTACCAGAATCAATAATCAAGGAGGATTTAAGATTACATTTAAGGATTTAAGACTGTACGGTCCATGGCCATGACCAGAATAAAGGTTTTATCTAAATAAGAACTATATGCGCCATCCTGTGAGAGGGTTATCTAATAGTCCAATAAACAGGCTGTAACCTTAAACTCATGGATTCACAAGATCTGGCATTTATTGATTGCCCACAATTATCCCAAATTGAATGGTCATCTGATATACATATGAACAGCAAAGACATATATGAAAGCAAATACGACCCGTTACATCACAAATCAGATTCGATCATATCAGTCCGCAGATCGGTGGGCCCTGCGAAGCGCAGGCCAGAGGGTTGTCTGACCTGGAGAATTCTGACGTGTCCCTACTCTTTCCAGACACTATACAGGACTCCTTCTTGTCACTCAGTGACCTTGATTGGGCACAGCTCGGCTGCACACTCTTAAAAGTAATGGTAACTGCTTAAAGGGTCTACTTTCCCCCATCATATACTAAAACAAAGCATTATTACAAAATACAAACTAAACCAGCACAAAAACTAATTAAAGTGAACATGAAGTGAAAATTAAATAAAAAAAATCTAAACTATAACCATGCGGTGGACATGATGTTTGTGGTCGATATAACAAATAGTTTCTGAGAATAAAATAATGCAATGCCTGCCCGTCTGTAAGCTTGTGCTTATTTTCAGTTATTGGTGTGTTTTTACAAAACAGAATATTCTTACAAGATACACTAAGCAGCACATTTAGGCTCTGCCATTTGAACCACCATAACTGTACAGGTATAAGTGACCTACAGGCTAGAATAGATGACGCAGATTGCAGTAAATGCAGTTGTTACTATAAACAAAAAAACAAACAAACTATAGTTGCCAAGAATACTGGACAACTCACTCCGGTGAGTTGTCTTCACTTTCTGACATGGCGGGGTGAGTTGTCTGTACTTTCCGCTGGGGCAAGTTGGGCGAGTTTGTAAAGGGATGACATTGCGGGGTGAGTTGTCCGTGGCACCCATTACAGTAATTCAATTTCGGATCCAACTATCGGTTCCTACAGACGTGCGTTGTCACGCGCTAATTATTTGTTATAACAGTAAAATCCGGTGAAACACTGTTGTAAGTCTCTCTCTCACTCTCTCTATGCAGCATTGAAGGTGGTGGGGGGATCGTTTGGGGATGTTTGCGCTTCAAAGGCAGAGTCTCACAGCTGTACAAAGTTGCTAATTAGACTGCACTCCCAACGAACACAGTTCTAATAGGCCTATACTTATTGACTGAATACATCTGAATAGCAAAGCTATAGAGCGTCGCAGTCCCGCCCCCTCGAGAGACCCGGAAAATAAATCGCCGTTCATTTTCCTCATAGGCATTTCTTAAAGTATTTATTTAAAGACGGTTACGCCGCGGACAAAGCCAACTCGGATCGTGACAAATCATGACAATGAACACAATATTTTGGGCCGATCAAATCATTAGTTCAAGAAAATAAAGGCAGGAGACAACACTATTTGTTTTGTTTTTCTTCTTATAAATTATTTGATCGGCCCAAAACATTGTGTTCATTGTCATGATTTGTCATGATCCGAGTTGGCTTTGTCCGCGGCGTAACAGTCTTTAAATAAATACTTTAAGAAATGCCTATGGGAAAAATGCATTGGGATTTATTTCCTGGGCCACTCGTTCTGAAAGGGGGAGGGACTGCGACGCTCTATTGACACCCAAGGCCGGTTTTAGGGGGGGGGGGGGGCAGGGGCTGGCAGTGCCCACCCAAACGTGCGTCCTGCCCACCCAATCAAAGGTTTTTTTTACCTATCACAAAATATCTGCACCATCTATGATGTGACAAGGTGCATTGTTGAGAACGAAGAACGTCTTTGCACTATCCTGTCAGATATTTCAGAGGATGATGAAGACTCAGTTGATTTGTGCACTGAAGCATCAGGCCTTTTAATTCAAATGAAGAGGCTACATTTCTTTGAGATTGCCACATTTCTAGTGCGGGTGCTTAGTGTCTTAATTCCAGCAAATGTTATTCTACATAGTCTCATGCTGTGGATATGTGTTCTGCTGGTTTGGTTGTTACTGAATCACTGGAGTCCTTGAAAGACATCCGCAAAGAGGATTGCTGGACTGAGCTTTCTCAGTTATCTGCGGAGGATCAGGATGTGTCACACCAACCTAAAAGGAGCATATTGAGCAAACGCCTTGGAAAGTGAAACTGGAAAAGACTATGAAACTCTGAAAAGCAAACTCATTGTTGCAAAGCCAATGTTGGCCAAGATATGTTGTCCAACCGAAACAGATCTGGCCACTGTGTCTAAACACATGAAGACATAGAAGAAAGGATTTCCTGTGTTGCACAAGTTGTATGTGACAGCCCTTGTAATTGGTGTGTCTTCAGCTTCATGTGAGAGTTCCTTCTCCACGCTGGCACATGTCCTAACCCCCTACCGTCGCACCATGTTGCACCACAGAAAAAATAACTTGGTCATCTTGGCACTTGAGAAATCTATAACAAATACATTGGACATGGATGAATTTGTTACCATTTTTTGCCAGGACAAACAGAAGACTCATGTTATAGAGATGACATTAAAAAAAGAAAAGAAAAAATATGAAAAAAAGATAAATGCAGCCTCAACAGGGCACAAGCCAGTTGACCCATGAGCCCAGTTACTTGAAGTCCTTGACTTCCTTCAGCACAGTGCCTCCTGTTGTTGTCAGAGGTGGATGTTCTGGTGAGATGTTATAGGTGATAACCTCCTATAGCAGCGTGATCTTGTAGATCGGCTGTTTTTGGTGCACACAGTTTTGCAGCATGACCTCGTAGATCGGCTGTTTTTGATGTCATTTGCATGTTTTTTGGACAACATCTGTAGGAGTACTGTTGGAAAAAAGGTGTGCTTGTTCCACGTTGTCGGAGAGCAGGCTGATGTTGTCCGCATAGTCTAGTCTAGTCTGTGCGGACAACAGTCTGTCAGGACTACTTTGGTATGTCGTCTCGAGTCAAATGCCTTTGAAGTCAATAGAACTGAGTATTATTATTATTATTATTACTATTACTATTATTACTATTATTATTATCATTATATTGTAACTATTCTTTTTTTTTTTTATTTTTTATTTTTTTTTTATTTTTATTTTTGCGGCTTATGCCTTTTATTGGTTTTTTGAAGGGACAGACAGTAGGCTGACAGGAAACGGGAGAGAGATGGGGGAAGACATGCAGTAAAGGCCGTGTCGGGCTCGGGAGTCGAACCCGCGGCACACTGCGACTGGATTACCAGTCGGGTGCCCAGACGGTTACGCCACCGCCTGGGCATATTGTAACTATTCTTATTTAGTTTCAGTTTTGGAAAGTAATTGATGAGTGGCAACTAAATTGTTTGTGTTTCTGGAAAAATGATAACGATTATTAATCTAACATTATTAATCTAACATTAATCTAACATTAATGTTAGTTATAAATGTAATGCCCATTTGGCTTGTTAGCTTATAACGAACAAAGTGCTAAACAAAATGATGATCGCGTATAGGCCTACTGATGGCAGCGTGTTCTATAGTCTAGATAGAACATGATAATAACAGCCTTCAGTTATATTGGTTCAAAATGGCTAAAATACACAGTATTGTATCTGAATATCCTCAGCTCAAAATATATTTGGAAGTCAATTGAAATCTCAGACGAATGAAAATTGTGCCCGTCATAATTTGGGTAAATATTAGCGCGTTTTACATAGGCGTTTTACATAGATTGTGCATTACATTCACCAATTCACACACAGATGGTGGAGGGAACCATGCAAGGCACCAACCTGCAGATGCAATCAGGGGTTCAGCGTCTTGCTCAAGGACACTTTGTCACTAACTCTGGGGGAGCCCAGGTTCGAACTGGGAAACTTGCGGTTCCCATTCGGCCACACTACCTCTGAGCCTCTGCTGCTGAGCCACTAATTGGCAGACATCCTGCATGGATTGACGCCAATTAAACATATTTCCACAGCTAGGATTTCCTAGGACTTTTAGTATGGTGTTCTGATGACTTCATAGAAATGGTCTGTGAAGAAGGAAATGATGACCTCTTGGTATATGGCATTTTTTCCTGATAATAGTCCCAGTTAGTGGCCATTTTGGATTGATGCCAATTTAACATATTTCTACAACTACGACTTCTTGGGACTTTTAATATGTTGTTCTGGAGACTTCATAGAAATGGTCTGTGAAAAAAAACAGTTTCAATTACTTATTGGTAAGGAATTTATTCCAATATTGGTAATTGGCCATGCATTCTTTTGAGAATATCTTATTGGTGGACATCTTGTATTGATGCCAATGAAACATATTTCCGCAACTAGTATTTCTTGGGACTTTTAGTATGTTGTCCAGGAGACTTCATAGAAATGGTCTGTGAAGAAAAAAAATCTGTTACAATTAACTCTTGGTCCGAAATTTATTCCAAGATTGGCCATTTTTCTCATAATAGTCCCAGTTGGTGGCTATTTTGGATTGATGTCAATTTAACCTATTTCTGCAACTACGATTTCTTGGGACTTTTGATATGTTGTTCTGGAGACTTCATAGAAATGGTCTGTGAAAAAAAAATCAGTTTCAATTACTTATTGGTAAGGAATTTATTCCAAGATTGGTAATTGTCTATGCAGTTTCTGAGAATAGTCTTATCGGCGGACATCTTGGATTGATGCCAATTAAACATATTTCCCCAACTGGGATTTCTTGGGACTTTTAGTATGTTGTTCTGGAGACCTCATAGAAATGGTCTGTGAATAAAAATCTTTTGTTACAATTACTTTTGATTTTAGGTCCAAAATGAGCTAGAATGCCTGGACTATTATGTTATTGTCTATTTTTTGTACCACATGCTAAATAAATAAACCTAAACCTAAAACCTTAATACAAGCAGATCAGACTTTTCTATTTGGATCATGGGATGTCAATGGAGGGTGTTGCAACTCTAGATTCAACCCATTATAAAAACTCTAGTATTGCAAATTGCAGCTTTGCAAATAATTATGTGAATGTTATTTTGTTGTACATGAGGTTCAGGGTTGAATAAATCACCAATATATTATGACCATTTAAAAATGTAAAACCTACAGCTCCTGCCAGACCTTCAGACTTTCCCAACGGTAATAAGTGCTACACCTGCAACGGCAAAGACTGTTCCGACATCCTGTCATGTGCCGGTGACGAGGATCTATGCGTCACAAGTCGAGGTAACAAGTCTATGGCTTCAGACCGCAGCCTCTCCTTTACCCAAATATGTCACATTCTTCAGCTCAGAAGAACGGTCAATTAAAAGGGATGTTTTATGTCTGTTCACAGTGGAAGTCAATGGCAATGCGATGACCAACAAGGGCTGCATCTCAAAGAGCCTGTGTGCTTCAGTGGATACTCACGCTCACATTCACACTCACGTTTCAGGTGCGATGGTTGAACTAAGCTGCTGTGAGGGTGACTTGTGCAACAGCGCTACCAGCGCCGCCGTTAGCCTCTTATTGCTCCTGGCAGCACCAGTGGTCTCTGCTGTTTGCGAACGCAGTGAGCCACTTACTATGACAGCAAGGGCTGAATGTCTGTGTGTGTGTCTGTGTGTGTGTCTGTGTGTGTCCCGCTGTTACACCACCCGCCCGCCACCAGAGGGCGCAGCTGTAGCACACACACACACACACACACACACACACACACACACACACAGGGCGCAGCTGTAGCACACACACACACACACACACACACACACACACACACACACACAACCACACACACACGAGCTGCGTTCGCTTCCCGCGTTTGCACGTCTTACTTGTCTGTTCAACTGAAGTTTATTGGGTCGGTACTCTTTAACGTCTCACAGGTTGCTACATTGGTATATTCTTACTTATAAAGCCATTCTTGGTAAAACTCCCACTTTACATTTGTTCTAAATTTGAACTTGTCCAAAACTCTCTCAACCTCAGATCAAATGCTGGGCTGTGCTTAGCTCTGGTCCATAGCTCTAATGCGTTGCATCTAAATGCAACGCATTAGAGCTATGGACCAGAGCTATAGGCTTTTAGTTTATTAGCAAATACGTTTTTATATATTAGCCTTTATTGTTGCGTTATAGACATTCCTGTTCTCCCTTTGATCTTCTTCGGTAGTGGGTACTGTATTTATGAACGTTGCATGCCTGTCGCGTTTATTCCATGGGTGGGCTCATTATAATTTTAAAGGTATATTCAGTGATTTCACTCAAAAAACCTTAGGTTTCGTTTTTGGCTGTGGGACCCAGCCTTTCGTCCAATCAGGATAGAGAGTCAAAAACTAAACCTAAGGTTTTTTGACCCCCAGGGGTTAACTGGGGACAGGGAGGAACTCCTTATATGGCCAGCACACTCTACAGTAGGGAGGATTATCACAACAAAACAAAAAAATAAGTGATATTTGAATTAAGTGAAATCACTGAATATACCTTTAAGTGCCGACCCAGCTTATATTTGTAACTGCATGTTTGTGTCATTTATGTATAGATGTTGGTGCTATTAAGAAAGTTCACTGCCTATACAGTAAATACTCTGTGTTATATAAGAACAGAAATCCTCTTATCAACCAATTACAGTATCTCAGCGATGTAGATATTAATACAGTTAATTGGGGGGTAAAATGTGTTATACTATATGGGAGATGCTTGGTGCGTATACTATGAGACATATTGTATCAGGTGACAGAGGCGTGCTTTCACAGGACATGATGGGTTCTAGTTCATTCTGAAGCAATGTAATGAACAGGAGACATGGCGTTAATGTGTACAGTACAGTTAAATGCTCATAATGATAAGCTTATGCAGTCGCTAGATCTGTGAATTAATAGTATGTGTTTTGTGTTTCTTTTTGTGTTAGTTTATTACCTAAGCGCCACATTCTCTGAATAATCTTGTGCTAATGATTAAGGACAATCGGTCGATGCTATTGAACTAAGTCTAAACACGGGCGAGACAAGTGTTTACTGTACACAAGTTTAGTAGAATTGTGTTTGTAGACTGGGGTGTGTGTGGGTGGGTAGAATGTTCTTTTGTTGTTGCTTTTGTTGTTGTCCTCTTTGTTTTTTGTATCATTATGGAAAAGAAAGAAAATACTTGTATGGCATGTTTGTCTAAATAAAAATATCTTAAAAATAGCATCACTCCAAGATGGCGGCACATTCTATTTCTAATTCTATTCTGAATTTGAAATTAATGTTAATCTAACGCCACAAACACGCACATAAAATGCACTGGTGCACACACACATGCACCCTGAAATTCAGAATTTATATATTATAGTTTATACTGTTACTATAATGTGAGTGACTGGAATGCTAATACAATCTCCTCCCGATCAGAAATCTCCAGACTCATACATAATACATTAAAATAATCTCATCTGCTAATTCAACACAGTCAGTGATGAGTATTCCACCAGTCGATGCATGGCTAATCAGCTTCATTGAGATGTTGACGGTGCCGTCAGGGGTCTGTCTGTGAGAGAACTTAGGGCATGGCAGGTTGAGACTATAGCGCACATGCGGTCTCTACTGCCCTCTGCTGTTCAATAATACATTTGCACTCATAATAGCTTTAGTATTGAAACTGAAACCAATGTACAAATGTACCATGTACAAAGGATGGTGATTTTGTTTGTCAATAATAGCCATCAATAAGGGCATATTTTCTATCATTTCTATTACTAGAACAGTGCCCGGTGGGCAATGATGCGACCTCGCCCGCACCATTGTGATGTCAGAACAGGCCAGCTCCATGCATATATGGAGGGATTTTATCCCATTTTGACCTGAGGACGATTCTACAAATGTCTTCTAAATCCTGACAGTTTTCTGTGAAACCCATGTTTCTATATGTCAGTTGTTCTCAAACATTTTCATGTCAAGGACCCCCAAAAATATATTTAATTGCCCGCCGACCCCCATCTTAAAATGTTGTTCCAGGGACCCCCCAGAAGCAAAGACTTGAGTTAAAAATGTTCACTCTGAAAGAATATATATATATTCAAAGATTTGTGCCACATTTTCAAAAATAGCAGAACTACAAGCTCGTAGGTCTGCTATTCTTCAACAGTTAAAGCATAACATATAATGCTTAAAACACCAACAGGGGTTCCCGCCCCAAAATGGGTTATTTGGGCCGAGTCCGGAGCTCAGGGGCAGAGACTTTTGTACTGGTTCTGGACAACTGGCTATCCGACAGACTCAAGGCCGGGCCTTGACCTGCACACTCCCTGTGGCGGTGTGGAACGTGTGTGTCAAATTTGACGTCGGTGGGGTGAACGGTTCTCGGGTTACGTGGGTGGATTACAGACGTATACAGACTTTACAGAGACATGACGGCGAAATATGATGTAAAATGACAGTACTCAAACTCAGTGAACACGTGGACTTGAAGCAATTCTTTTTTTTAAGATTAATGGATCACACATCATTTGTATTCCATTGTTTGATACTGTATATAGTAGGAGCCACTAGCTAAAGAGAAAACAGCTTCTCACTTCTATCATTGGCAGGCCTACTCACATATTTTACCTAAGTAAAAGTATCAATACTGCAATACAAAAATACTCAGTTGCAAGTAAAAGTCCGGAATTCAAAAAAGTAAAAAGTATAAAAGTATTGGCATCAAAATGTACCAAGAGTAGAATGTACTCATTATGCAGAATGCCCCATTTCACAAGTTTTCAAATGTATAAAATGTATATAAATCGTTTGAAAATAGCCGATCTCCAAGATCACAATGCGTCGACGATGTGACACATTGTGAGCTTGTAGATCGGCTATAGTCAAATGGCCGAAATGTATATAGAGCTGAAGGAGTTAATGTATGTTTTGTCATAACAATCCAAGTCTACAAAGTACAGTAACTTGTAACTACATTTTTTGAGCGGTGTCTCCGCTCCATGACGGAGCACGGAAAGCTGCAACACAGGTCGGTAACTGTCAATTTCTCCACAGTTTCGGACACGGGAAGGCTCGCCGGAACAGGGCAGGCCCCTGGGCGCGTTCCTGGGGGTCTGGATGTTCCGGGGACCCCCCGGGGACCCCCACGCGGTAACTGTCATTTCTCGACCGTTTCGGACACGGGAAGGCTCGGCGGAACCGGGCCAGCCCCCTGGACGCGTTCCTGGGGGTCTGGATGTTCCGGGGACCCCCCGGGGACCCCCACGCGGTAACTCTCATTTCTCAAAGATTTTTTCCTAAAATAATCCAAGTACAGTACATTACAGAGCACAGTACACTACAATACAGTACAGTACAGTAACTATAACAATACATGTATAGTTGTTTAACACATCAAATGCCATAACTCGGTGCTCTGATCGGCACAACATAGGACAAAAAGATAGTAAAAATACATTATTCTAATCTGAGGTCATCTATCTCTCCTCCTCGATGGAAAGTGATGGTCAAGGGCATGAGCAGCTATTAAAATGTTAAAAATGGTATACTTCATTGCATTGTCAAGGCCGTTTTGATGTACACCGCAAAATCTTGAGTGTTACTTTTAATTAACCCATTCTGACTTGAGATCAGATTCATACGAGGTTTCCCCTGGACACACACTGGTCTGATTATAACCCATTCTGACTTGAGATCAGATTCTAAAAAATGTCAGTCGTTCTTCGATTTTTCAAATCGTGGCGCGCTATGAGCTTGTAGGTCTGCTATTTTTCAATAGCTGTGTGAGTGTGTGGTTACCTTTTTATAGTGTGTTGTCATTCCGAAGCTTCTCTCGTTGCCGAGCCATTTCCCCGCATCTCAAATTTCATAAACGTGTCAGCAGTGGAACACTAGAACACTTGAAACACACGACTCCTTTTTTTAGTAAAGTCACATTTTATTGCGTTTTCCAATTCATAGAAGCATTTCTTAGAAAATATACTCATTTTCAGGCCTGTGAAATCAGATCAAAACGGTCCCACTTATACAGACTCAAAACTCAATACTTTCACAGAGATGATAATGGTGAACAACAGACACACCCTTCTCTTGGTTCTCATCACCAGAGATGATAATGGTGAACAACAGACAACACACCCTTCTCTTCGTTCTCATCACCAGAGATGATAATGGCGAACAACAGACAACACACCCTTCTCTTGGTTCTCATCACCAGAGATGATAATGGTGAACAACAGACAACACACCCTTCTCTTCGTTCTCATCACCAGAGATAATGGTGAACAACAGACGACACACCCTTCTCTTGGTTCTCATCACCAGAGATAATGGTGAACAACAGACAACACACCCTTCTCTTGGTTCTCATCACCAGAGATAATGGTGAACAACAGACAACACACCCTTCTCTTCGTTCTCATCACCCGAGATAATGGTGAAGAACAGACACACACCCTTCTCTTGGTTCTCATCACCAGAGATAATGGTGAACAACAGACAACACACCCTTCTCTTGGTTCTCATCACCAGAGATAATGGTGAACAACAGACAACACACCCTTCTCTTGGTTCTCATCACCCGAGATAATGGTGAAGAACAGACACACACCCTTCTCTTGGTTCTCATCACCAGAGATGATAATGGTGAACAACAGACACACCCTTCTCTTGGTTCTCATCACCAGAGATGATAATGGTGAACAACAGACACACACCCTTCTCTTGGTTCTCATCACCAGAGATAATGGCGAACAACAGACAACACACCCTTCTCTTGGTTCTCATCACCAGAGATGATTAATGGTGAACAACAGACAACACACCCTTCTCTTGGTTCTCATCACCCGAGATAATGGTGAAGAACAGACACACACCCTTCTCTTGGTTCTCATCACCAGAGATAATGGTGAACAACAGACAACACACCCTTCTCTTGGTTCTCATCACCAGAGATGATAATGGTGAACAACAGACAACACACCCTTCTCTTGGTTCTCATCACCAGAGATGATAATGGTGAACAACAGACACACACCCTTCTCTTGGTTCTCATCACCAGAGATGATAATGGTGAACAACAGACAACACACCCTTCTCTTGGTTCTCATCACCAGAGATGATAATGGTGAACAACAGACACACACCCTTCTCTTGGTTCTCATCACCAGAGATGATAATGGTGAACAACAGACAACACACCCTTCTCTTGGTTCTCATCACCAGAGATAATGGTGAACAACAGACAACACACCCTTCTCTTGGTTCTCATCACCAGAGATGATAATGGTGAACAACAGACACACACCCTTCTCTTGGTTCTCATCACCAGAGATAATGGTGAAGAACAGACAACACACCCTTCTCTTGGTTCTCATCACCAGAGATGATAATGGTGAAGAACAGACAACACACCCTTCTCTTGGTTCTCATCACCAGAGATAATGGTGAACAACAGACAACACACCCTTCTCTTGGTTCTCATCACCAGAGATAATGGTGAACAACAGACAACACACCCTTCTCTTGGTTCTCATCACCAGAGATAATGGTGAAGAACAGACAACACACCCTTCTCTTGGTTCTCATCACCAGAGATAATGGTGAAGAACAGACAACACACCCTTCTCTTGGTTCTCATCACCAGAGATAATGGTGAAGAACAGACAACACACCCTTCTCTTGGTTCTCATCACCAGAGATAATGGTGAAGAACAGACAACACACCCTTCTCTTGGTTCTCATCACCAGAGATGATAATGGTGAAGAACAGACAACACACCCTTCTCTTGGTTCTCATCACCAGAGATAATGGTGAACAACAGACAACACACCCTTCTCTTGGTTCTCATCACCAGCATACACCAAAAAGCGTACAACACATGTCAAACTATAATATTACCACAAAAGAACATGATTGTTTAATTTGCTCAGATTTTCACATTGGTTAGTGCAGTTAGCTGATTTATATATTTTTTAAATATTTACACACTTCATTAGAATAAATACAAACTCACCCTTACAGTCACGGTCACAGATTGTCAATAAAAGACGGAGAAGATGAGAAAAGACTATTGTCATTATTATTAAATACAATTCTGTACAAAGAAGTGCAGAGCAGCATACTTAAGAGACAATACTCTGTGTACACTAGTGTACAGTATACTGTGTGTGTATGCGACTGTGCGTGTGTGTGTGTGCAGGTAGTTATGCATATACAGTACTATAGGTATGAAGCCTTCTTATCCACGAATGGCCAGTGTCCCCCATGAGGCCTTGCGTGAATTATTGGCATCACATCAATCAATTCATTTGTGTGATCCGTGTCAGTCGGGAACACAACCTGACAGGTTGACATTAGCCTTCCCTACAAGATCTCTCTCCAGTCTCCACAGAGCTGATTAATAACCAATGATCAATGGCTCTCATAGATCAGGTCAGGTTGTGTGTTCCCCCATATTATTACTGATTTAATCCTTCACATAAATTGAATGACTGACACATGAATTGACACACACAGTCCATTTCCCCAGTAAAGCTTCTTGGGAAACTTGTGGACAGGGCGAGCACACCGAGACACATAATTATACTCTAAGGACACATCGCTACAGGCGCTGACATTTGAGAAACGCCCTAGCAGGCAGCGGCTAGCCTGGTTAATAAACCAGACTAATATCGCACGGACCGCGGGATATTAGTCTGGGGAGGCTCAGCTTGGATTTCATTTCCAGGGAAACATTTTCTCTTTGACGCAATTGGTCAGAGCTACTGTCAGTCAAAGGTCTCAAGCATTGAACGTCACTGTACCAAAGCCCGCCCATATTGCATACCGTGTCCCTATTGGGCGCACACGTTCTCGTGTGTAGAAAATGGGCGTACAATTGAGCCTCTCCAGACCGAAATCCGCCGGTAGGCAATTTTTTTTTGCCAACGGCTGATTCGGTCTGGTTTATTAACCAGGCTAGGCAGCGGCGGCTAGGCTCGCCAGCTACCGCTGTACTTGACTCTCTTGGTTAGCGATCGAAGAGGATGAGCGGCACCACACTGAAAAGTTGGGAATATTTTAAAACCTTTACACGCATCTGAAAAAACAAAACACAAGCAAAGAGAGAAGCGCCCACCAGACGTGCCATAATATAGGGAAAACGATGTGTTTCGTGGTGCGCCGCGTCTCAGCATGAACGCCCTCTTACGCCTGAGAATAAACCCGAAGCAAGTGCAAAACACAAAGGGGGGGAGAACGAAACATAAAAAGCATACCTGTACATGCGTGTTCTGCAAACAAATAACATGTAGTGAAATAAATAAGCATTGGGTCAGGGGTCCAGATAACTGAGTCCACAGTAGAATTAAAAGCTCGTTTCTGTCCAGTCCTGCAGCGCGGTCCAGTCCTGTGGTCCGTCCGTCCTCTGCTGTTGTCATAGCGGGTCTTCGTCGCCATGTTGGGGACTCTTGTGGCCTGAGAACAAGCAGATAGTGTCAAAAAATAAGATGACGAAAAAATGATTATTATTATTAAAAAATCTATTCACTCAAATATCGCGATTTTTACTCCCCCCCCCCCCCCCCGTCAGGTGAAAATAAGCAGCTTGGACTCCTCATGCATTGAAGGAAGCATGAGGTCAGTCCGTTGCTCTCCCCAGGTTGGCAGAGGGAGTGTACAGCCCAGGATTACATTAGATAATTGACACGGTGAAAACAATGGGTAAAAACAAATATATATACACCGTGATTTTTAATGCCACAATATTAATATTGAATCGTAATTTTAAAAATATAAATATTTTAGGGTAGTTTTTTCTATATTTATTTATATTTTATTTCTTAATACTATTATTATTACTATTATTATTTTTATTTATTTTTAATATTTTTTTTACATGCTGACTGGCTGCATTGAAGTGTATGATTCACCTTTTCATGGTTTATATTGTTATAATTTATATAAACAATTTAGAATGTTTTAGAATGTTCTAGTATAAAAAAGCAAAGTAAGCAATAAAAGCGCAATATCGAATATAATTAAACCATTTAGACCCGAGGACGATTCTACAAAATGTCTTCTAAATCGTGACAGTTTTCTGAAAAACCCTACAGTATGTTCTCAAACATTTTCATGTCAAGGACGCCAAAAAATTTATGTAATTGGCCGCCGACCCCCATCTGAAAATATGTTGTTCCAGGGACCCCCCCAGAAGCAAAGATTTGAGTTAAAAAATAATATAGCCTATATTCAAAGATTTGCGACACATTTTCACGATTTCTCAAAAATAGCATATCTACAAGCTCGTAGCGCGGCACTCGGTGGCGCGCTACGAGCTTGTAGATTTATATACTTTAGTTATTTTTCAATAGCTAAAGTATAACATGCTTAAATCACCAAAAGGGGGTTCCCGTTCAGAATGGCAATCTAAATCGAATCCCCACCCGAGCTATCAAAATCGTATTGAATCGGGAGGGTAAGTCCCACCCCCTACAAAGGACCCCCCCTCCCACCCCCTACAAAGGACCCCCCTCCCAATACCACTTACTTTAGATCTTTGACATCCAAGTGTTGATTGTATAAACATTAATGTCAAATTACACCACAATGAGGCATTAGCATATTCAAATATAATTGCCTTTTATGCTGGCGTCTGTGACACGCATGCATGCCCCTATTATTTGCTTCACGTTGATAGTAATTGATCAGAGGGGATCGATTACCGTCAACAAGCTCTTTGACACCGTAACTATAGTTGGCAGCCATTTGCCCATTTCTGCCGCGTCGTCGCTGTCCGCCTTCAGGGGACATCGTCCCGATTGCCAAATGGCACCACGTCAAGGCAAGGAGGAGCTAGGGCAATGAGTCGGCTAAACGTGGATATCAATTTAGCACTAGTAATGCTAAAGAATACTGGAGGAGCACAAACATGCTGGTGGGCACTCGGGGGCGGGCGGAGCGCCTGGTTCCCCGGGCCTGTTGTGCTATTGCACAGAGTATGGAGGAGTCCATACTCCTCCAAAATGCTGTATCCAAAAAAAAAAAGAAAAAAAAATATCGACTCCAATCAAGGTAAAGCAGTGGTTTTCAACCAGTGGTCTGGGGACCACGAATGATCCTTGAGGGGGTTCCAGGTGGTCCCTGGCTAAATGATGGGGAGTTGGTAACCAAATGGACCCTTATTAGATCTTTAACTCTATTTAAATTTTAATTTTAGTCATATGGTCTCTTGAATAGTTTTCATTTAGTTTCAGTCACATTTTAGTCATCTGGAAGGTTTTAGTGTTCCTAGTCTAGTTTTAGTCGACTAAATAGCATAAGATTTTAGTTGACTAAATCTACAGTTGATTTAGTCGACTAAAATGTATTTTGGCGGGCCTTGATACCGTTGTAATGACTGTTTTTACACTTGCTGAAAGACTATTTTCAGTATAGTGTAGAAAGTGTAGAATGACTTACTGGATCTCTTGTCTACTAGTCCCTTCCTAACATTTTAGTCTAGTTTTTATTTGTTGACGAAATCGTCAGTATATTTAGTCTTAGTCATCATAGCTTACTGTAGTTTTTATTTAGTTTCCATTTAGTTTTCGTTAGTGGAAAAAGGTAGTCGACATTTTTCATCTTAGATCTACGTCTAGTCTACGAAATGAACACTGAACGAAAGTGTAAAAAAAAAAGCTCAACACAATCCAGGTCTAGTTAGTCGCAGGCGTGTGCACGAAACAAGCACGTACCCAGGCAATTTCACGGGACCGCGGCCACGAAAATACGCTTGCGTTGTCGCCCCTCGACTTCTCCGCACGTACAGAAGAAAAACCGCAAGTCTCATTGAAGATGAGACAGCGTTAATGGCTGCTCATCTGAAAGGACATGTACAGATACAGTACGTGCCCCCGGGGCAGTTCACATTAGATACAGTGCGTACACCAGCTGCCCCCAGGGCAGTTCACATTAGATACAGTACGTACACCAGCTGCCCCCGGGGCAGTTCACAGACGTGTTTCTGTAGTGGGGGGGGAAGAGGGGCGTTCTCACAGGGATTCTGTGATCTGAGGACCACTTCAGATCAGAGGTGACTCCTTCCATGCCTGAAGGGAAATGTAATGACACACACAAACACACACAGACGGAAACAGAGGGGGGGGGGATTTGAATGAAACAGCCAATTATATTATACAATTATATAGTAGTTTGGGCCTCTACGCGGCCCTCACATCTAGGTCGCACTGCCGATCCAACCCATATTATGTCTGAATCAAGGGCTTTGTACATATAGGGCCAGTGGGCCCTGACCCAGACGAGGTTAAGAACCGCTGCTGTAAACAAGAACAGCAAGCAGGAGGATTCACAGACAATGACACAGGTTCGGACGTGCATGGCTGAATACTATGTACAAATGCATATCACACACAGTGTGTTATATTTGTTCATACTGGACAGAATGTGCACACATTGGCTCAAGGGCATGCCGTATGGACTAGGAAGTGCAGATCATTTCATTGCATGTGTGGGTGTGCGCCTTAGAGTATATATGAATAGAGACGGCACCCGGAGGAAACCCTGAGGCCAAATGGACATAGTGGCCGAATTTGGTCCGTTGACTATCATTGCGCACTTCCATGATGACACGTGAACGCTGTTTCATACGTGAACGCGTGCAATGATAGTCAACGTCCAAGCGCGTTCACGATTTGGCCCAATCCATCCCAGAATGCACTCTGTTCCTACACGGACGGAGAAGTGAAATCGCCTCATGCGCTTTTGAGCAACTTAATGCAAGTGGATGGGAGGAGAAATCCGGTGCCGTCTCTATTAATATATACTCCGAGGTGTGTGTGTGTGTGTGTGTGTGTGCACGCACACACACACACACACACACACACACACAGTGCATACATACCCATGTCACATGAGTTGGCTTTTCTGTTGTGATGCGACTTCGCTGGAAATCCGTTAGCCCCTCCCTCTTCATCTGATAAGATGAAGCAACGAGTAGTATCATCATCATAATCAATCATCACATTATCATCAATTCTTTGCATAATATATCCCTAATGACACCAACAGCACCATAATGTTTATCTTATCTTAACAATCATGATGAATATTGCCAACCTGTATCCCTTCTATCCATCATTCTTTTCCACTTCAGCTACTCCTACAACATTATTGCTGACATGAAAGAAAGCTGTATTTTGGGAAAAGCACTTAATGCCTTATTGGCCATTGCTCAAATACTAATATGATCAAGTCTGTCTTTTTTACACCCAAACAAGAAATCTTGAAAACTGATGACTGGATTGGCTCTGCGCCTCATGTGACTGGATTGGCTCTGCGCCTCATGCTCTCTGGATCGCTCTATCTAAATAATATCGAACACGGCTCACAATCCAAATGTCAATATATAGGTGTGGACAGCCTCATGCACGAATGTGGGATTCACAGGCACGCCTTCTCCTCAATCGTGCCTGATACTGTAGACACCGGATATGTTTTAGACACAATGAAGACACAGCCTGGATACAGGACACTTAATTTATAGTGTTGTAGTAGTTTAAGATTTTTTTATTTAATATATTTTTCTGTCTCCCAAGGGAAGAGACCCACTGCACACAAAATGTAGTAGAAACAGAGCTACACTTTCTAACCACCTGCCCAAGACACACACACACACACACACACACACACACACACACACACACACACACACACACACACACACACACACACACACACACACACACACACACACACACACACACACACACACACACACACACACACACACACACACACACACACACACAGTGAGTTTGAATCTATGACCGGCGACCAAAATCTCCCATACCTATTGGGAGACATACACAAATGTGCAAACACACAAACACACATCAAGATTTGTGAACTGTTGCGACAAAAGAAGGTTAGCCGATGGAATACAACCACCCTAAGGACTACTATCTGTACTATTTAAACAGTCTTGAGAAAAAATGCTGCTATTTGTCCCAAAGTGACTGCAAATAATTGCTGCTATTTGTTTAAAAAAAAAAGCTTTATACCCCGTATAACATGTATATAACGATGCAATGTGATTTCTGTTTACAAAATGCTGTACCACCCCCTCCAACTGTATATACTTTCCACATTTTCAACAGATCTTTACTATAATTGACACTTGCTTTGGCAATGTAAACGTATGTTTTCTCATGCCAATAAAGCTCCTTTGAATTGAATATATTGCGGGTGAAGTCTTTTAAACCCTATTTTCAAATTGTTTCAAAAAAGTTCAAAGGTTTTTTGCAGAATCTTCCAAGCTATAAAATGCATTGCATCGCTTAGTGCTGTGAGCTTGTAGATTGGCTATTTTTTTGGCAAAGACGTTTGATGTAGAGGGGACCAAGGAAGGATACCCCAGTCAACAAAGTATAGGTTTTAAGGCAATCATTCAGAGTCATTGATGACTGTGATGTTCCAGTCATACCTGGGGTGACAGCTGCCTCTGACATCTCAAACACAGGCGTGGCAGAGGAGAGTGGCGCGCAGCGCGGGCTTTCCATCTGAAGGCATCCCTCCTCCTCTTCTCTGACAGGAGCCCCGGTGGAGCGCTCAGTGGACAGAGTGGTACCAGGTGACGCTCTGGGAGACGTGGCGGAGTGCTCACTGGACAGAGTGGTACCAGGTGACGCTCTGGGAGACATGGCGGAGTGCTCACTGGACAGAGTGGTACCAGGTGATGCTCTGGGAGACGCGGTGGAGTGCTCACTGGACAGAGTGGTACCAGGTGACGCTCTGGGAGACATGGTGGAATGCTCACTGGACAGAGTGGTACCAGGTGACGCTCTGGGAGACATGGCGGAACGCTCACTGGACGGAGTGGTACAAGGTGACGCTCTGGGAGACGTGGTGGAGCGCTCACTGGACAGAGTGGTACCAGGTGACGTCCTGGACGGAGTGGTACCAGGTGAGGTCCTGGGAGCCACGTCATCCTCTGGGGGGGTCTCGTCTTTACTGGGCTGTGTGTGGGGGAAGAGGAGGGAGTGACGGTCACTGCATGTTTTTGGGAGGTTAATCCATGTGTGGATTTAGAGCAGGGGTGCCCATTACGTCGATCGCGGTCGACCAGTCAATCGCAAGCGCTGCGCAGGTAGACCGCTTGGCACTGCCATGAAAAAAAGAAAAAAAGAATCCTCGCCTCGGGCAGGCGGCGGCGACTTTAAAACCCCCCACAATGCAGTGCCTTGTTTTCAAGTGTGGGGAACAAACAAACAAATTAAAAGGATATCTATCCATCATTGTTCATATAGCAAGATGCGCGCGGCAAAGAAGCCTAAAACATATCACTTCCATGCAGAGTGGGAATAAGATTATTGCAAGTCCAACTGCGTTTGCCTTACTCGAGCCCATCGCTACATTCATGTGTTTCCCATTGAGAAGCTGATGTTGATTCCATTGCCTCGAAAATAGCAACACTTTTTAACATGAACTCTTCTGCGTTGGAGAATGAGATCATGGCACTGCAGGCTGAAATACAGTTAAAGTTGCGCGCCCGCGATGGAGAGTTTTGGAACTTACTCGTGGAGGAAAAGTATCCAAAAATCAGGACTTGTGCAGTCTCGCTCACAGCATTATTTGGCTCCACATATTTATGTGAATCAGCGTTTTCCCACATGAAGATAATTAAGTCCAAATATCGTTCCACGTTGACGGACGATCATTTGGAGGCCTGTTTAAGACTAGCTGTCAGCAGTGACTGTCCGGATTACGCAGCGCTGACGGACTCCATTCAGTGCAAGGCTGCAAGCAGTCATCTGATTAAAGGGATAGTTCAGATTTTTTTTAACTTAAATTGTATGAAATACTTCCCATTAATATAGTGGTTGCAACTGTATTAATTGATTGCCAGAGTCCTGTGGTGGGAGTTCTGCTCTGGTTGAGTTGAGTGGTGCATTATTCCTTCATGTGATTGTGTATGCTTTTTATGTGTGATACTTTTAATATTTGTAACATTTTATGAGCAATATATGTTATTACAAATTGAAATTGATTGACGTTATTACAAAGAGTAACTTTAACAAAAATTCTCTTCTTTGCAATGTGGGGTAACTGAAAAGGTAAATAAATATAATTGATTTTGAAACAGTCCTAATGCCTTAATGTTATTTATTTTGAGTATTTTAAGCAATGGGATAATATCTTTTTGGTTGGTAGATCACCTTGAGCTGGTAATTTTAAAAGTAGACCTCAATTAAAAAAAGTGTGGGCACCCCTGATTTAGAGCTTTGAGCCAGAGGTGTTGTTCAAATAAGACACACTTTCAGCGGCACATCGACCCGCGCACACACACACACACACACACCCCTACCTTATTTGGAAGTGGAGGACGTTGTCCCTCTGGCTCAGTGGCCTTTGGCTTCTCTTCAGGTTGTCCTTCGGTCTCATCCTCCTCCCTCTCTGCTGCCTCTTCTACATGGAGACAGTAAATAATAAAATAAATAAATAAATCGCTGTAAAATATATATTTAGCCCCAAGTTCGAATGTCCCCCCTTTATGACAGAATCAACCATTGAAGGAAGGCACCGGCTGTGCAGGGACAGGGAGGGACTGCCGGCATTCTGGGCCCCTGGCCCGCTGCACTGCCTGCACACAGCACAGTTCAGACAGAGCACACCACATGTGCATTCCGGGGGCCCTGGGCCCCTGGCCCGCTGCACTGCCTGCACACAGCACAGTTCAGACAGAGCACACCACATGTGCATTCCGGGGGCCCTGGGCCCCTGGCCCGCTGCACTGCCTGCACACAGCACAGTTCAGACAGAGCACACCACATGTGCATTCTGGGGGCCCTGGGCCCCTGGCCCGCTGCACTGCCTGCACACAGCACAGTTCAGACAGAGCACACCACATGTGCATTCTGGGGGCCCTGGGCCCCTGGCCCGCTGCACTGCCTGCACACAGCACAGTTCAGACAGAGCAGACCACATGTGAAGTCTGCACAGACTGAGGGGAAACCACACAGAAAGCACAGACAAGAACTAGTACTTCTGTGTAGTGAAGCATCACAGAGAGAGCAAAGTAAAACCGCTGCTATTGAAAAGACCGTTCCCTTTCCTCCTCCTCCTCCTCCTCCTCCTCCTCCTCCTCCTCCTCCTCCTCCTCCTCCTCCTCCTCCTCCTCCTCCTCCTCCTCCTCCTCCTCCTCCTCCTCCTCCTCCTCCTCCTCCTCCTCCTCCTCCTCCTCCTCCTCCTCCTCCTCCTCCTCCTCCTCCTCCTCCTCCTCCTCCTCCTCCTCCTCCTCCTCCTCCTCCTCCTCCTCCTCCTCCTCCTCCTCCTCCTCCTCCTCCTCCTCCTCCTCCTCCTCCTCCTCCTCCTCCTCCTCCTCCTCCTCCTCCTCCTCCTCCTCCTCCTCCTCCTCCTCCTCCTCCTCCTCCTCCTCCTCCTCCTCCTCCTCCTCCTCCTCCTCCTCCTCCTCCTCCTCCTCCTCCTCCTCCTCCTCCTCCTCCTCCTCCTCCTCCTCCTCCTCCTCCTCCTCCTCCTCCTCCTCCTCCTCCTCCTCCTCCTCCTCCTCCTCCTCCTCCTCCTCCTCCTCCTCCTCCTCCTCACGCAGCTCGGAGACCAGAGTCATCTGTTGCTTCTTCTTATTCAAATGACTGTGATCCTCTCGACTCTCGTCCAAGTCTCAGTGCCATGCAGGCTCTAATAAGAGACGTGATGATTGCGTCATGCCGTTGCTTTATAGTTTTCGTTCTTTTGAAGCCTGGCCTCTCTTCCCTACGCGGGTTCATTAAGAGTCGATGGGAAGAGTTGACGTATACGGCCGCTTTTGAAGCATATGGCTGGATGTGGCCGCTGGCTATTGTACTGATCTCTCAGTTCCCTGTGAGCCCATGTCATGTACTGTGATCTATGGCAGTGGTTCCCAGACGGTGGTGCGTGCACCCCCTTGCGGTGCGCGAACGCCCTCTAGGCGGTGCACGATATGAAAAGGATAATGGCGGTTTTATGGTGTTATTTAACACAAAACGGGGCAAAATCCGGTAAACACCCTTGTAAGATGATGTAGAGAGCAGTTGCGGGAGGATACAGCAGCTGCATGTCTCTCAGTGCAGTGGCATTCTGTGATTATTTGCCAGTCATATTAAAAAAATTATACTTTTCGGCCAAATACAACGAGACTGAGCATTGGGGGTGCGTATAGGTCAGAAGGCACGGCCAGGAAACTTGATCGTTACAATAAAAACTAACAAATGAGGGTGTTCTTTTCGCCAATGTTTTAGCATAACATAAAGAAGGGCAATCTTATGTAAAAAATAAACAATCTGTGTTTTGTTACATTCAAAACACACTTTTACAGAAAGACCATTGGCATTGAGCATTTGTTTGCATTATTTTTACTTTTAAGGATTCTCCTCTGATTTTGTGTTCGAAATTATATATATATTTTTCTTTTTTCACGATTTTGCAACCCATTTTATGTCAATTATATAATGTAATCCTGGGCGCTACACTTTCTCTGCCAACTTGGGGGGGGGGGGGGGGGGGGGGGGGGGGGGCAGCGGACTGACCTCATGCCCCCTTCTATGCATGAGGAGTCCAAGCTGCTTCTTTTCACCTGACAGAGGGGAATTTCCCTGGCCGGACGTAGCGTGTGGAAGGAACACGTTATTCCGCCCAGTTCTTTTCCCCTCCATCAGGCGCCCCGGCTGGCCAGGGGGAGGTAGTTTAGAGACCAGGATTACTGCAGGTCTTTTGTGAGGGTACCTACCCTATAGGGAACAGGAAAAATTGCAAACTCCTGTTCAAAATTATAATCCAGTTGAAACCAATCTTGAAACTGGATTTTGCAGTGTGTCAGTTTTCGAGTTTGTACTATAACTATATCATGGTCATATTCGGTGCTACTGTATATTAAAACCTGTCACTGGGAGTGAGTGGGCTTGCGCAATAATAATAACGAGCACGTCATTATTAGCACACACTAGCACGTCAACTACATTGCAGTACCTAAGCTCTCCTGCAGGTGTCTCTGTCTCATCACGGCCAGGCTGGGCTTGCAGCACTGTGGCGGCGGCTCTGGCCTCTGCCCACAGGGAGCTCCAGTACCACCGCTACCCTGTCTCTCCTTCCTCTGCTGGTCCTCCTCTTCCTCCTCTTCCTCCTCCTCCTCCTCTTCCTCCTCCTCCTCCACTTGGGAGTCCGTCAGGGAGTCGGGGGCCAGGGGCACGATGCGCTCCTGACGGCCGGGGTCCGGCTGCCTGTCGGCAGGGACGTGTCCGTTGGTGCGCGCGTCTGTCCGGACGTCGGCCTGCCTGTCGGCCCTGCCGTAAGGCCTGCCGTCGCAGACGCTGCTGCTGTCAGAGTCCTCGATGTCAGCCCCGATGCAGCTGTACACCATGCTGACCAGGTCCGTCGGCTTAGAGAGGGAGAACCAGAGAAAACACGTCCGCTGTCAGAGAATATATACACACACACACACACACACACACACACACGTATTCAAAGATTTTTTCACGATAGAAGAAAAAATAGCAGATCTACAAGGTTGTTGATCTGCTATTTTTCAATAGCTAAATACTGGTTAAAAGCTAAGTTGACACAGATGCGTTCCAAGTCTTAAAGGCTTTCTTACCTTTATTTGTAGTCGTTACGTCCCCACCAAAGAGGTCCAGATGTTATTTTGTGCAAAAGCGCATTATTGACTATTTCCCCTACCATAAGCCCTCAATGAATTGCATTGAATTGAATGGGGCTATGGGGTGTTGTGCTAATTTCCATCGCTCAAAAATCAATTCATAATGTAAATAGTATCCCAAGCGGCACACTTTACCACTTATATCGATGGAAATAAGCAAATTAGCACTAAAACCCAACCCCCATTGAGGGCTTATGGTAGGGGAATTCTCCTTTAATGTGCAAACATCTAAAAGGATAGATCCTTGTGGACTTGTTTCCATTGAGGTCTTATGTATTCAATTCATCAACATAACATAATAATAAAAACGAAAATCTATATCATCACAAATACACAAAAACACTTATCCCTAAATGTCTTTTGCTGGGGATTTTTTAACCAGATGCCCGAACCACTTAAGCTGGCTCCTTTCCAGGCGAAAGAGCAGCGGTTCTACTCAGCAGTCTCTCTCGTGTGACTGAACTTCTCACCTTGGGCTGTATTTTGCGTGTCTTAAGTACCAGGTCTTATTACCTAACTTGAGTAAACTAAAGACCTGGAGGCGTGAGCAATGCCATTTGGCTATTCTGAGTGGCCAAAGAGCATTGATCACGCCTCCAGGTCTTTATTTTACTCAAGTTAGGTAATAAGACCTGGTACTTAAAGGACCACTTCACCACTTTTCAACCTATCTTCATATAATAGGTCCTCACTAATAATCATGAAAAAATGGTGCCATTTTTTTCTACTCGGTCTGTGTCTCATAGGAGGGCTGTGGGCAGTTCAGAAACCGTCTTCCAGTGACATCATCGATGGGGAATACAAGCTAATAGAAACTGCAGGCTTTCTAGTCCTGAAAAGTTGCAATGCGAAAATGGAAGCCATCGTTCTCACGATAATGAAAATCGAAATATTTTTGTAAAAAAATCTTGTTTAAAAAAAACATCTGCCTAAAAATGATGTCACTGGAAGACGGTTTCTAAACTGCCCACAGCCGTCCTATGAGACACAGACTGAGTAGAAAAAAATCGTGCCATTTTTTCATGATTATTAGTGAGGATCTATTATATGAAGATAGGTTGAAAAGTGGTGAAGTGGTCCTTTAAGACACGCAAAATACAGCCCCCTATCTCTAAGGAAGGGTCTCACCCGTTGAAGAAAACTCATTTCGGCCTCTTGTATTTGCGACCTTATTCTTTCGGTCATGACCCACACGTTTAGACCATATCCGTGGTCATCATTGGGCATACCAAACAATGGATGCCAAAGAAATGGGAAAATTCTCGTTTTTGTGTGTTTTTATATCAAAAGTCCATAAAAAATACAAATGTAATTACTTCCTTAGAAAGAAAACGTGCTGCGTGATGAGGTGTCGAGGCCCACATCAATAAAATCCAATAAAACTTAAGCTCACCCATTTGATTCCCATTGCTAGACGTCCTCCAAACACAGCTGCTACTGATTACAGAAACCCTCTGTTTTTAATCCAATTCAAGTTGACATCCAGACAGTGTATTACTCGTTTTCAACTTAATCATCACACTAAAATATGTAGGTTGTGTCCAAGTTAGTGCCATCTGTCACTTTGTAAACAAACCACTCTGCATACGCGTGGACCCTCCAGGCCCATAGCCTGGAGGGATGCGACACTCTTACTGATTGGTTGAGAAACTTAGATCCTGCCGTCTGAGGCTGAAACTTCAAAATAAAATGCCCAAAAAAGCCCTTTCACTACACCTCTAACAGGTTCCGTCCATCCGACGTGTCCACGCGTCATAAGCAATCCAACCGACGGGTTGCAAACTTGCAATGACGTGTGTACACGTCCTAGGGTGTGTACATGTCCTAGGGTGTGTACATGTCCTAGGGTGTGTACATGTCCTAGGGTGTGTACATGTCCTAGGGTGTGTACATGTCCTAGGGTGTGTACACGTCCTAGGGTGTGTACATGTCCTAGGGTGTGTACATGTCCTAGGGTGTGTACACGTCCTAGGGTGTGTACATGTCCTAGGGTGTGTACATGTCCTAGGGTGTGTACATGTCCTAGGGTGTGTACATGTCCTAGGGTGTGTACATGTCCTAGGGTGTGTACACGTCCTAGGGTGTGTACATGTCCTAGGGTGTGTACATGTCCTAGGGTGTGTACACGTCCTAGGGTGTGTACATGTCCTAGGGTGTGTACATGTCCTAGGGTGTGTACATGTCCTAGGGTGTGTACATGTCCTAGGGTGTGTACACGTCCTAGGGTGTGTACACGTCCTAGGGTGTGTACATGTCCTAGGGTGTGTACATGTCCTAGGGTGTGTACATGTCCTAGGGTGTGTACACGTCCTAGGGTGTGTACACGTCCTAGGGTGTGTACACGTCCTAGGGTGTGTACATGTCCTAGGGTGTGTACATGTCCTAGGGTGTGTACACGTCCTAGGGTGTGTACACGTCCTAGGGTGTGTACATGTCCTAGGGTGTGTACATGTCCTAGGGTGTGTACATGTCCTAGGGTGTGTACATGTCCTAGGGTGTGTACATGTCCTAGGGTGTGTACATGTCCTAGGGTGTGTACACGTCCTAGGGTGTGTACATGTCCTAGGGTGTGTACATGTCCTAGGGTGTGTACATGTCCTAGGGTGTGTACATGTCCTAGGGTGTGTACACGTCCTAGGGTGTGTACATGTCCTAGGGTGTGTACATGTCCTAGGGTGTGTACATGTCCTAGGGTGTGTACACGTCCTAGGGTGTGTACACGTCCTAGGGTGTGTCCACGTCCTAGGGTGTGTACACGTCCTAGGGTGTGTACACGTCCTAGGGTGTGTCCACGTCCTAGGGTGTGTACATGTCCTAGGGTGTGTACATGTCCTAGGGTGTGTACACGTCCTAGGGTGTGTACATGTCCTAGGGTGTGTACACGTCCTAGGGTGTGTACACGTCCTAGGGTGTGTCCACGTCCTAGGGTGTGTACACGTCCTAGGGTGTGTACACGTCCTAGGGTGTGTCCACGTCCTAGGGTGTGTACATGTCCTAGGGTGTGTACATGTCCTAGGGTGTGTACACGTCCTAGGGTGTGTACACGTCCTAGGGTGTGTACATGTCCTAGGGTGTGTACACGTCCTAGGGTGTGTACACGTCCTAGCGCATCTTCAATGATATCAAACGAGAGAAGAATATTCTGAATTCTTTCCTTTTTATTCCACTTTGACTCTAAGGCCACCGTACGCTTCGCTCTTCGTTCATGCGCGGTCCGGTTCACTTCCTAGTTTACCGCTGCAGAAAGAATGCTTCGTATCTCCTAATCTAGGGTGCTCTCCGTGGTTTGGATCTGATGGGTACTTCATACCTGTCTCTGCAGGAGGCAGGGAGGGCTGATACTCATCATACCTGTCTCTGTAGGAGGGCTGATACTCATCATACCTGTCTCTGTAGGAGGCAGGGAGGGAGGGCTGATACTTCATCATACCTGTCTCTGCAGGAGGCAGGGAGGGCTGATACTTCATCATACCTGTCTCTGTAGGAGGCAGGGAGGGCTGATACTTCATCATACCTGTCTCTGTAGGAGGCAGGGAGGGCTGATACTTCATCATACCTGTCTCTGTAGGAGGCAGGGAGGGCTGATACTTCATCATACCTGTCTCTGTAGGAGGGCTGATACTCATCATACCTGTCTCTGCAGGAGGCAGGGAGGGCTGATACTTCATCATACCTGTCTCTGTAGGAGGGCTGATACTTCATCATACCTGTCTCTGCAGGAGGCAGGGAGGGCTGATACTTCATCATACCTGTCTCTGTAGGAGGGCTGATACTTCATCATACCTGTCTCTGTAGGAGGGCTGATACTTCATCATACCTGTCTCTGTAGGAGGGCTGATACTTCATCATACCTGTCTCTGTAGGAGGGCTGATACTTCATCATACCTGTCTCTGTAGGAGGGCTGATACTCATCATACCTGTCTCTGTAGGAGGGCTGATACTTCATCATACCTGTCTCTGCAGGAGGCAGGGAGGGCTGATACTTCATCATACCTGTCTCTGTAGGAGGCAGGGAGGGCTGATACTTCATCATACCTGTCTCTGTAGGAGGCAGGGAGGGCTGATACTTCATCATACCTGTCTCTGTAGGAGGCAGGGAGGGCTGATACTTCATCATACCTGTCTCTGTAGGAGGGCTGATACTCATCATACCTGTCTCTGTAGGAGGGCTGATACTTCATCATACCTGTCTCTGTAGGAGGGCTGATACTCATCATACCTGTCTCTGTAGGAGGGCTGATACTCATCATACCTGTCTCTGTAGGAGGGCTGATACTCATCATACCTGTCTCTGTAGGAGGGCTGATACTCATCATACCTGTCTCTGTAGGAGGGCTGATACTCATCATACCTGTCTCTGTAGGAGGGCTGATACTCATCATACCTGTCTCTGTAGGAGGGCTGATACTTCATCATACCTGTCTCTGTAGGAGGGCTGATACTCATCATACCTGTCTCTGTAGGAGGGCTGATACTTCATCATACCTGTCTCTGTAGGAGGGCTGATACTTCATCATACCTGTCTCTGTAGGAGGGCTGATACTCATCATACCTGTCTCTGTAGGAGGGCTGATACTCATCATACCTGTCTCTGTAGGAGGGCTGATACTCATCATACCTGTCTCTGTAGGAGGGCTGATACTTCATCATACCTGTCTCGGTAGGAGGCAGGGAGGGCTGATACTTCATCATACCTGTCTCTGTAGGAGGCAGGGAGGGCTGATACTTCGCACCCCATGCGGCGGCGGTAACCCCTGCGCGGCCCGGGGAGACGGCATGCTCCCATTGGCTCCTCCCGGCATGGCCGCGGGGTCCATCTTCCCAGGATCCTTAGGGTGCTGAATCATTGAGTACACGTTCTCCGAGGCGAAGCTGGAAACGGGACACAAACGAGATTCACGCATGCTCTGCACACGGTGGTTGTTGCCTGCTCTGAATGTATGTACTGTAGTCTGTAGTGTACCCATCCCCCCCCCCCCCCCATCTCTGAGCAACACACACTGGCACTGCTGTCGGTTTCTAAGCTTCTCTCCAGTGCCTTTATCTCTCCAATTTCAAGGCCGTATTTACCATTCCCCCCCCCCCCCCCCCACGAGGTTTGCAGCCAAGAGTGCCTCCTGAGTCCTATTGTCTCGCCTCAGTTATTAATCTGTGGAAACCTCCATTTACTCTGTGTTTGCTACATAGCGCACATTCCCCCCTTAGTTGCCCCTCTGGGTATGTTTTGGCGATGGTGCACATAAAGTATGAGAACACGAAACATTTTCACTAACGATTTAACCCATTTAGACCAGACCGTTAAAAAAATAGGCTTCTAAATTCTAAAAGTTTTCTGATGTTTCTATGTATGTCAGTGGTGCTCAACTTTTCTCATGTCAAAAAAGGAATTATCTGTATTTGGCTGCGGACCCCCATCTGAAAATATGTTGTTCCAGCCCCCCCCCCCCAGTAGCAAAGATTTGAGTTAAAAACGTTGTAGCAGATCTACAAGCTTGTAGCTCCTATGAGCTTGTAGATCTGCTATTGTTCAATAGCTAAAGTATAACATAATGCTTAAAACACTAAAAGATCAGCTTGGCATGAACGTGTTTTTAATATAAATTGATTACGGTTCACAACTCTGTTCTGTACACGCTCCTCGTAACACTACGGTTCAGATTTTATTTTTTAATAAACAGAAGTGAAGATTCCGCTGGCTTAATGCTGTCTATGGGAACGCAATTTTTAGAATCGTAATATCTCGGATTCTTCTTCCAGGCTGTGTTTTGGAGCAAAACAAGCTTGATTTGTGGCTAATTTCTCTAAAACGATCTGATCGCCGGTTACAAATGTTTTTTTTTTGTTTTTTTTTTACCAATTATTTGATCAGCCCAATACATAGTGTTTATTGTCATGATCCGAGTTTGGCTTTGTCCGCGGTGTAAACGTCTTTAAATAAATACTTTTTGAAAAGCCTATGAGGAAAATGAACGGGGAATCATTTCCTGGACCACTTGTCTCGTCATTCTGAAAGTTGGCGGGACTGCAACGCTCTATATACGTACTCTGCCGTGTCCTGACAGGAGATGGTGGAATTGTATAATGTATATTTACGTACTCTGCTGTGATGGTGGAGTTGTATAATGTATATTTACGTACTCTGTGTCCTGACAGGAGATGGTGGAGTTGCGGTTCTTGCGGAAGCCAGAGAAGATGGACAGCACACTGCGCCTCTTCTTCCTCCTCAGAGACTGAGCCTGATGGATGGACGACAGCTGACTGACAGGGAGATGAAGAGACAAACGGCCAGAAGAAGAGAGAGTCAGTGAGGAGGTGGCAGATGGAAGGAGGGGGATCGCAGGGCTTCATAATGCCTGATTTATCGTCGTCGTTGTCGTCTGACGTGGTGTTGTGAGCTTGTAGTCCTGCCATTTTTGCCGCGGGACACCATCATATCAGGCTTAATTAAATTTAACTTCAACATAAATAAAGTGATAACTTGCATAGTGGTAATATACTCCTATACGTCAACGTTTTGATCGAATGGTTCTTCTTCAGGAATGCTCACTTCTAGAGAAGAGCCATTTGACCGTAACATGGTAAGCGGTGCATTTATATAGCGCCTTTATCCAAGGCGCTTTACATAGATTGTGCATTACATTCACCCATTCAAACACACATTCATACACCAATGGCGGCGGAAACCATGCAAGGTACCAACCAGCACATCAGGAGCAATTAGGGGTTCAGTTCTTGCTCAAGGACACTTTGATCGACACTAACTCTGGGGGAGCCCACAGGGTTCGAACTGGCAACCTTGCGGTTACCATCCAGCCACTCTAGACCCCTGAGCCACCGCCGCCCCACCGTATTATTTTATTTATGATTGTTGACTTTATTTGTCCTGCCCCTGGGCACCGAAGCAAATGTGAATGCACTCTTTTTTGTTTTCTTAAATTTAGAATAGCCAATTATTTGAATGCACATCTACTACAAATGTCACTGTGTGGATTGAGTGTCTACTGGTATGTATGCATGTGAAAAGCCGGTTTCTCTGAATCACTGACTATTTAATTGTAGAGAACGTATGCAAGGAAACAGTGAAGGTTCAGCATTATAAGATGACATTGCTGCACCACAGGACAGTTAGGATATCCTCCTCTGTGTCTGAAGCTTCCCCCTACTATGCTTACATGTCACACTCATGTACAACCCCATGGATAATTAAGTGGAAACACTGGACAAGGTGACTACCACAGGGCCCAGGCCTGTATGTGGCTTAATGATTTCATCACCCGAGGAGAGTTCAAAGCCCTGAAGGAAAAAAGAAACGGTGTAATTGCTCTTCCTAAGCTAGTTTTCAGCATGGATCCTGCCATCCATCGTCTGTGTTAACATGCTCTATTTTCCTTAATTGTTCCTTATCCATTTTTCTGCTGTCATGGTGCATTTCATATTCGTAACATTGTAATGGTGTCCAATGTCTGAGGAACCAGAACATTGTTTTGAGGGGAAATGCACAGCTTTTGAAGATTACACACACAGTGTGTGTGTGTGTGTGTGTGTGTGCGTGTGTACCTTGTAAATATTTGTATCCTTCTATGTATTGTATATGTGGACATAAATAAATGATTAAAATGTGTGTAGGGAGCCGAGGTACTTCTGTGGCCTATACTGACTGTGTGCACAAGAAGGTTGGCAGCAGGATGAGCTCCACACAGACAGACAAGACCCTCTTACAGACGGCTAGCTAGGGCCATGCCATTAAAAAAAACAATAGATAATATAGCTTGCAAGCAGCGTTAAGACCAAGCCAAGCCATAAACGCGTTCCAGGCTGGAGTCGTTCTCTGGCTGGAGACTGGAGTGGAGACGACGTCACGTTTTTGTTATACCGATTGGCTGAAGCTGTGCTCCCGCAGCCTGAACCAACCATGCATTAGGAGGGTCCAGACTCCACACTCTGCCGCACAAATTAACCAGGCTACAAAAGTCTTTGGCGTTGCTTTATTGACGCCAGGAGTGGATAGAGCGGATCATGCAATTAATTCATTGGGAGGTCTAAAGGTCAGAGGTCCTTTGAGGAATGACTGACATTCGTGGAACGCGACAGCACAGAACTGCCACAGAACTGCAAAAAAGTGTCGGAAGAAAAGACGGTGGAAAAACAATAGGGGCCCTTCGTTCCTTCCGGGCTTGGCCCCTAACAAGTACTTTACCAAGAGCTGACACATTGACGACACTACCTAGTCTAATGAAGGGAAAGAACACCTGGGCTGCTTCTGTACTAGCCTACAGGGGAGGTAATTAGCATCCCAGGGCCCTGATTAGACATGCTAGCATGACAAGCTGCATACAATTAACTCCCTGGTGGGATTGAAAACCAGACAATGAATTATGCATGTATATAAAACTATGAAATATGAGTATAACATAGCTACTTGACACAGTAAATACATTATAGTAGGACTTTTGTAATATTAGTTTATTGTAATACCTGTCTGGCAGGACTCTCTTGGTGTAGAAATCAGGCAATCCGTCCTCTATCAAGTTGACTACTCCATTCTCTGAACAATGCTGGCAGACGCGCACACACACGCACATGCACACGCACATGCACACACACGCACATGCACACACACACACACACACACACACACACACACACACACACACACACACACACACACACACACACACACACACACACACAGTCACACACAGACACGCACACACACACACACAGGACATAAAAGGATTATGATGATCAGTGACACTGGGGCTAAAAGGCTGACAAGGACTATTATGATTTAAAATGGCCTTCTGGCAGGAGTGGATCCCCTGCTAATATAGGAGTCTCTATTTAACGATAGACGACTCTATTTGAGGAATCGTAAAACAACAGAGGAGTCTATTTTATATAATGATATTAGGGAGCACATTTGTAAAACAAATTCTCGTCATCAACTAAATTAGATTAGTACCAACTTTGCACGTAATAGGCTGCCCCCAGAGCACCGTACCCTCAAAGAGCTATAGCAATTATTGAGTCGATCACGCTGTCAACGCTACATCTTTGCAAGTTGCACAAAATGAATATTATTATTTTTGGAAAGTGCCGCTGCACTAGATGAATAGCAGAAGTTCTCCGTTTTGGAGTGGATCAGAAAACAGAGAAATCAAGCTTCAGCTGAAAGCACTCTGATTAACCAGTTCACAGTTTGCCCTACAAAGCCTGGCTGTGGGCAGAGTCCAACGCATTAGACATTTTTACCGTGGAGTGCCAGGTCAAATGTTGGGCCGAAAACTGGCTATATTTAGCAGCGAACACTGGCACGGTAACTAACGATGGCCTCATTAAAAACCAGCATAGCATCGGGGTGGAGGGATAGAGCATTGATATCATTGCAAACCCTGCCCTCCAACGTGTCCCTAAAACATCTAAAGTGGATTTAAACTTTGAGAGAAACTGGTGGTCAGAGGTCGCGTAAAAAACCACAACCACAGAGTGAGTCTATTAAAGCTACAACTCAGAACTTATTGCAATGAATAAAACAATATTTTAAGCAATCTGCAGTGGTTGGAAGTGGTCGCCTTACTCTTCTTCTTCTTCTTCTACAGAGACAGATACAGTAGGACACAACTGGTTGACTATGCCCACAAGGTTATTTGAAGCAGAAGGCACACCAGATTGTATGCTGGAGGGACATTGTTGCAATTATCTCTCTCTCTCGCTGTGGAGAGGGAGACAACAGACTGTAAAACATAGGTTTGTAGGTTTTAGGCTGAAGCCGCTGATAGGAGGTGATCTAGGAGGAATGGCTTATCCATTTTGACCAGAAAGTAGTTCCCTAAAGACCTATTCATACTCATAGTTTTAGGTTTTACAGTTTCAGTGGTCACCTCTTCACCAAAACGGTGGTTTTGATGGCAGTGCTCATAGTCCGTCACCGTGCTCACATCTCCTAACCTGGCTCCACGGCCAACAATTCCTCAAATGCTGGTCCTTTTCTGTTTCTTTCCTATTCTATACTAGTCTCTCTCTCTTTCTGTCACTGTCCTCTCGTTCTCCCAAGACACAGAGGCGATTCGGAAAAGGCCACTCACAGATTGAGACACAGAGGCGATTCGGAAAAGGCCACTCACAGATTGAGACACAGAGACGATTCGGAAAAGGCCACTCACAGATTGAGACACAGAGGCGATTCAGAAAAGGCCACTCACAGATTGAGACACAGAGGCGATTCAGAAGGCCACTCACAGATTGAGACACAGAGGCGATTGGGAAAAGGCCACTCACAGATTGAGACACAGAGGCGATTCGGAAAAGGCCACTCACAGATTGAGACACAGAGGCGATTCAGAAGGCCACTCACAGATTGAGACACAGAGGCGATTGGGAAAGGCCACTCACAGATTGAGACACAGAGACGATTCGGAAAAGGCCACTCACAGATTGAGACACAGAGGCGATTGGGAAAAGGCCACTCACAGATTGAGACACAGAGGCGATTGGGAAAAGGCCACTCACAGATTGAGACACAGAGGCGATTGGGAAAAGGCCACTCACAGATTGAGACACAGAGGCGATTGGGAAAAGGCCACTCACAGATTGAGACACAGAGGCGATTGGGAAAAGGCCACTCACAGATTGAGACACAGAGGCGATTGGGAAAAGGCCACTCACAGATTGAGACACAGAGACGATTCGGAAAAGGCCACTCACAGATTGAGACACAGAGGCGATTCGGAAAAGGCCACTCACAGATTGAGACACAGAGACGATTCGGAAAAGGCCAATCACAGATTCACAGTTCACACCGAGGCGATTGGAAAAGGCCACTCACAGATTGAGACACAGAGGCGATTCGGAAAAGGCCACTCACAGATTGAGACACAGAGGCGATTCGGGAAAGGCCACTCACAGATTCGAAGGGCGGGTGTCCCGTCCCGTGTCTCCGCGGCGGCCGCGGCCTGACGTGGGTCACGTGACGCAAGGGCGACCCGTTGGTGGGGAGGGTGGACAGACACTCCCAGGACGCCGAGCGGGACAGGGGGCTGGTGTCGAGGTCCGGGGGGGCAGTGGGCGTAGGAGAAGAGCCGGGGTCGTCGCCCAGACCTGGCAGGAGACAAACCAAAAGAGCTGGGGGTCATCACCTACACCTAGGGGTCATCACCTACACCTGGGGGTCATCACCTACACCTGGGGGTCATCACCTACACCTGGCATGGGGGTCATCACCTACACCTGGCATGGGGGTCATCACCTACACCTGGGGGTCATCACCTACACCTGGCATGGGGGTCATCACCTACACCTGGGGGTCATCACCTACACCTGGGGGTCATCACCTACACCTGGCATGGGGGTCATCACCTACACCTGGCATGGAGGTCATCACCTACACCTGGGGGTCATCACCTACACCTGGCATGGGGGTCATCACCTACACCTGGGGGTCATCACCTACACCTGGGGGTCATCACCTACACCTGGGGGTCATCACCTACACCTGGCATGGGGGTCATCACCTACACCTGGCATGGGGGTCATCACCTACACCTGGCATGGGGGTCATCACCTACACCTGGGGGTCATCACCTACACCTGGCATGGGGGTCATCACCTACACCTGGCATGGGGGTCATCACCTACACCTGGGGGTCATCACCTACACCTGGCATGGGGGTCATCACCTACACCTGGGGGTCATCACCTACACCTGGCCTGGGGGTCATCACCTACACCTGGCATGCAGGACACAAACCAACCACAGGGAATTATTCTTCCCCCAATGTTGTCTTCTTTGCATAATACTCTCCTACATCCGCCAGGCTTAAGGGCAATCCACTTTCCATCCAATAAAAAAAAAGAGTAAGGAAAGTGAAGCTCCAAATTCATTTACTTAGGGGACAGGCACTTACTCTCTATTATTCCTTTATAAATCAAATATGAGTGCCGTTTTTACAGGCCCGATATTTCAATGTCACTTTTGAAGCAAATCCATTTCCATCCTCCGTTGACTGAATAGAAAGTCAATTGACCCCAACCCCGCTATCAGCCTGTGACTGTTAATGCAATGTGCCGCGTGAGCACTCCCAGAGCTTTCAGCGGCCTCTCAACCTCTATTTCTTCCTTTCTGTGAATGCTGTGGGTATACGGTACTCACTCAGTCAGGTATACAGTACTCACTCAGTCAGGTATACGGTACTCACTCAGTCAGGTATACAGTACTCACTCAGTCAGGTATACGGTACTCACTCAGTCAGGTATACAGTACTCACTCAGTCAGGTATACGGTACTCACTCAGTCAGGTATACGGTACTCACTCAGTCAGGTATACAGTACTCACTCAGTCAGGTATACGGTACTCACTCAGTCAGGTATACGGTACTCACTCAGTCAGGTATACAGTACTCACTCAGTCAGGTATACAGTACTCACTCAGTCAGGTATACAGTACTCACTCAGTCAGGTATACGGTACTCACTCAGTCAGGTATACAGTACTCACTCAGTCAGGTATACGGTACTCAGTCAGGTATACAGTACTCACTCAGTCAGGTATACAGTACTCACTCAGTCAGGTATACAGTACTCACTCAGTCAGGTATACAGTACTCACTCAGTCAGGTATACAGTACTCACTCAGTCAGGTATACAGTACTCACTCAGTCAGGTATACGGTACTCACTCAGTCAGGTATACAGTACTCACTCAGTCAGGTATACAGTACTCACTCAGTCAGGTATACGGTACTCACTCAGTCAGGTATACGGTACTCACTCAGTCAGGTATACAGTACTCACTCAGTCAGGTATACGGTACTCACTCAGTCAGGTATACAGTACTCACTCAGTCAGGTATACAGTACTCACTCAGTCAGGTATACAGTACTCACTCAGTCAGGTATACAGTACTCACTCAGTCAGGTATACAGTACTCACTCAGTCAGGTATACAGTACTCACTCAGTCAGGTATACAGTACTCACTCAGTCAGGTATACGGTACTCACTCAGTCAGGTATACAGTACTCACTCAGTCAGGTATACAGTACTCACTCAGTCAGGTATACAGTACTCACTCAGTCAGGTATACGGTACTCACTCAGTCAGGTATACAGTACTCACTCAGTCAGGTATACAGTACTCACTCAGTCAGGTATACGGTACTCACTCAGTCAGGTATACAGTACTCACTCAGTCAGGTATACAGTACTCACTCAGTCAGGTATACGGTACTCACTCAGTCAGGTATACGGTACTCACTCAGTCAGGTATACGGTACTCACTCAGTCAGGTATACAGTACTCACTCAGTCAGGTATACAGTACTCACTCAGTCAGGTATACAGTACTCACTCAGTCAGGTATACGGTACTCACTCAGTCAGGTATACAGTACTCACTCAGTCAGGTATACAGTACTCACTCAGTCAGGTATACAGTACTCACTCAGTCAGGTATACAGTACTCACTCAGTCAGGTATACAGTACTCACTCAGTCAGGTATACAGTACTCACTCAGTCAGGTATACAGTACTCACTCAGTCAGGTATACGGTACTCACTCAGTCAGGTATACAGTACTCACTCAGTCAGGTATACAGTACTCACTCAGTCAGGTATACAGTACTCACTCAGTCAGGTATACGGTACTCACTCAGTCAGGTATACAGTACTCACTCAGTCAGGTATACAGTACTCACTCAGTCAGGTATACGGTACTCACTCAGTCAGGTATACAGTACTCACTCAGTCAGGTATACAGTACTCACTCAGTCAGGTATACAGTACTCACTCAGTCAGGTATACAGTACTCACTCAGTCAGGTATACAGTACTCACTCAGTCAGGTATACAGTACTCACTCAGTCAGGTATACAGTACTCACTCAGTCAGGTATACAGTACTCACTCAGTCAGGTATACAGTACTCACTCAGTCAGGTATACAGTACTCACTCAGTCAGGTATACAGTACTCACTCAGTCAGGTATACAGTACTCACTCAGTCAGGTATACAGTACTCACTCAGTCAGGTATACAGTACTCACTCAGTCAGGTATACAGTACTCACTCAGTCAGGTATACGGTACTCACTCAGTCAGGTATACGGTACTCACTCAGTCAGGTATACAGTACTCACTCAGTCAGGTATACGGTACTCACTCAGTCAGGTATACAGTACTCACTCAGTCAGGTATACGGTACTCACTCAGTCAGGTATACGGTACTCACTCAGTCAGGTATACAGTACTCACTCAGTCAGGTATACAGTACTCACTCAGTCAGGTATACGGTACTCACTCAGTCAGGTATACGGTACTCACTCAGTCAGGTATACAGTACTCACTCAGTCAGATATACAGTACTCACTCAGTCAGGTATACAGTACTCACTCAGTCAGGTATACAGTACTCACTCAGTCAGGTATACGGTACTCACTCAGTCAAGTATACAGTACTCACTCAGTCAGGTATACAGTACTCACTCAGTCAGGTATACGGTACTCACTCAGTCAGGTATACAGTACTCACTCAGTCAAGTATACAGTACTCACTCAGTCAGGTATACAGTACTCACTCAGTCAGGTATATAGTACTCACTCAGTCAGGTATACGGTACTCACTCAGTCAGGTATACGGTACTCACTCAGTCAGGTATACAGTACTCACTCAGTCAGGTATACAGTACTCACTCAGTCAGGTATACAGTACTCACTCAGTCAGGTATACGGTACTCACTCAGTCAGGTATACAGTACTCACTCAGTCAAGTATACAGTACTCACTCAGTCAGGTATACAGTACTCACTCAGTCAGGTATACGGTACTCACTCAGTCAGGTATACGGTACTCACTCAGTCAGGTATACAGTACTCACTCAGTCAGGTATACAGTACTCACTCAGTCAAGTATACAGTACTCACTCAGTCAGGTATACGGTACTCACTCAGTCAGGTATACAGTACTCACTCAGTCAGGTATACAGTACTCACTCAGTCAGGTATACAGTACTCACTCAGTCAGGTATACAGTACTCACTCAGTCAGGTATACGGTACTCACTCAGTCAGGTATACAGTACTCACTCAGTCAAGTATACAGTACTCACTCAGTCAGGTATACAGTACTCACTCAGTCAGGTATACAGTACTCACTCAGTCAGGTATACAGTACTCACTCAGTCAGGTATACAGTACTCACTCAGTCAGGTATACAGTACTCACTCAGTCAGGTATACAGTACTCACTCAGTCAGGTATACGGTACTCACTCAGTCAGGTATACAGTACTCACTCAGTCAAGTATACAGTACTCACTCAGTCAGGTATACAGTACTCACTCAGTCAGGTATACAGTACTCACTCAGTCAGGTATACAGTACTCACTCAGTCAGGTATACAGTACTCACTCAGTCAGGTATAAGGTACTCACTCAGTCAGGTATACAGTACTCACTCAGTCAAGTATACAGTACTCACTCAGTCAGGTATACAGTACTCACTCAGTCAGGTATACAGTACTCACTCAGTCAGGTATACAGTACTCACTCAGTCAGGTATACGGTACTCACTCAGTCAGGTATACAGTACTCACTCAGTCAGGTATACAGTACTCACTCAGTCAGGTATACAGTACTCACTCAGTCAGGTATAAGGTACTCACTCAGTCAGGTATACAGTACTCACTCAGTCAAGTATACAGTACTCACTCAGTCAGGTATACAGTACTCACTCAGTCAGGTATACAGTACTCACTCAGTCAGGTATACGGTACTCACTCAGTCAGGTATACAGTACTCACTCAGTCAGGTATACAGTACTCACTCAGTCAGGTATACAGTACTCACTCAGTCAGGTATACAGTACTCACTCAGTCAGGTATACAGTACTCACTCAGTCAGGTATACAGTACTCACTCAGTCAGGTATACGGTACTCACTCAGTCAGGTATACAGTACTCACTCAGTCAGGTATACAGTACTCACTCAGTCAGGTATACAGTACTCACTCAGTCAGGTATACAGTACTCACTCAGTCAGGTATACAGTACTCACTCAGTCAGGTATACAGTACTCACTCAGTCAGGTATACGGTACTCACTCAGTCAGGGGTATACAGTACTCACTCAGTCAGGTATACAGTACTCACTCAGTCAGGTATACAGTACTCACTCAGTCAGGTATACAGTACTCACTCAGTCAGGTATACGGTACTCACTCAGTCAGGTATACAGTACTCACTCAGTCAGGTATACGGTACTCACTCAGTCAGGTATACGGTACTCACTCAGTCAGGTATACGGTACTCACTCAGTCAGGTATACAGTACTCACTCAGTCAGGTATACAGTACTCACTCAGTCAGGTATACGGTACTCACTCAGTCAGGTATATACGGTACTCACTCAGTCAGGTATACAGTACTCACTCAGTCAGGTATATACGGTACTCACTCAGTCAGGTATACGGTACTCACTCAGTCAGGTATACAGTACTCACTCAGTCAGGTATACGGTACTCACTCAGTCAGGTATACGGTACTCACTCAGTCAGGTATACAGTACTCACTCAGTCAGGTATACAGTACTCACTCAGTCAGGTATACGGTACTCACTCAGTCAGGTATATACGGTACTCACTCAGTCAGGTATACGGTACTCACTCAGTCAGGTATACAGTACTCACTCAGTCAGGTATATACGGTACTCACTCAGTCAGGTATACGGTACTCACTCAGTCAGGTATACAGTACTCACTCAGTCAGGTATATACGGTACTCACTCAGTCAGGTATACAGTACTCACTCAGTCAGGTATATACGGTACTCACTCAGTCAGGTATATACGGTACTCACTCAGTCAGGTATATACGGTACTCACTCAGTCAGGTATACAGTACTCACTCAGTCAGGTATATACGGTACTCACTCAGTCAGGTATATACAGTACTCACTCAGTCAGGTATATACGGTACTCACTCAGTCAGGTATATACGGTACTCACTCAGTCAGGTATACAGTACTCACTCAGTCAGGTATATACGGTACTCACTCAGTCAGGTATATACGGTACTCACTCAGTCAGGTATATACGGTACTCACTCAGTCGGGTCGAGACGGGACGGATCCTTCTGGTTCTCGAGCTGCGCTTCTTGATGGCCATGGTATCCTATCGATAACAGCAAAGAAATGCCAATGACATCAGATACGTCAGCCAAAGGTGGACACGCTGCAAAAGGTTTTTTTTTAAATCTAATCTTAACCACTTTCACAGTGGCCTCCGTTATTTTGTCCACATCATTTGTAGGCCAAAAAGTTTCAAAATATTTCAGAGAATTAAGTCTCTTCATCTCATTTTTCTCTCTTTCATTGTATCCAGTATGCATGAATTGTTATTCTGCGGAGCAGGCCAGCCACACTCCAACAATTCAGTGAGTGACTTTAAGTGCACGTGCATGCTTGCTAGCGCATACCATAGTAGAACAAGCACAAATACGTCAGTATTTCAATACATGTCATGCTTTTACAAGCACTAACCAAATTAGATCAATTAGGAAATCGACTTAACCCATTTTGGGCGGGAATCCCTTTTGGTGTTAGCAATTATGTTATGCCATTGAAAAATAGCAGATCTACAAGCTCATAGCGCGCCACCGAGTGGCGCGCTACGAGCTTGTAGGTCTGCTATTTTTGAAAAATCTAAGAACGACTGACATAGAAACATAGCTTTTTCAGAAAACTGTCAGGATATAGAAGGCATTTGTAGAATCGTTCCCAGGTCAAAATGGGTTAAGGGATCATTACATTGATTAGCTCATGCATTGCTTATGAAGCCTCGCTCCTCCATGCAGAGCACACTCACTATGCCGAGGTTGACGGCCAGGTCCTCGTCGGGGAAGTCCAGAGACTCCGCTAACCTGGGCGGTCTCATGGAGCGTCTGCCCGTTCCCCCAACGTCCTCCCAACGCTTGGCCTGGGACACATGCCTCAGCTGACGCAATACACAGGCACATAGACGCATAGCCACACACACACACACACACACACACACACACACACGATACCATCAGAAACGACACCCTTTCGGGCATTTCAACAGCATCTCGGAGGAACAGCCTGTCCTCCCTTCCTTAACTTGCACCCGAGAAATGTCTAAACAAAGCAAGGAAACAAAATGGATTATAAAAGCACACGGAGAGCCTGATGGAGACGGAGGACGGAGTGTCATTGCAGTAACACAGCAGAGAGAGGACAGGCCAGCCATGACGACGACGGCGACGACGGCATGACTTGAATGCAAACGGGGGGAAAAAAGGAGAGAAATGCAGAGCTTGATCTCCTCAAGTCTGTCAGTTATAACTGTACTTTTTTGTTGTTGTTGTTGCTTTTTTGCAAGGGGGAGGATGTGTCTAAGTGTCTAATAAATGTGTTGTGGTTGACAAATGCCTTCTTCTGCCTGTCTGTCTGTGTGCCTCTGCCTGTCTGTCGGTCTGTCTGTGTTCCTCTGCCTGTCTGTCTGTGTTCCTCTGCCTGTCTGTCTGTGTTCCTCTGCCTGTCTGTCTGTGTTCCTCTGCCTGTCTGTCTGTGTTCCTCTGCCTGTCTGTCCATCTGTGTTCCTCTGCCTGTCTGTCCATCTGTGTTCCTCTGCCTGTCTGTCTGTGTTCCATTGCCTGTCTGTCTGCGTGCCTCTGCCTGTCTGTCTGCGTGCCTCTGCCTGTCTGTCTGTGTTCCTCTGCCTGTCTGTCTGTGTTCCATTGCCTGTCTGTCTGCGTGCCTCTGCCTGTCTGTTTGCGTGCCTCTGCCTGTCTGTCTGTGTTCCTCTGCCTGTCTGTCTGTGTTCCATTGCCTGTCTGTCTGCGTGCCTCTGCCTGTCTGTTTGCGTGCCTCTGCCTGTCTGTCTGCGTTCCTCTGCGTCAGCAGGGGTGACTACAAAAGGTTATTATGTCTTTCAGGTGAACATATATATTTGCCAATAGTCACCGTTGCATGACCAAGCAAGCAGGGCTTGGATTCTAAAAGCAACAAAATGGAGCATTTTCGTAACAACATTTTCGCAACCACGGGAACACCTTTTGGTGTTAGCATTATGTTATGCTTTAGCTATTGAAAAATAGCAGATCTACAAGCTGCTACGAGCTTGTAGGTCTGCTATTTTTTGAAAAATCGAAGAACCACTGACATAGAAACATAGCTTTTTCAGAAAACTGTCAGGAGACTTTTTTTTAATCTGATCTCAGGTCAAAAAAGGTCCCAGTACCCATGATGCAGCTATAGGCCTACAACAAAAAGCCAAAATAGCCAATCTTCAAAGGCTCAGATTCCCCCCCCATCCCCCCCGCCTGTTGTGTGCCTCTGCTGAGGCGACAGCTGGCAGGTATTAAATCTTTCCGTTTAAGATCGGTTATTTTTTGGAAAGAGCCACCGTCGTATGACCAAGTATGAATTAGGCTTCATAATAAGCTAGCCTAGCGCAGCCAACGCGATATTATCCACAAGGAGTATCAAAAGCTTAAAAGGCATTGTGGGGCTTAGCCATATTCATTAGAATATTGGATGACGAATTTGGGTGATTTGGGACTCTATAATTTAGAGCAGCTCTTTCAAACACAAGCAGGTTCTCTGAGCTCTTTCGATCAAAAATTCAAAGGCTTTTTAAGTGTGACTTGATGCACGAGTGATCCGATGGAGATTAAAAATGAATTTGAACACATTGCACAATCAGAATCAGCAAACTTGAATATTAACCCTCTAACACCCGCATTAATTTCTACTTGCAAAAAATAGATTTCAACCTTACTACTACTTTGTACTACTGCAGCTAATTAATGTTTCTGTCCATTGAACATTATATGGGCCCATTAGTTTTCTATCTAACTATAATTCACTCAACGTCTGAATGAATGAATGTCTGAATGAATGAATGAATGGAACACTTCATTGCTCCTCACTAGCTGCACCAATCGCGCTGACTTATCACCCGGGCATTAAATCATTAGATTCAGCACACAACTGAAGCTTTCCATAGTGGTAATTATTTACAGTTTGCACCTCAATTTTAACCCCAACGCCCAATAATATTCTATGAATATTGTATTGTATTAGCCAATCTACAAGCTACACAACATGTCGTCACCATGTAAACTTCTAACCAACTTCTAGATCTGCTCTTCATACCTTTTTCTTCCCCTATAATGACGTACCCTAAATAGGGACGTAAAGTGTTTAAACACGTAGGCCAGCAGTTCATACACAATTGAGTGAAACCCGCAAAAGGCACAGAGAACAGCCTGACGGTCCTCCTCCTCACAGCTGCTCATTTTATGACATTTCACATAAATGTTATACTGTACCATTAACCATTAAAACAGACTGTGGCACACAAGATCTTTCCTCGATATACTGTACAGCATCTATTCTGCTCCGTTCAAAATCAATAACCATTAAAAAAATCTTCCCGTTTTGGCCACGATGCCAGCTTTTTGTCCATGGTTCTGAAACGCAGCTGGCACAAACCGAGGTCCAGGCAGGCTGTAAAGATGTTGGCCAGGACCCTGCAGTGGGTTAAGGCATGACTAGCATGCCATTCTCTCCACTGATGGAGCCTTTATGACGATAAAGCGTGCAAGGCTACACGAGGCAACAGTCATTTGAAGACTGAGATTACTTACTGTATGCCGCAGCGCAGTGTTGTTTTTGGCAAATTTCTATTTTAGTTTAGTCATTTATTAGAAAATGTATTTAGTTTTAGTTAAATTTTAGTCACCCGGACTGTTTTATTGTTAGTCTAGTTTTAGTCGACTAAATATCATCAGATTGTTTATCTACAGTTTATTTAGTTGACTAAAATGTATTTTGTCGGACATTGATGCCGTCGTAATGACTGATTTTACACTTAGCCGAAATAGCCGATCTACAAGCTCACATGCATTAGCATGCAATCAAGAATGATTTACTGGATACTGGATCTCTTGTCCACTAGTCCCTTCCTGACATTTTAGTCTAGTTTTAATTTGTTGACGAAATTGTCAATATATTTAGCCTTAGTTTTTAGTCATCATAGCTTAGTTTTCATTTAGTTTCCATTTTGTTTCGTCAGTGAAAAAAGGTAGTCGACGGCCATTTTTTCGTCGACAAAATCAACACTGCTGAAGCATTCCTGCTTTTTATTAACCCATTTTGCGCGGGAACCCCTTTTGGTGTTTCAAGCATTCTGTCATACTTTAGCTATTGAAAAATAGCAGACCTACAAGTTCATAGCCATTTTTGAAAAATCGTAAAAATGCGGCACAAATCTTTGAATAGGTATATATTCTTTCAGAGCGAACGTTTTTTTTTATTTCGACGTCAGGCCTAAATGGGGCATATAATAATAGTGTGCTCTGAGAGGTATATGCGATACAGACTGAGCTCTATTCAAGCCAAGGACGCCAGTACGCCACGAGTGCAGTACTTTGATCCGACGGAGCATTGGTCCGAACGACAACCTACCTCAAACCCTCACCCTAACCCTAACCTCCCCCGGGGCAGACACCTAAACCTAACCGCAACCCTCTCCCGACCCCCAGCGCACCTCGGAGCATTGCTCCTCCGTCGGATCATAGTATGCCTCCCGTACGCCACACGTCTTGGCATGGCACAGACACTGTGTCTCCAGGGATCCCTATTATCATCGTTTTCAATCCCTTCCGCCTGCTCCACACGCCACTCCATTGTGTAGGTATAACACTAAAGCCTCCCCCTCAGTCGAGGCCATTTGTAAACCCAGATGTTGCTTTGCTCTTCAGCTGAGAAAATTGTCAATTTGTCCACGTAGAGAAGTAAAGCTTTGTCACACGAAGGGAACCTAGTGCACCCTGGGCAAGACCTAAGCTGAAAAGACTATCAGCGGAAGTTGCAGGATTTTAGCGGAAGTGAAATAGTTGATGCTTTACAAATCAGTTTACATTCTCCGCGAATGAAACAACTGTTGTGATTGGTCGGGAAAATATCGTATCCGGGGGAAATACATTTGACGGCTGTTCCGGAGGATACAACCGCCGATAGCTTCTCTGCCTTAGGTTGTGACCAGGCTTTTCTTTTCGCAGATAAGTAAGCCTGGGACCGAGGCTAAACCTAGTGCCTCTTTCAAATTCCTAATCGAGACCATTGGTCTGACATGAAAGTGAGTGCTCACAATTTACACAAATTCTCTGCCAATATATTCAAAACGAAATAGTGAATAATTGAAGAATTAGGTACAATATTGTACAAACAGGAACAGCTTAGTATACTTAGATTATATGATGAGACAATTATGAGATATAGGCCAGGCCTACAGCCGTACATATGTATGTACGGTCTGTATTCAATAGTATTTGAACCTATCAATCTGCGTGCTAATATGGAGATGATATCCAAAGCTCCCTCTCACTCATACAACATCCCTGGCAGTGTGTGTGCGTGCGTTCGTGTAAAGGCAAGTCTTGGCAGCAGCTAGAGATCCCATAGCCTGCAGGGCTGAAACCATGACAAATCCCATAGCCCAAACTCAGAATCTCCTGTGTTTACATACACAAAAATGCTAATTAAATTAAGCCATTAACTGCCAGATGAAATACATAAATAATCCACTCACTGCCAGCTTTTTTTTTCTCGTATTTTTTCGTACCGTACAGTCAGAGAATATTTATCTCCACTACGATCGATCCCCCGATAATCGCTGTACTTGTACTGTACGGTACATTGACAATACATTTAATACATATCCATCTTTGATTTGTTTTAAAGCATCCAATATTCAGAGCTACCAACCTGCACACATTTTGTGTACCAACCACGCAATTCTAGGTGTCTATACGCCTAGAATTGCGTGGTTGGTACACAAAATGTGTGCAGGTTGGCAGCTCTGAATATCACATACACCACCTTTAGGTTGTACCCTAAAGATGAATCCACGATCATTATCACTGTGTGTGCACTGGGACCCCACTGTAAGATGTCATAATATAATCACTATCTAGTGACTAGGGATTGATTTTGTAAAATGTCATAATCACTATCTAGTGACTAGGGATTGATTTTGTGCACCGAGCGTCTGTGAGAGATACACTGACTGCCCAGTCAGCTGATGGGTGCAATTAAAGGCTTTTAAGCGCTAGCCGTCAGGGTGACATTTTTTGTATTAACCTTAACTGAATTATTAATTATTAGCCCATGATTGATTGTATTCAATTAAAAATATTCACAAGGGACATTTTAAATGATAGACTAAGGTTTATAACCAATTCAATTATTTTTGTCCAATGGTCAGCCTTTTCTGAACAAGCCCCCACACACTGGTGGGGAATCGTATCTTTGTACGGTATGGCGTGTGTGTGTGCGCGCACGCGTGCGTGTATGTGTGTGAGTGTGTACTGTACGTGCGTTTGCGTCACACTGTCAGATTGTCGGTAGACAGCCTCTCTCTCCCAGGCTTTCAGCTGTCAAAAAATGATCTCATGAGAGAAGAATTATGCTGCCACACCACTCGATAAGATCTAGCTCTGATGCAAAGTGTACTTAATATAGAAGTAAAGACAATGTTTTGGGTCAAAGGTCAAGTGTGAATCAAATTTGCATCTAGAGCAGGGGTCTTCAGGCCAAGGAAGGACCCCCAGCTGAGAGAGAGAGAGAGAGAGAGAGAGAGAGAGAGAGAGAGAGAGAGAGAGAGAGAGAGAGAGAGAGAGAGAGAGAGAGAGTTTTTAATAGATTTCAAGATATCTCAGGTCGGTGTTATTTTCAGACATGTAACTACTTAAACCGTCAATACTTAATACACTTGACAATTCACTCTGTACATGGTCTGCTCCAAGCCTCTTTGGCGAGGAATAGCCCAACTACAAGTTCTGAGCTTGGCTAAAGTTCACTGTTCACATTCATTTATAAACTTTGGTGATATTGGCCCATTCCTCCCAACACCTCTCAACATCTCTCTTTCCAGGCAGGTTAATGGTTAATTCCTTCCAAGTTTTACTGAACACCTTTGGGAAAACGACAAAATTAAATAGGACCAAAGAATAAAATGTGAAATAGTGGGGGCGGTATATGTTGAGTTTCAGCCTCTTGAAAGCAGAACAAGACAATGGCACAATCACCTGGTGTTTGCACTGCGGCAGTGAGAGGGAGTAATGTCACAGATGTGTGTGGCAATGAGTCAGAAAGTCAGGTCGTTCTGACTGAACAAACAATATGAATGTGATCACGTAACCACTTTGAACCCGACATCCCTATGGGGTACAGTACGTCATTGGGAGGAGTCATGCAGTAAACAGATCTTCCCATGCAGACAGTACCAGTGTGTTATGAGTGGTGTAGAGCTCTCGTACAGAAGGAGACAGTACCAGTGTTTTATGAGTGGTGTAGAGCTCTCGTACAGAAGGAGACAGTACCAGTGTTTTATGAGTGGTGTAGAGCTCTCGTACAGAAGGAGACAGTACCAGTGTTTTATGAGTGGTGTAGAGCTCTCGTACAGTAGGAGACAGTACCAGTGTTTTATGAGTGGTGTAGAGCTCTCGTACAGTAGGAGACAGTACCAGTGTTTTATGAGTGGTGTAGAGCTCTCGTACAGAAGGAGACAGTACCAGTGTTTTATGAGTGGTGTAGAGCTCTCGTACAGAAGGAGACAGTACCAGTGTTTTATGAGTGGTGTAGAGCTCTCGTACAGTAGGAGACAGTACCAGTGTTTTATGAGTGGTGTAGAGCTCTCGTACAGAAGGAGACAGTACCAGTGTTTTATGAGTGGTGTAGAGCTCTTGTAGGATCTGGTCCACTATGGAGTTGGTCAGATAGGAGACCACCGACAACTTCACCTCCCTGAGAGAGAGAGAGAGAGAGAGAGAGAGAGAGAGAGAGAGAGAGAGAGAGAGAGAGAAAGGTTGACTTGCAAAGAGATTTTCTTAAGCCCTACTTTTAAACCTGTACTTCAAATCGAGAAAATAGTAGATCAGGATCTACATGGTCACAACACGACATACCTACCTACCTACCTACCTACCTACCTACCTACCTACCTACCTACCTACCTACCTACCTACCTACCTACCTACCTACAGTACCACTGGCCATACAAATTAATGGCCAGATGGGGGATATCAAAAGCACAGGCACGGATCCCCCCCGCCAGCAAATCCAACCCTGATTTCAGTGCTGCCTGTACATTTCACCCACGCTCTCCCTCCCCCTGACTCCAGAGCGGAGGCTCTCCCTCCCCCTGACTCCAGAGCAGAGGCTCTCCCTCCCCCTGACTCCAGAGCGGAGGCTCTCCCTCCCCCTGACTCCAGAGCGGAGGCTCTCCCTCCCCCTGACTCCAGAGCGGAGGCTCTCCCTCCCCCTGACTCCAGAGCGGAGGCTCTCCCTCCCCCTGACTCCAGAGCGGAGGCTCTCCCTCCCCCTGACTCCAGAGCGGAGGCTCTCCGTCCCCCTGACTCCAGAGCGGAGGCTCTCCCTCCCCCTGACTCCAGAGCAGAGGCTCTCCGTCCCCCTGACTCCAGAGCGGAGGCTCTCCCTCCCCCTGACTCCAGAGCAGAGGCTCTCCCTCCCCCTGACTCCAGAGCAGAGGCTCTCCCTCCCCCTGACTCCAGAGCGGAGCCTCTCCCTCCCCCTGACTCCAGAGCGGAGGCTCTCCCTCCCCCTGACTCCAGAGCGGAGGCTCTCCCTCCCCCTGACTCCAGAGCGGAGGCGTATCTATAATAAAGGCGAGGGCAGGCGCCCGCCTGTCCAAATCCATTTCTGCCTGGCCAAGATCCATACACTGAGGACAAAAACAAGACCTGAGAACAATTAGTGGACAGCGGATTGGCCGTTGCGCGTAGCTCAGTGGCCTCCCTGCTTGACACTCAGCATCAAGTGTTGGATTGGGTGTTGGGAAGTGAGGACGCTGGCGTCGACTGTTCGCCGCTTCACCTCCCAATATATGAATGAATGAACCATTGTAAGCGCTTTGTGTAGGCATAGAAAAGCGCCATACAAATTAATTATTATTATTATTATAGAGCGCGACCCTCAATCACCCATTCGAATGCAAATGCATGCCTTTCAGCCTTTGTGTCCTACTATCTGGCAGGTATATATCTCTTTGAAAACCGTTAGTGCTACTGATTGTGCGCAGGGGGACGACGACAATTAACACATCTTGCCTGCCCAAAATGTCATTCCTGGAAACGCCACTGCTCCAGTGCTGCCTGTACTGAACTGAACTCTCTCTCCCTCTGACTCCAGTGCTGCCTGTACTGAACTGAACTCTCTCTCCCTCTGACTCCAGTGCTGCCTGTACTGAACTGAACTCTCTCTCCCTCTGACTCCAGTGCTGCCTGTACTGAACTGAACTCTCTCTCCCTCTGACTCCAGTGCTGCCTGTACTGAACTGAACTCTCTCTCCCTCTGACTCCAGTGCTGCCTGTACTGAACTGAACTCTCTCTCCCTCTGACTCCAGTGCTGCCTGTACTGAACTGAACTCTCTCTCCCTCTGACTCCAGTGCTGCCTGTACTGAACTGAACTCTCTCTCCCTCTGACTCCAGTGCTGCCTGTACTGAACTGAACTCTCTCTCCCTCTGACTCCAGTGCTGCCTGTACTGAACTGAACTCTCTCTCCCTCTGACTCCAGTGTAGTGTTGTCGAAAATATCGATATATCGATAAATATCGATTCTGAAAAATTAAAACGGTTCGATATGACTTTTCCATAGTATCGATACTATCGATACTGGCCGGCTCCGTCCTCCCGTTTGTTGAGACATGCTCCGCAGCGCGCACACGGGCTCAGAAGGGAGTACAGCCCCCTCAAGGCTCTGTTGGAGGGGGCCGTTCTGAGACTCCTGACTCTCTCAGACAGAGCGCACAGCCTGCAGGCTGCGCAGCACTCAGTCTCACACTACAGACATTGTCGTTCTGTGACAAGTTCTGTCTCCTCGCTGTGTTAACTTACTTCTTTAACTAGCTGGTCGCTCGTATTTCTTTATGTAAGATAAAGAATCCGATGTACACGGAGAGCTAAAGAGGACAGTTGCCAAACCCGCATACAATTACATCCCGTATACTTGTTGCTGTCATAGCGATAAGCTAACTAGCTAAAGAAAGCTATCAACAGTGAACACAATATAGCTAGGCTAGCAAGCTAACATTGCAATCGGTTGCTGTGTGTGTGTGTGTGTGTGTGTGTGTGTGTGTGTGTGTGTGTGTGTGTGTGTGTTTGTGTGTGTGTGTGTGTGTGTGTGTGTGCGTGTGTGTGATTCCGGATATTAATAATACTACTAATAAAAATAATAATAGTTTAGACAGGCCTTAGACAGGATGCATTGAATAATATCTGAATAGATTATCAAACTTTATTTATTTTGATTTATTTTTTATAATTATAAATGATAAAGATAGTTATGAATAAGGAATAGAAACCAAGATGATGTGGTTGACTGGTCAGAAAGAAATTCAATGTTGTGCTTCACAACTTTACATTTATGTGCAGGCCTGGCCTACTGGTTTATAATCCATAGTTATTATGTATAATAATTATAATAATTATAATAGGCCTAATAATAATAAAAATGTTGAAAAAAATATGAAAGTGCATAAGACTGCACAGCTTCTATTTGTAATAAATGTTAAACCCTCAGAAATCGCCGTGGTTGCGTGGTATCGAAAATGGTATCGAAATATCAATACTTTTCCAAATATCGTATCGAAGTTGAAAATCCAGTATCGTGACAACACTACTCCAGTGCTGCCTGTACTGAACTGGACTCTCTCTCCCTCTGACTCCAGTGCTGCCTGTACTGAACTGAACCAACATGTCTCCCTCCCTCCCCTCTTACTCCAGAGCTCTGTTGACGTCCTCTGCAGCCCTCTCCATCAGGGCCGTGCGGATGGCGGAGCGAGGGATGGAGACTTGCTCCGAGATGGAGGAGAGAGGCGGATTGAGTCTCTCCGCGGCCGAGGACGACAGAGGACACAGCTCCCGACACAGGGACACCATGGACTCCGATATCACCTTGTTGGAGACAAAACGGCATTAATACAAAGGTAGCAGCAAGCCAAGTTTCTAGATATATACAGTAAGTCATGACTCATGTACCTGCAGTTCCTTGTCAGCAGCGTTGGCCAGTTCTCCAGCCAGAGTGTCCAGTCTCTGCTTCACAGGCCCGTCCACTGACAGCACATGTGCCAGCTCACACAGAGACGGATACAGCTGACGCACACGCACACACGCACACACACACACACACACACACACGCACACAAACGCACACGCACACACACAAACACACACACGCACACACACTTTAAATGTTTAATTTGATCAAGAGAATAGACTGCAGACATGCCAAGCTCACACAGTACAGTACAGTACAGTACAGTACAGTACAGTACAGTACAGTACAGTACAGTACAGTACAGTACAGTACAGTACAGTACAGTACAGTACAGTACAGTACAGTACAGTACAGTACAGTACAGTACAGTACTCAAGAAATAACCTGAACCTGAGTCTCCGAAAAACAATTAATAGACAAAATATAGGCTAATAAGTAAGGCTGCATGATATATGGAACATGTACCTTCATCAGAGTGGAGAATATAAGTATAAACCAAGTTGAGCAAAGCCACTCTTCTCTGCCCCTCACTCTAACAGACACAGTTAACGATCGCTTGTTAAGTGCCTGCCAGACAGACAATCAGATGAAATGAAGGCAGTAGTAGAGTAGAGTGTAGACTAGTGAACTCAAGGTTTTCTGTTTATATCAAGTACTTCATACCAGCCCCTTATGAAACTACTTTCCTGAATGGCAGTAACTAGCATACAATGAGAACTGAGGAGATCTCCGCAAAGGTTTACTCATCAAAACTGATTATAAAACTGTAACCATCAAAGCATGCACTAATGGTTATGTGACCATGGCATGTGCATAATATCAAATCTTTAAATGTTTTATCTGATATTGATTAAAAAAGGACGATTGGGAGTGAGTCTGCAGTTCTGACTGCAATGGGGAGTTCATTCCATAGTTATGGAGCATGTGGAGCGTTGTCCCGGCTGTTTTAATGTACATACTCCAGAGTCTATTAAATGCTTTTTGTTTTACCTGCTTTTGACCAGTTTGTCATGCACCTTATTTTCCTATATGTGTGTATATGTATGAAATAGAATCATCTTTTGTTATCGCTTTATGTCTTTGAATAATCTATAAATTACAAAAGCTACAGTAATGACACACACACACACACACACACACACAAATCACTAATTTGAGCTGCTGGGTTCATAGAAGTTCTCATGAAGAAGTTTGACCTGACGAAGAGCCTTGGCTCCAAACTAAAGTACAGTATACTGGAGAGAAAGAGTGTGCGCCTGCAGCCTTCATCGTGTTCCTGGTGTCTCGGAACAATCCGGTGATGGATGCGGGTTAGCGAGACCCAGACAACAACAATAAAACCATTCATTCATGTTCGTCTGTCTGTCTGGTACCAGAAACACTGTTCTGTTTACACAGTGATGGAGGCAACAATGAATCTTTTAACGTTGTCTTTATAACCAGCGTTCCAGATGCAACACACAAAACCAACAGCAACTAGTTCAGCAGGTGCAGGAGAGCTTGAGTACACACGCACGCACGCACACACGCAAGCACACACACACACGCGCGCACACACACACACACGTGCGCGCACACAGGACTCACAGCTCTGGAGTTCCTGGCCTCCTTGAGGATCTGTTTTGCAGCCTGGACGTCCTCCTCTTCCTCAGAGCCTCTCAGGACACACACCTGCTGCTGCACACGAGCACACAGCCGCTCCATGACCTGCACGCACACACACACACACACACACGCACGCACACAGCATCAATAAACATCCATAAATCATGAACCCCAACAAAAGCACACACACGGCGCATGCGCACGCACGCACGCACGCACGCACGCACGCACACACACACACACACACACACACACACACACACACACACACACACACACACACACACACACACACACACACACACACACACACACACACACACACACACACACACACACACACACACACACACACACACACACACACACACACACACACACACACACACACACACACACACACACACACACACACACACACACACACACACACACACACACACACACACACACACACACACACACACACACACACACACACACACACACACACACACACACACACACACACACACACACACACACACACACACACCTGTTCGGCAGTGCTGGTCACCAAGCCTTGGTTGAGCCTGAGAGCCTGTTTCTGGGAGAAACGCTGGGTCTGGTTGTTCCTCAGGAGAGCACGTTGGATCTGTTGCAGCACACGCACGCACACACACACACACACAGGCACGGACGCACACACACAGATTTCAGTAATGATGGTTATTTACAAAGTACTCCAGTGAGTGAACAGAACAGACTACATTCCTTCAAAGCACTCGACTCAGTGGGTCAGAAAAGGTTCACTAAAGCGAGAAATAAATAAATCTATAGCAGCATTACACATTTCAGTCAGAGACTGTTGCCCTTGAAGCTGCCTTTTATCGTCGCTGTCGGACACAAACCTTGTATGTCTACTTTTTGATTGATTGATTGAAATATTTATTAAGTTTGCAGAATTACAGTACATTTCAAGCCCAAACTCAATACAAACTACAAAGACTGTTAACTGTGAGTGGACGACCCAATTAAGCATTACACTTGTTTACAACAGGGTCCACCATGTTCAATTCATCAAAACATTTAGAGACGTACAAATAGACACTTCTATATAGTTAAAGAACAGAACAGGAATTCATCATACAACTTTTTCTTTAGGAAATGGGAAAAAAATAAGCTGCGTTCCAATGTATTTAGCTCATTCAGGAAGGAAGGGAACCCCATTTAGTGTTTTAAGCATTGTGTACATTAGCCTTTTTTTTATCTTGAAAATGTGGCGCAAATCTTTGAATATATATTATTTCAGAGCGAATGTTTTTAACCCAAATCTTTGCTTCTGGGGGGCGTCCAATTCTAACCAAAGATTATGTTTTTGACGGCCCATCGCGGTCCCGTCGCTTGTCGCGTTAGAAGTAATCATACTTCCCGCTGTTGTCGATCGCCTCGGGGGTGTTTTGGCTACATCTAGCTACTTCTAGCTACATCCAAGATGGCGCCTTGTGCACCCTGAAATGGGGCCCTGAAGAAACGAATCGCTGGGCGTCCTGATTTAATGGTTACAAATACCCCCGGGCGTTCTAGGTGTTAAGATATGGAGATAAGAGGTTTCTGCCCGACCGCAACAATACTGGCTGATACCCCCCCAGGGTCCAGAAGAAGAAAAAGATCTTAAACACCCTCTTTACTTAAACTAAAGGCCTATTCATACTCCAGTGTTGGGTGATAACACTGGAGTTACCAGACTGTTGCCTCCGCGATTTCCAAACGCTCCATCATACAGTCTGTATGGGCCAACGGAAAAAGGTCTCATGAGTATCCGGATACAGCGGAAGTGGAGTCTCCTCGCCACTTCCGTTTAGTCTTTACAGTCGCGCATATTTATCCTAATATAATAAATAGAAAACATCTAAGACTATAGCTTGTTGCTTAGCAGAAAAGGAAATAAAATATATATATTTCCGTCACTCAGCTCATGGGGGCTGTAGTCCCAGACTCTATATAGCATTCAGTCACTCAGCTCATGGGGGCTGTAGTCCCAGACTCTATATAGTATTCGGTGGAATAGTTGTGGAATAGTTGTCTGGCTACACGAGACTAGGTGATAAGGTGACCACCGAAACGGTGTTTAGTAAAAACAGAGACATGCGAGCGGTGAGTCTCTTACCACAGCGGCGTGACGTCATGTTGTAGTTTTAGTAAAAACAGACATGCGAGCGGTGAGTCTCTTACCACAGCGGCGTGACGTCATGTTGTAGTTTTAGTAAAAACAGAGACATGCGAGCGGTGAGTCTCTTACCACAGCGGCGTGACGTCATGTTGTAGTTTTAGTAAAAACAGACATGCGAGCGGTGAGTCTCTTACCACAGCGGCGTGACGTCATGTTGTAGTTTTAGTAAAAACAGAGACATGCGAGCGGTGAGTCTCTTACCACAGCGGCGTGACGTCATGTTGTAGTTTTCGGTGGTCACCGTATCACCGAAAACTGGAATATGAATAAGCCTTAATACTTAGTTGACCAGGGTTGGTTCTGTACTTGGTCCGCTCTCCCCCCCCCCCCCCCCCCCCCCCACTGTGCACCAAAAATATCTTCGCCAGAAAGATACGTTGGTGTTACGTGTGGTACTTAACACCAACAGGGACGAGCACATCACCAACAAGCGTCTGTACGGGGCATTACCAAGTGTATCAGAGAAGATAGCAGTAAGGAGGATGAGACTATAGCTGGTCACTGTACGGGGCATTACCAAGTGTATCAGAGGAGATAGCAGTAAGGAGGATGAGACTATAGCTGGTCACTGTACGGGGCATTACCAAGTGTATCAGAGGAGATAGCAGTAAGGAGGATGAGACTATAGCTGGTCACTGTACGGGGCATTACCAAGTGTATCAGAGGAGATAGCAGTAAGGAGGATGAGACTATAGCTGGTCACTGTACGGGGCATTACCAAGTGTATCAGAGGAGATAGCAGTAAGGAGGATGAGACTATAGCTGGTCACTGTACGGGGCATTACCAAGTGTATCAGAGGAGATAGCAGTAAGGAGGATGAGACTATAGCTGGTCACTGTACGGGGCATTACCAAGTGTATCAGAGGAGATAGCAGTAAGGAGGATGAGACTATAGCTGGTCACTGTACGGGGCATTACCAAGTGTATCAGAGGAGATAGCAGTAAGGAGGATGAGACTATAGCTGGCCACTGCCACCAAGAACTACCGGCCCAAAAAGCTCGTACTGTGGGAACCAACACACGGGCATCGGTCGAGAGGACGTCCCACACCTATACCTACGTGGACGTACTAAAGAAAGATGCTGGTGCAGAAAGCACAAATG